>NW_028280973.1:617500-1217500 GCF_059751285.1 Brachycentrus maculatus
ATGAATGTTTAATGCTGGGATTTATGTCTCGAGATTATCGCCACAAATATCTGAAATAAATATCACATACATATACAGGATGTTTTTTAGAGGTAAGAAAATCCAATTGATGGTGGCACCCGCCGTGTGGCATATTGCGCCATCTTGCTAAAACCACTGTTCTGTCACATCAATTTCATTCAACTGAGGTACAAAGAAGTCAGTAATCATAGTGAAGTATCCCTCTCCATTGACCGTAATATTCCGGCCGGCATCGTCTTTAAAAAAATATGGCACAATGATTCCACCTGCCCATAAAGCATACACGAGAGTGACTTTTAATAGATGTAAGCGCGTCTCGACAAAGGTTTCTGGATTTTCTCCACTCCAGATGCGGCAATTCTACTTATTGACATAGCCATACAACCAAAAATGTTCCTCATCGGTGAACAATTTTTTGAGTTGAAAATGAGGATCAAGCTGAATATTGTTTTCGGCCCATTCACCGAACCTACGATATGCATAATGGTCGTTTAGTATATTTATGGTAAAATGGCAAAACGTACTTACAACCAATCAAATGTCAAACGTCAAATTCAGTCTGTAGATACAAAGTTGTCAGTTTAAAAACCAAATCTCTTAAAAAAACATCCTTTATATACGAGTATATACATCGGTTCAAAATACGTGTTTCACTACACGCGATGATAAAAATGATCTCTTTTTAGGTCCGTTGAGTATTTTATGTACCAATTTTCATACATTCCTGACTCTATTTTTTGTTAGACTCAGAAATGATACAAATTTCAATAAATTAACATAAATTTTAAAGAAATGTTCCGTTTTATTTCTTGTTTTGAATGACTCAAAACGAGTAATTTTGGCCATATTTACGTTTACCCTATGATACTCTGGATACTTTAGAAGACTTATATAGAGTTAAATTGGTAGTATATTACACGAAAACAAAGGTGGGATGCAATTCTAGGGTTTGCAAAATCGTTATTTCAAAAGAACAGTCCAAAAAATAATTTAATTTAATTTAAGTTTTTGAAAATATTGTTATTTCATGATATTATCCGCATAAATCTAATCATTGTTTTTGATGTAACAAATCGACTTTAAAATTTGCTTTCAAATACTTTCAAACACTGTCTTCTTCATATTATACTTCTCAGGCTTTTTGGTTTGTAATTTTTAGGTTAAAATATTATATAAAGGTTTAACGAAAAACAGAGAATAAATGTTTCAATTAACCATAGTAAGTCTGATCTGACGAAAGAAGAACAAATATTTAAATTAAGCGAAAATGTGATTTCAAACAAAAAAACATTAATAAAAACTTGACACTCTACAGCCGAGTTATTGAAATTTCAAAAATACAGTCATATATTTAAAACGAATAATTTACGAAGAATTCAGGTATATTTCGTATATAACGAGATATGTCGTTATTTTGAAGCGTAAAAAAGTATGAGATTCACGTTCAAAAAGTTCGACGAAACTGAAAAAGCTTATAAAAATTCCTGAGAACGTTCTTGAAAGTAAAAGTATTGTAGCCGCGCGTCTCATTGACACTGAAAAAACTTTATCCATACTCACCTTTCTTACATCATTTTCCAGAAGGTATCAAAGAGGCCCTTTAATGTTCCCCCGCCTGACAGGTTCTCGTTAACTATCTTAAAAAGAAAAATGTAAAAAAATAATGTTGAAACTCTAGCATGATGGTATGAAAACTTTTTAATGGTCTCCATGAATAAAGTTCATAGCTATGTACGAGTATACGCATTTTTTGTCGAGTACGGCGTTGGGGATGGAAATATGATACCCTTTTTAAGGGCTGTTTGAGGGTAGGTGAAAAGTTAAACAGAATTTGGTTGACGTGAAACAATCACTTCACTCATTGTGCGGAGGTACATTATTCCGGGATTCGTTTAGACGGCAAGTGTTGTAATGTTTGCGAGCTATTCTATTCAATTCAATTTTGTTTTGTAAACTCTCATTTATACAAGGGGTTTACGTCGATTCGTATTTAATTCGGACAAACAACCTGCAGCCGCCCGCTCCCTGAATATTTTAATTCAAATTTAAATGAAAAATATCCTACAATATTTTGGGTATGTCAAAATACTTCTTCACAAATATTTGGACACACTCAAAATGTTGTAAATAAATTAACTGCTCAATTATGAGCTTAAATAATAAAAATAAAAATGAAATTATCTGGCGTTTCTCATGTATGTGATTATAATCCAGGATTCCGACCACACATACTAATAAAAGAGTTTCTGCTAAACAGAAAGCTTCTTTTCATCTCAATAATAGATGTCTATAGTGAAGTTCCAGTTCTCATTCTAGAACAATGTTTTGAAATTGATTTATATATATATATACATATATTTATACATATATATTATATATATATATATATATATATAATATATATATATATATATATATATATATATATATATATTATATATATATATATGTATATATATATATAAATATATATATATATATATATATATATATATATATATATATATATATATTTATATATATTGTATATATATATATATATAATATATATATATATATATATATATATATATATATATATATATATATATATATAAATATATATATGTATATATATATATAAATATATATATGTATATATATATATATATATATATAAATATATATATATATATATATATATATATATATATATATATATATATATATATATATATATATATATATATATATATATATTTATATATATATATATATATATATATATATATATATATATATATATATATATATATATATATATATATATATATATATATATATATATATATATATATAAATATATATATATATATATATATATATATATATATATATATATATATATATATATATATATATATATATATATATATATATATATATATATATATATATATATATATATATATATATATATATATATATATATATATATATATATATATATATATATATGCTCGAATATATTCCAATCTTTACCCGTCCCCAATGGTACATAGGGCACTGCATCGTATTGACGCAGTGTTATTTTGACCATTACTTACATGATGGCAAGGATATAACTCCAGTGCTTCAGACACCAGTCAAGGGTAATATTAAATAAATGTAACAGTGTAAAATCACTAATATTTAATTACACCCCCTCTGAGAATTGGAACCAGGACCTCCAGCACGGTAGCTTAACACTATTACCATTACACCTCCGCGACGGATAAGATATACATGTATATACCATATACTCATATAATACAAAAATTACTTTATTTTATGTGACGATTTTTATCGACAAATAATATATGTTACATAATTATATTGCTCGTATGTCTTTTCATACGAGTATAAGGAGTAAAAGTATTGCAGTAAAACCATTTATACCTTAATTAAATAGCCGAAGAAATACAGAGAAAAAAGGAGTTACTTAAATATATCCAAAATATTTTTTTTCGGTAAATATTTAACATCTACAAATTTCTGAAACCTGGTCAAATATTGCTGATATTAAATAAAAACAAGTATCGCATTAATCACAAATTTATGTTTTGATTCGGATGCGCAGGAATTATATCTGTCATGCATTATCATTTCAAGTTAAAAGCACGATATAGAATCATATAACACGTATTTCAAGCGACTCCTTTTTAGCGGTTATGCGCGTAGCGGCAGCGAGTTTATACAGCCTTCAGTAAGTCCACGACAGCCTCCCCTAGCGGACGTTACGTCACAAGGCTTCCACGCCATACCGCGGTGAATTAATTCAGTGCGAGTTCAAGAAACTGATATTGCAACTTAAAAACTGACACCCCATCATAATCGGTTTAAAAGTTTAGTGAAGTTCTTAAAACGACGGTAAAAAATGTTTAATCATTACGTCAAATTATACAAAATTGTTTAAGTGATATAAAAATATTTTAAATGAATAAGTAAAGCTTCTCATTCTGTCACTGTTTAATTAATATCAAGTTACTGTTTGCTGAAAACGGACGGCAGAATGATAAAATAATTCTACGAGGAAAGTTTTAATCATAAAAAGGTAAGATTATATTTCAGCACTTTGATCTTTCTTTCAGAAAAATGTTTCTTTGGATTTCAGTATTATAAATCTACCTGTAAGTTTCTTTGAAATTTGAAACCTTTCATTGAAAATGAGTTTCGGATTAATTTTGTGAATTTTCGGGTCAATAATCAAGACTTTACAATTATGATTAAATATTATTGACATAGAAATAGGGAATGTTAATTTGATTAGAAAAAAATATTTAACCTTAAAAATACAGCGTTAAATAATGTAATTAAATGTATGATATTTATCGTTTTTCAAAATTATTATTTTGCACTTATATTTTGTGCAACTGAATTTATTTTTATTTTCATATTTTAGACATTGGTTTTAATCTGATCATGCATAAGTATTATGAATTTTTTAGTTTATATCAATTGTTTTTTATACTTAATGTTCATAAAAAAATAGTATAAAATTGATATTTTGAAAGTATTTTTTTGGAATTACATCAAACACTTATTATTTATAACTCATCAATAGAACAGATTCTTCTGAATGCATTTTTGTAATTTGAATTGTTTAATAAATAACAAATAAATGCCCATTAATGTTTTGCATAAAAGCTATAAAAACAACTTATTCGTTTTTTTTCTTGCAAGATATAATTTAGTAATTATTTTTCATTAATATACCTACCTAGTATTTTAAAATTACTTAATATTAAAATTAGACAGTATAATGAGTTGAATATGTTTTTAAACAATTTAAGACAAATTAAAAAGGATACTAAGGATTAAGAAAAACTCTTTTAAGTTTTTAAGACATTTCCTTGAATTAAATTGGGTGTAATTTTACAGTATAAATATTTTTTTTAATTTGTTACTTTGAAGTGTAAGCAAAATAAAACGAATTTAAATGAGTATTTTTCGTAATTAATTTTTCTCCTTAATGTTGGTTTCAAGCGTATTAAAAATTGTTCTAATTTTTTTCAATAATTTTAAACTGGTGAGGCCATTTAAAAATAATAATTTTGAATGGCAATATGAAGGTAATCTTGATCCTCGTTAATCTTTAATGATGAGAAGTATATTAGAGAATAAAAATGATGTATAAAAATATTGTAAAAAAATACGTAAAAGTGAATGTTTTTAATTTTATTCGCCTTTCTTTTCTTTTATAAAATATTTTAATTACAAGTTGGAACAAACTTCAGGATTTATTAAATTGAATACATCGGCTGGGACACATCTCAAAGAAAATAAATAAATCACATTATCTGGATGAGAATTGACTTTTTCGGAAATTTATCTGGTGGTTTATGAGTTCAAAAACAACCCCAGAGAGCAGAAGCGTAATCATATTATCACCCTAACCCATTTAGAAGTACCCCTGTCATGTCTAATAAATTACGAGGTATCGAAGGGGTGACTTACGAATCACATTTTTTGTGTAATATTTAGTGAATACAATAATATTTAAACACTCAAAATAACAACAATTTTTTTACCTAAAGTTAAAAGTGCTTTATGAAATAATTACTGATTGCTGGAAATTTAAAAAGCTTACAAAATATTTGAATTATGCTTAATACAAACAAATGTAATATCAAGGCTAAAAAAGGAACAAATTATAACGATTTTTTCCTCATAATTTATATTTCTACGACGCCCTTAAAATATAACGCATTAAAATTGGTTCTTCTTAATAATAACTAATGACATAAAAATGTTAGTAATTCTTTTTTATGTCGCAAAAGATTACCAATAAGGGTTTGAACGATTTTTATTGTCAACAATTTCTATTAAATTAGTTAGGCGAAAATCTACGTAAATTTAGATGTTGGCATATTTTGGATTGCTATTGCTTATCTCGTCGACTTTTTGAGAGCAACTTGGAGCAAGTGACATCTAGGCTGGTATTATTTGATCAAAGAAATAAGAAAACTTTTGATGAAATATGATAAACGTACCCAATATACTCCATATAAATACATAATTTTGATTAAAAAACCTGAATAATATGTCGACTATTCTCTCCAAGTTGTTTTGGTGGTAATTACATATATGTATATCAATTTGAGCAGTATAAAATGCGTTCAACTCACATTTTGGAGGTCCTGAGTTCGATTACCATGGAAGGAAGAAAAAAATCAAAATAATTTTCACAATAATATTTATTGAATATTGCTCTAGTAATGCAGGGCAATGAAATTTGACGATATTAATGTTACATAAATGAGTTGCAGTGCCCTATGCACCATTGAAAGCTTTCTGTTTGAAAGTTTTCCGAAGAGAAATAAAAAATCAATTTTCAGATGTGGCTTTTTAAGGGTAGTGAAAATAAATTACATTTTTAATAAATGTTTTACTTAGTAAATACCACTATTTCTTAAAATCTACTGTGATACGTGGTTTGATGCATTCCGCATCGAAATGCATCGAAACACGTGTCATAGTATATTTTAAGAAGTAATGGTATTTACTAAGTAAAACATTAGTTAAAAATGGATTGATTTTACCACAAAGGGACTGCTGAATCAATTAATGAAAAATAAATTCCACCAATTTGTTAATTTTGTAAAGTTTTACGACCTGCTTTGAACGAAAAACAAAGCAATTATTTAAAATATATTGAACTCAGTCGAACAAATAATGGAATTAAACCACTTTTCTTTGAGAACGCTTTCTATTCTCTTAAATAAATAGCATGAATTTCCATTTTGTGAAATGAATAAATTAAACGAATCATCAATCGATATTTTCCAATATGTTTTCTTCCTTTGATCTTCCTTTCTTTTATATCGCTGATTTCATTACACCTAGAAATGAGTCCTATTTTTTATTCATCTTATATATATATATATATATATATATATATATATAGATTTATATTATCCACTGACACTTCGTGATGGAATTGCATTTTTAATTTATTATTAGATTAAAACCAATATTTTTAGCTTTTCCACTTTTTTATTTGACCAGCGACCGGGTTTCGTCGTTACCGACATCATCAGACTGGTGAGAGGCTTTACAAATTTGTATGTTATATATAAAAGAAGGCAGGAGTTGATAACCATGATTTGATATAATTTTATGAGAAATTAATTTAATTTTAGTGAATTTAAGTATTGTATGATATTTTAAATATTTTTTTTTTATAAAGGTTTTTTGTATTGAAAGCACGATTTTATATAAAGTTAAAATAGATTTGTATTTTTTGTAAATGAATTTAAATTATGTAACGAGGTATCAGGAAATGCTGGTTGACGGCTCCTTCCACTAAGCTGTGGTTGTCCGGGGGGAGTCCGAAGTTCTCTGAAATGTAAATTTCCCGGCAGTCATTTCTTATCGACAAGACATTAAGGCATCTATTGTTTCTTTTCTAATGGGTAAAGTAAGGTAAAGATTCTTTTCTAATGGGTAAAGTATTCATTCTCCCTTACTTTACCCATTAGAAAAGAAACAATAGATGCCTTAATGTCTTGTCGATAAGAAATGACTGCCGGGAAATTTACATTTCAGAGAACTTCGGACTCCCCCCGGACAACCACAGCTTAGTGGAAGGAGCCGTCAACCAGCATTTCCTGATACCTCGTTACATAATTTAAATTCATTTACAAAAAATACAAATCTATTTTAACTTTATATAAAATCGTGCTTTCAATACAAAAAACCTTTATAAAAAAAATATTTAAAATATCATACAATACTTAAATTCACTAAAATTAAATTAATTTCTCATAAAATTATATCAAATCATGGTTATCAACTCCTGCCTTCTTTTATATATAACATACAAATTTGTAAAGCCTCTCACCAGTCTGATGATGTCGGTAACGACGAAACCCGGTCGCTGGTCAAATAAAAAAGTGGAAAAGGTAAAAATATTGGTTTTAATCTAATAATAAATTATATATATATATATATATATATATATATATATATATATATATATATATATATATATATATATATATATATATATATATATATATATATATATATATATATATATATATATATATATATAAATATATATATATACTACTAGCCTTTTTGCAATGTCATCAATTGGTAATCTCTTAGCTCAATGTATTTTTTCCATTATTTTATAAAGCCCGAATTTGAGTTATTTCAAATTATGTTCTCCCTTGGATTGATAATTTTGGTCTCATTTTATTATATTTTTTAAAGGTAATGTCCGTACCTACCTCATTATTTAAAGATTTTTTTTTAAGGAGATTTATTATAAATACTGATGAAAATGCTAATGAATTTCTTATTTAGATAAAAATAACTGTTCTTTGTAGATAAACTTATACAAAGTAGTTATTTAAAAAAAAATTATATTGAAAAGAGTGAAATAAAATATACAACATTTTGAGTGTCTCCAAATACTTGTTCACAAATCTGGATTGTCTCCTATCAGGAGTTATTTTTTAAGTTATTTCTGTCATTTTAACATAGGCCGTAAGTCCTGTAAATTCCCAGACCTCCATATTCTTCTTCATCTTTGTTGAGATGCCAAAAATAATGAAAAAAAAATATTTTGTTGAAGATTTTACTACAATTTTATTTTGTGTGTGCAATTTTAGGAAATATTAAAAAAGTCCACCGTTATTTGTAACAATATTCATTCCAAAAAGCTAGAATAACTCTTTAATAATTATCAAATAAGAAACACATTATTTTTATTACAATTAAACACACACATTTTTCTAGGAAAAGAAAACTAATTAATATTGAAATAAATGTATTATAATTTAGCAATAACAGTAACCGACATTTTCGTTATTAAAACAGAAAACTTAACGTTCTATTAGCACGACATCATGAGAACCTTTGCTTTTTTGCACAAATAACAAATTTTGCATTTTAATTAAAAACAGATTTAGAAAAAAAAACCTTGCGATTTTTGTGATAAAGATGTAAATTAACAATCAAGATTTTTAAAGACCTTTAATTTTAAACAAAAATAAAGTAACCTATAACTATCACGCCATTACCCTGCAGAGGTAGGATTAACTGGCAGCTCATGATGGAGTCCTGGTACCAACCCAATGCAAGTAAAACGAAATGATGACGACGGAAAAATGAAAGAAGACAGAATTAAGATAAACGGTATATTTTAGATGTAAAAATGGTGAAATATGTAATGTATTGGTTCAGAAAAACAATACCTCTAAAATTAAGTAAATTGTGTTGAGATAGTTTGGAACAAATGAGCGAGGAAAACAGGGTTATACAAATAAATGAGTCGAATGCAGTTGGAAAGATGAGCAAAGGAAGACCGAAGAAATGTTGGCGTGATCAAGTATTCCAAATATTTAAAAATGGTTATGGTACAAAGAAATAATCGACGGAAATGAAGACATTCTTAAATGTGGAAGAAGCGAAGAATGTTGAATGCAAAAGAAAGAGTGGTCAGACATTCTATTCTCTCATTCTATTTTCAGACATATTTTTGACTAAATCAACCACATTGCTTGCATTAAGTATGATCAATAAGTGTGGTCAGGTTAGGAGTCGTAACAATCGGCGGGTATGTATGAGGAGATGCATGAACGTGGAAGAGGCGAAGAATGTTTGCAAAGACAGAGTGGTGTGGCGTTCTATTCTCTCTGCCTACCCCTGCGGAGAAGCGGCGTGATGGTTGGTTAGTTAGTTAGTTAAGTATGATCAATTGAAAAATGAATGTTTGCCTTACTACACTCGTAATGAATATTTTATTTACTTTATACCGACAATTTTCTTTGGAAAGAAAATTCTGCGAACGTTATTGTTATTCATGAAAATAAATATTGAAAGAATCGCTGAATTTTGGTGCGAACATTGTATTTTTATGCCTCACCTTTTCAACATCCTTAAAATATATTGATATTATTTATGGCTACAATACTTGGAAACCATACTCCATCCTTCTTATTGGCTGTTCCATTGTCCATTGATGGCATAAGTTTCCCTGAAAAGGTCGTTATTCCGTGAAAGCTGTTACCCTGAAAAATAAGTTTCACAAGAAAACTAGCGCCACCATCATTTCATACTTTGGAAAGATTTATCGAATTCATGTATTTTAGGGAAATTTTGAAGCTATTCGACCAAATCAACTGCGAAATTTTGACGTAAGTGAATTTTAATATTACGAAAATTTTTATCTCAGGACCAAGCAATGATTTGCTTAAATTTTAATCGTTATGTACATCGAAATTTTATTTGATGTTTCTATTTAACTAAAAAAGTTGATCGGTTCTATTTTACTGATACTTTTATAAAGTTTAATAAAAAAATGTTGAATTCAGATGATATTTATTACTTTTTAGTAACAAAACGGATTATATGGAAAAAAAAGATTAGCAACAATAAGAAAATGCACATTAAATGGCATATTAATACACATGTCACTAGGACGAAGCCAGTTTAAGGAATATTAATTCACAAATCAACATTAGTATATTTTCAATAAAGAAATATTACAAAAACTTCTTAATTTCAAATTATATTTGAGAGATCTCTTAGTTGATGGTTATTTTTCTAAATAACTAAAAATAGTTAAGCTATTTATTTCAAAGTTCATAACAAATAGCATGTCAACTGGAATAGAAAAAATAGCATATGTACATTTATCATGAGCAAAATTCTAAACGTTATATTTGTAGGTAAATGAAATAATAATGAGTAATGACAAGTTGTATGTAAGTTCTCTTAATGCCCAGACGTTAATTTTCCTTTCACAAAGTAATTTTTTAAATTCACATTAAGAAAATCAATTGAAATACATATGTAAAGCAAAATCAGTAAAAGAATAGGTATGTGAAATATGCATTGCACGTATGCCTACACGAATATATTTATATAATAATAATAATAAAACCCTTATCCGCACCCCAATGGTGCATAGGGCACTGCGTCATATAAACGCAGTGTTATCTTGATCGTTTGAAGGACACATGAAGGAAAGGCGTTCAGCCCTCCGCTTCAGGTACCAGTCCAGGGTTATATTGAATAAATATGACAGTAAAAAAATCAGATATATTTATTTTACCCCCCTTGGGAATCGAACCCGGGACCTCCAGAACGGTAGCCGAGCGTGCTGACCTTTACACTCCGGAGGCGGACTTTTATATATATATATATATATATATATATATATATATATATATATATATATATATATATATATATATATATATATATATATATATATTTATATATATATGTATATATATATATATATATATATATATATATATATACATATATATATATATATATATATATATATATATATATATATACATATATTTAAAAAGGTTAATTAAAATATTAAAAGAGAAGCTATTAACTTTAACAACTTCGTGAATACGTTTTTTAAACTTTTTTGTCAAAAGACTTAGAGTAATTAAAGAGAATAATGGTTAAATTATGTCGTGGCACGTTCGGAAAATTTGTTTGTTTACTTTAAATAAAATACGTGAAGAGTTTTAGTCCGTTCAGGAAAGTAATTGCCTAAATAGATTAGCAAGACCGCAAGGATGTCCAGCGCTGGAACGTACTATACACACGTGAATATATTCCAATTATTAAACCATAAGTGTTGGCACAAGTCCCATTCAGGATTTTCTGAAAATTTTCCTGAAAAATAAATCCGTTTTTTTTTTTAAATTCTCCGTGAAAAAGTTTATTTTTGTGCAACGTGTTTCAGAGCTAGTTCGCAAAATTTCGATGCATTATTTTTTATGGCAATGCAGTACAAAAAAGTTTTAATTTATGTAAATTGAATTTAATGTAATTTAATGTAAATTTAATATGATTTTATTATTAATCATAAAAAAATATTTATGACAATTTATTTCCTGCAACGCAAATATGTGGAAAATAACCTTACTTGTTCAACTCCGTTGAGTATTTTGCTGTAGTCATTTTGCTGTAGTCCTAGACGTTTTGGATTTGATTCCCAGGGACGTCAAAATAAATGTGATTTTTCTCTAATGGTATATAATACTAGCTGTACCCGGCCACGCGGTGTGGCATTTTAGTCTCTCTGTTAAACCTTATGGAGAAGCGACCTGATGATTTATAAGTTAGTTTTAAATTTACGGAAAAAATGAAAGCTTAAAATTTTATTTATTGCTTCGGCATTAAGTTTGTGGTAAGACATGTTACAATGATTAAAGAAAACACTTGTTTTTTACTACTTGAGTTTTATTATAGACTACATGTTTCAGAAGTTAAACTTCCATCATTCAGGTCTGTATAATAACTTTCTCGCAGTTTGGCCAATATATTTTTTATCACAATCTCCACACGAAATTTCATAAACACCACTTTTTTGTAATAAATCAATTTTAGATTTTGAGTTATCGAGGATTTTATGTAAATTATTATTTGTATAATATGCAGGTTGGATATGGAAGGGTAAGATTTTCGAAATATTTTTAGTTATTGAAACCGTATATAAAATTTTTCGACAATATTTATTTTTGAATGAATCATTATTAGGAGCTGAATATATGTTTTTTTATGTATAATAAAACTCAAGTGGTAAAAAAAAGTGTTTTCTTTAATCATTAAAGCTTAAAATATTATCATAACCACATATTTCACAGCACGTGAATTTCAATTAGATAAAATGTGTTTGAGATTTTTGATAAGTTTATATTACATGTCCAGTATTTTGTTTCAGCATAGCGCACTAGTGTTTGGTTGTGCCCGATGTAATACGAGAATTGTTATTATGTATTATATTATCCTTGGGAAGTGTCGGGAAATCAGTGTGCTTAATACCCTAGAAGTCGGGAAAACGTGACCGTAGAGAGATAACAGTAGGGAAACATATCACATGGTAGAGGTATATATAAGAAATTCATTTCCTTAAGAACATTTTACACAAACACACTGAGAAATAGAGAGTATAATGAATGGATTTGTTAATTTTCTATTCAAATCATAGTAAAAAATATTTGAGTAGTGTGGTTGTGGTGAATGTTGCACTAGTGTAAAGTGATCACTTAACTAGCCCATGAAAGGTCACAAGCTCTGTTAATACCCAGACATATTTTCTTCATCTTTGTTGAGATGCCAAAAATGCAAAAAATAATTTTCTACGTGGACGTTTGAGAACAAATATTTGACCACCCAAAATATTGTAAATAACATTTTTTTTAATGCTGCCTTAATTCTAAATATATTTAATGTATGGGTGTGTACCGCACTTTACGTACACGCTCACTCGGCTTCATAATGTTTCATCTTATTTTAGTTGCGCACAAGTCGTCGTTCTAGGCGGTCGTGTGGCTTCTCTAACTATGGTGGCTAGCTATGGTTAATAAAAGCAACATTTAGGAATATTTTCATTTTTCCCGTTTTAAAATCACATTTTCATATGGTTAACATAATACATATAATATCATCGGTAAATGCGGAAGTTTTTATCACCGTAAGGGAAGGGTAAACATCCTCTCTTGAATAACAGCGTTTTTTTAACGGCAACGCCTTCTGTTGAACGTATTAGCAACATACGCGATACTAAATATTGCTCATAGTGGGCTGCGGGCTTCTTGATAGCTGATAAAATACTTTATGCCAACAAGCATAAAAGAGAACGAAAAGAGAAAACACACAAGAAATGTGTATTTTTCCTTTCCATTCTCTTGTATTAACAGTCTGAGCCACAGCGACGTGTGGTCGAGTACAGATAGTACAATATTAAACGAATTCACTAAGTATAAAAGTCTCCATATCGTATTTATCAAATGATGAGCAGTAAGGTTCTATTCTCAGTATTGTCGAAGGAATTGCGTCTACCCTTGGGCAAGATAAATAGCCTTAATCTTTGTCAATAGTAAAGTCATTAGCGAGGTCCACGTAGTATGGCCAAAACGTGAGCCCCCCCCCCCCCTCCACTACGTAACCTAACGTAAACCATTACTAAGGACTTATTACGGACATGCCCGGTACATAAAGCTTTCAGAATGATAAAATATCACATAGGTGATAAAATTACGTGGACTGAATTAAACCGAAGAGTACATTAAAATAAAAAAATTGCTTAAAAAAATTATCCTTCTCTTAAAAAAAGTGATCATATTTTCAATCGTATTCTGTCTGATTTCAATGAAAAGTAAAACAAAATTTTAAACTGTGTACAAATACCTACTTGTTCCTGTGGGGTGAAAATAAATATTAATGATTTTATACTCTAATATTTACCCTGGACTGGTCCCTGAAGCGCTGGAGATTGTTTAAAGATAACACTGCATTAGCATGATTCAGTTCCCTATGCTCCATAGGGTGCGAATAAGGGTTAGAAATAAAGAAAATACTAGTTCACAAATCTAGATTGTCTGCATTTATAACTCCTAAATGCTGCATAAAAATTTCAAACAATGTTTTTATGCGTTTCTCGGTATGTCAAAAAATCCCGGGGTTCGGATCTCGCATGCATCCAAATAAAGAGTATTTGTAATTAGAGATAATCTAGATTTTGTGAACAAGTATTTAGACACACTCAAAATGTTATTCTTCATCTATGTTGAGATGTCAAATATATATGTAAAAATAAAAAACATGATTCATACCATTTAAGTTTTATATTTTATTACGACTAGTTTCGCTAAATGCTTTTATCTATTTTGATTCCAAACCAAATAAGCCATGAAATTTCTCTTTTTATTAAAAAAAGAAGGAAAAAATCAGGTAAAATATTTTTTTGATGACTTTCGAAGGTAAGTTCATTGGGTCAAAAGGAAGATTCTTAGACACAGTAGTAGGACATTTTGGCCAAAAAGGTCGAAGGTTTGGGCCAACAAAAGAATGCCATTCCGACAGATATTTCACGGATCTTGAGACCGCTTTTATTTTTTTAATCTTTTGATGTTTGAAATATTGAATTTGATTGAGGAAAAATGTATTTGGTATGCATAAATTTCTTTTCCTATTTTGTTGAAAAAAAATATTTGGGTAAGTTCTTTATTCAGATTTGAACATGAAAATACAAGTAAACATTCACTATTATGATAGAGATATTATAAAATACGTATTTTTATCATTGGTTTTTAATATTAAAAAAAAAAACATTTTTCGAGTTTTAATAATTATTGTAGTATATAAATTATGTTTATTTGTGAAAAATTATAAAATATTTATTTTTTTAGTTTGTTTCCACATATATTAAATCTAATTGGTGACCGGGTTTCATCGATACCTATGTAACCAGTTTGATGTTGTCTTTAAAAGTAAAACACAGTCACTGATGAAATCAAATTAATTTACAACATTTCGAGTGTGTCCAAATACTTGTTCACAAATCTGGATTATCTCCAATTATAAGAGTTATTTTTATATTATTTTTGACATCTCATCAAAGATGAAGAAGAATATGGAAATCTGGGCATTTACGGGGCTGACGTCCGTCATAGGCTGGTTTGAGTGATCACTTTACACTCTTGTAACATTCACTAATTTTACCTATTATTGACTACCACACTACTCAAATTCTTGGAAGTTCTATATATATGAAAATTTAAGAGTTTTTTAGGGACGTGGTACATTTAAAAAAGCAAGATAGCATTTCTAATTATTCATTAAAAAAATAGTCATTTTTTCCCATTTTCAACGTCTCAATACGATTACTCTGAACAATTTATTTTCATAATTTCACAAATATTTGATAATAATTTCAAATGCATCGAAAAACATATCATCCTAGATTTTCTTAAATTCAGGAATTTAAGAAATAAAAATGTATAAAAAAGTTCATTTTCTTTAGACAAATTTGTACCATTGTAGAAATAATGGATTTTATAGAATTGGCTAGATTTTATCTCCTTTTTTACTTCGATTGCCTTGGCCATGGTTTCTTTATAGTGTTAACATAGGGTGAAAACACCCCTCTACACTTTCGTAAATTCCTTAATCTGCTCTGCCCTCCTTTGACCCACACCTTTCCTCAGCCCTATCTGTTTATTTGATACTTTCTTCGACATTATCTACTCCTATCTACCCCCAGGCGCCGCCCCTATAAGAAGGCAATCCTTAAACATAACCTTAAGTTGAATGAAAAATCAGGAAGTGTGAAAAACGATTTGTAGTATAAAGGAGTTTAAGTAGTCATAGGGGAAGTCTTATAAATAACTAAATCCTATTTCATTTTTTTTACAGTTCACTGAAAAATACATGATTATAAATATCACAATAAGTGATACAATACAAAAAAGTTTTAATTAATTAAAATTACAATAACGTTTTGCACTGAAAACTGTTTTTTCCCAATCGATAACAAATTTAACGATGTTTATATGATTTATTTTCGATACTGACGATTATTAGTAAATATAATCAATGTATAGGAAAATAATATTTTTGTATGAAAAAAGATCTGTCGATCAATCGAAATGACAATCAAAAATTATGTTTTTGCCATAGTAGGTAAAAATGTTTAATGTAACATTTCATTAAACATATAATATGTTTAATTAAAGTTAAATGTTACATTTTTGACATCTCAACATAGATGAAGAAGAATATGGAAGCCTGGTCGTAATCTCCTTTAATGCTCAGACTTCCATATTCTTCTTCATCTATGTTGAGATGGCAAAATGTAAGATAAGCAATAACTTCTTTCATCGGAGATAATTCAGATTTGATAACAAGTTTTTGAACGCACTTTAAATTTTAAATACATATTTTGCATTGAAATATCTTAATAATTATTTAAATGTATGCACACACGTGGAATGCAGTGTGATTATAATTTACTATCATAATAACCACAGCTCATTTGCAGCCTTGCGGTTTCGTTGCATTTTGCCGAGCAAACAGTGAAATAAATTACGCAAACCAGAACACTTACACATGAAAACAATTTCAGAAATGGGTCCCGTATAATTTCTTCCCTCTTTCTCCACAGCCCAGTAATTTATGACCACCCCTGCGCTAACGAAGCGAGAATCTACCCTTTTTAACCTCTTCTTTCTACCCCAAAAGTGTTTGAAATTAAATCCCTCAGAACGATGTTATCAGCCTCTTATATTTCGGATAATTTTCCGCCCCAAGAAAGCGTACAAGAAGATAGAAAAATCTCTTCACTAGATTAAGTATTTCAATATCAAAATTCATCCAGATCAACGTAATACGATTTATGATTTTGTTTCTGAAGTAAATTTTTTTTCTCGTAAAAATATGGATTACAGTTTGAAAGGAAAATTAGTATATTTTTATAAATAAAATCATAATTGTCTTCATGTTAATGAAAAATAACTCTTTATTATTTATTGATTCGGCATTTACTTTGTGGAATGATGATTATTGAAAAAAAAACAATTGCACAATACCACTTATTGAATTTTATTTCACTACACACAACTTATTTCGAAAAAGTACAGTAGTTTTCATGGACATTTTATTAGAAAAAATCAATAATTGGTGTTCACAAATGTGTATTTTTAAAAAAAATAATAAAATAACTCATATATAGTCATATATTGTAAACAGCATGTTTAGTAAAAGTAAGCTGATTTATGTTTTTAAAGATATTATAATATTTATAAAAAAAACTATCACCAGCTCTACGTTGTCTCTAGTGGGGATAGGCAGAGAGAATACAATTTTTATTGTGTTGGAAAATGTGATAGATAGTTTTTCTCATTTTAAATTATAAATTAAAAAAAAATATTTATGCAACTTATGATCATGAGTCGTCCTAAACGACTATTATAGAAAAAAAGGTTAATCACCTATAATAAAAATAATTTAACTGAACACTCGTACAACCAAATCTTGTGTAAATTACAAACAATAAATTACTTACGCGTTACTGTCACCAAAATACAGAATTATATATATATATACTTGTACATTATATATTTCAAACAATCGTGATTTGAGGTCGTAAACATGATGATCATGTATAATATTCACTAGATTATCCCTCCTGTCCCCAACACAGATTCAAATAAAAACATATTGAATTAGCTAGAAGAAACGAAAATCCACTAAATGATCTATAAACCTTGTACAAAATAATCAAGGTAAATAAAAAATACATTTCCCATCTTAAAAAAAAAACATGATGATATTGCTTCATCATATACATAAATTGCAACGTAAACTTGACCCAAAATTTTACGCGTTATATCATATTATAAAACATTATCAAATTGGATTATCGGATTTATAAAACGGGTAGAAAACAATAAAAAACCCAATGAAAGTTATTGTACTGAGGTTTTTTTCCCAAAAACACATTTTTCTTAGTATCCCTGTAAGTCGATAATATTTTTTTATCCCAATAAATATACCTTCGACAATTTCAATTCTTATCGGGTACTTTTTACGACTAAACCTTTTATCCTAACATTTATTTCCAATTCTTTCGGGTATTAGTGATTATCCCTATCAATAAAAAATGAATTGATTGTAATTTTGTACTAAGTAAAGAGGAGGTAGCTGACATTCTACATATTTTTTTAATAAATGAATGTATTTAAATTATTGAGAGTTTTAAAAGACATTTGTTTAATATTTAAAGTCGTGTCTGCTATATTCTGAAAAAAAAATATGTACACACACACACACACACACACACACACACACACACACACACACACACATACACACACACACACACACACGCATACACACACACACACACATTTTGTATAGTTGTTTTTCCGCCTTTTTTCTGGTTTTGCATACTTTAATGTATGCATAGACAATGTATGATATGTAGGATTTTCAACTGTTTTTTTTCAAATGACTTTAAGTTAACTATTATTTAGAACTTTAATAAAAATAAATTGAAAATAAAATTAAGGGCGTGTTTGTTAATTCATATAAAAATATCTATAAGTTTTAATGAAATTGGAAGATTAAATCAAGCGTTGTATAAATCTGATGAAATCTACCGCCTTTCATCATTTTTCTGTATAATTTAATTTATTACAGCTCTCGAAGAGTCTGAATATTCACTATGAAATAATGTTTACTCAACTAAAATATTTATCAGCCCTTAGCAGAACGAAGCCTCCCTTTGCCAGAAAATGAAAACTTTTTCAATTACACCTACCATTAAAACGTTTACTTTTGCAATTGTTCGACCACCGATTCAGCGAAAACCCTTTCAAATATTTTCTGATTCATAATTCCGAGGTATTTAATTTAGGCGTGGCTGAAATATCAAGAAATCTTTTGTTCTTTGACTCATAGCAATTCCTTGTTCGAGGACTCATTAAACGCGAGATCAAGGATTTCATCTTAGATTCTTATCTGAAATATAAGGTTGAGTATTTCGTAAAATGTTGGCAAAGAAACTCATCTTGAGGCCTATTTATCTAAATTTATTTATTATAAATAATTAAATGATTTATATTTCTCATGCACATTAACGAAAATTAAAAGTTTTTTTAAGTCTGAATTTAGAATATTGATAACCTCGTCTTAATACTATTACTGACCCAATGTTATAAAGGGAACTGCATCAAATTGATACAGTGTTGATTTATGAAATTATTAATTTTTTATGTCAAGGTATGAGATATTAACGAAAAAAAAGCATGTAGATGAATATTTATATATATATATTTATATTTATATATATATATATATATATATATATATATATATATATATATATATATATATATATATATATATATATATATATATATATATATATATATATATATATATATATATATATATATATATATATATATATATATATATATATATATATATATATATATATATATATATATATATATATATATATATATATAGAACTAATATCGAACCCGAAACCTCTAGCATGGCAGTCAAATATACTAACCACTTCACCATGAAGGCAGACATGTCTTACTAAGTTACCTAAAAATTGTTTTATTCATTGATTATAATGTCAAATTATCTATCGATAGGCCATCTATGGTACAAAAGTTGATAAATTTGTAAATTTTCTAGAAGATAATCACTTGAATATTGGAAGCAAAGTAAAAATATAATATATTAAACATATGTTAGACCGATTGCCACACATGGAAATATCACAGCAGACACGGCGCGAACCAAATTCTTTTTCTAAGAACTGCAGAAATGAGGACACTGAGGAAACACGTTAAGAGACTTAATTAGGAACACGGAAATTGGGAAAATATGTAGTATGAAGGATGTAATCAGATGGAGAAGACAGTGAAGACGATTCTGGAATGCCCATGTCAATGGAATGCAAGAAAAAAGACTGGCCCGAATTGCTCTCTAAGAGAACCCAGACAGACGAAGTCTACCTAGAAGACCTCCAAAGTGATGGCTTGAGAGCTGGCAGTCCACGCCACAAAAGGCAGCTAATGAACCAGACAGATCTTTAAACTATAAGAAGGAAGAAAAAAATGTGAGTGATAATTAATGGTTTGAGGTTCTTTCCAAATTCATATTGTATAAGATTCCCGAATTTAAAACGACTGCGAAATACTGGGATTCCAAAAGCTTAATCAATATTTGTGAAGTGGTGTTTCTTGAAAGCTGCAAATCTCATCTGATTACGACGAGGGTGTTAAATATATATATCCAAAACGAGGTCGCGAATGTTTTCACCGCTTATTCAAGAAAATCAACGAATTTTATTCGAAAAGTACGTCTGAAAAATACGTGATTCGGCGTTGCGTCTGAAAGAAACAAGCCTAAAAACTGAAAAAATTCCTGAAGATATATTCAAGTTCCCGGTTATTCAAATGTTATTTTCAGAGGAGAAAGGCTATATTACCGTACGTCTGTGGTTTGGAAATTGTTATAACTCGGGTAGAGAGAGAATTCAAATACTTTGTCGTTCTGAATTCGCTTAACCTCTAGGGGAATTACGTTTTTCTTACATTTGGCCTTACACGGAGTTAACAAAAATATCGCAGGCGGGTTTATTGCGAAAAATGATATGGTTTAACACTACAAAGCATCTGGGGATATCGAAAAAATCAAATGATGTGTCTTTTTCCATATTTTAAATAAATATATACATAAGGTATCTTATTACAGCAATAAGCTCACAAATGTACACACCGTTTGTGCAACAATTTCAAAATAAATAAAATTGTCGTAATATAGGAATATTTATACATATATTATGTTTTATGTTTATTTAAGACGAGTGTTAAAACTTACTACTACTACTACCATCAAGCCGTTTTTTGCAGGGGTGGCAGAGTGGATGAAATTTTACACTCTTCTGTCATGCCTCTTAGCTTCCTTTACGTCCATATACTTCACATTTGCGAAATAAACTTTCTTAATCTCTTTCTCGTTAACCATTCGGTCCACATATCCATACCACATCAAAAACTTTTCTTGATATTTTCAAATATCTCTAGTTCAGCCTTACACACCTTTATATTTAATTCTGTCATACAAAATTTTTCACACATTTGTCTAAGGGAACGCATTACAATGGCATTCATTGTGTTTTCATCCTTCGTTTGCCGAACGAAATGATTTTTTTAAAGTGAAAGCCTGACATTGTTAAATAGTCATATCAGAAAATATTGTATGTGAGTAAAAATTCAAAAAATTATATTCAGATAAATTAACTTCAATACGACCCTGAAGAATTAATAGATAAATATTTACAATCAGATCTTTAAATAAATAATTTCAATACGGGCGTTTTATTATTTATTTTAAAAATCAAATTGGATTACTTGCAAACTTTCATGTGATTTTTATACGCGACCAGCTCAGGGTTAAAAATCATTGCCTCGAAAAAAATACGGTATCTTGTTGTGATCGTATTCATGTTGTTTTACGTATTGTATATTTACGTGTACGTGTTTTCTAGGATTATTGCCAATTACAATGTAAATACAAGAAAAAATGCCCAATAGGAACGACAAAGCAACGTCTGTATTATAATATCTGTAGAATCACAAAAAGTATGATATTAATTTCATAATTAAGTAACAAACCCATCACGCCGTTTCCCCGTAGGGGTAGGTAGGGAGAATACATCTCCATTAATAGATTCGGCAGTCGCTTTGTGGTAAAATCTATCCATTTTTAATTAATGTTTTACTTAGTTAATAGCACTATTTCTTAAAATCTACTGTGACACGTGTTTTGATGCATTCCGCATAATTTTCGAACATCGTATTTAACATTGTGGACTGGAAGGTTGTGACTCTTGTCGAAGTAATGAATATTTTACAGTTATCCCTTGACTGCGCTGCACGTAGCTGCGCTCCAAATGCCGAGGTGCCTACTGCTGCCTTAACTTGATCGGTCCATCGTGTAAGAAATCATCCTCTTCCTCTCTTTTTCTAGAGGCTACCGATCGCAACCAGTCGTTCCAGGCTATCTTCATACAAATGTGTCGATTATATCAACTTGACCTGATCACTTTCAAATGCTTAAATGATTGGTGAAGACCGAAAAAAACTTAGCTCATGCCAAGTTTTCCACTGCTTATATTACAACCACATTTTCCTCATAAATTTGTTGAACTATCCTTTCTTTACTCATTTGATTCACGTGCCCAAACCACCTCATGTCAGCTTTCTTAATTTTATCGATAGTGTTTAAACTTATAATTCTAACCCTTATCCACACCCCAATGGCGTATAGGGCACCGCATCATATAAACGCACTAATATCTTGATCGTTAACATATGAAAGAAAGATGATTAACCTTCCGCTTCAGGTACCAGTCCAGGGTAATATTGAAAAGTAAATAAATATTGGAGGGAAAAAATTACTTACATTTTATTTGACCCCCCACCAGAGAATCGAACCTGGGACCTCAGGAGCAGTAGAAGAGCGTGCTGACCATAATACTACGGAGGTGGACAATTTATAATTTGTCAACAAAAATTTATAAAAATTTGGAAATATTATAAAAATTTTGTTTTATGTTATTACATGCGTTTTTTTACTATCTAAAATTGGGTTGAAAACATGCTAAAAAATATGACGTATTTTTACGGGTATATACTTTAGATATGAACTACCCTGAGTGGTGTGAAAAACAAAAATAAAATTTCCAGGATTCGAGTTACTGGCTGTGGAGCTTTCTGTTTGCGGGTGTGGGTGTGAGATTGGTACGGTGTGATGTATATACATATACATACTGGTGAGGTGGTGGGTGTATATGTGAATGTGGATGTGGTGGGAATTGGCGGTATCCAATTTGTGAACAAATTGATTCCCAGTCGAGGCGAAAAGTGTTTGAAAGATTTAAATTTCCAGCGTCTCCCTCCATTGAGAAACTAGATGCCATGATCAAGCTTGTTAGTAAGTAGAAACATTTAATATTGTGTGGGCATACATTATGCATAACCAAAATAGATTTCCACACAGAAAATATGGCCCAAATATCTGAAGAATAATATTTATATATTAAAAATGAGTAACGGCCAATTTGTGCAAATTTCATTACGAACATTATTATTGACATCTCAACATATAAAAAGAATATGGAAGTCTGGGCATTTACAAGGCTTACCACCGTCCTAGGCTAGCTTAAGTGATCACTTCACACACGTGTAACATTCACCAATTCTAATCATGGGTAGAATTGGTGAATGTTACACGTGTGTAAAGTGAACATTTAAAACAGCCTATGACGGTCGTTAATGTCCAGACTTCCACATTCTTCTTCATCTATGTTGAGATGCCAAAAATAATGAAAAAAAGAATTCCTAGTTGGAGATAATCCAAATTTGTGAACAAGTTTTGGGATACACTCAAAATGCTGTAAATTATATTACAATGTTTAAATACACAGTAAAACATGTAGAGTTAAGATGGTTAATTTATATATTGTAGTTAAATGTTGTTGGGATAATAATAATGAAGTAAATGAACGGTTTATAAAGTAAAAACAGTAAATGATTACAAAAGTATTAGATAAATTTATTTTCTAAGTTTGACACACATATTACATATAATATCACATTTCGTATGATGTTTGTACCTATATTATTTTATGACATCTCATCAAAGATGAAGAAGAATATGGAAGTCTGGGCATTTACGGGGCTGACGACCGTCATAGGCTGGTTTAAGTGTGTAAGTTTACTTTACACACGTGTAACATATTTTGTAAACAAGTATTTGGACACACTGAAAATGATGTATGTTTGTATATGTTATCATAATAATAAATGAAAAAATATATGATTTTTTTAAAACAGTTTTCAATTTAATTTTTTGTTTTTTATTTTTTATTTATTTATTTATTTATTTTTAATTTTATTTGGGATTTTTACAGCCAAAACAATATATTATACAACATTAATTAACAAAACTGGCCAATTAAAAAAATCCTCCGATAATGCTATTCTTATGAAAGTTATGCTGGTTGGGGTGAGTGTGTGACAGGGATTATAAACAGTTGGCTTGTTGAACAAACGGCAACGATCAATCATTCACCTAATTTCCTGCTTATGTCATTTTTTATGGAATTAGTGCTTTTTCCAAATATATCTGCGTCATTAAACATTTTATTATAAGTATCCATAATGCGGTTAATTGTAGCATTTCTGGTAAAATCAGTATTACATTTAGGTACTTGAAAAAGTTGATTATAACGCGTTTTTAAGAAAATGATTGCATTTTTGACCTTTCCTTCGGTAAATTAATGATCAATTTAACACTACCGCAAACAAATGAAGATCTCCATGTACCATTGGATATGATTAAAAGTTTAAAAGTTTTGAAAATAAATTGTTTCATAACTGGAGGTAGGTCCCTGGAAATCGTGAGAACAAGGTGTTTAGTTTCAAAGTTAAATTACTTTTTACGAGGTTAATTAAAAACCAATAAGCAGGAATAAGTTTCGTTAATTTGGTTCTGATTCTAATAGAACGATAAATTAATCTGGCGTAGGCAGCCAGCTACAATGATATCCTTCCAAGTCCTGGGGTAGGATTTCTCCAAAGAATTAGATTATACGTCTTTGTCTACGAGTTGGAGTTGAGTCCTTTGAGATGCAAGTTTCTATTCATAATATGTTTAGGGGATGGGAAATTGAGTTATCAAAATAATTGTTTGCTAAATAAACCCCTTAAATCTTAGGAGAATATACACCACCTCGCACTCGTATTTGACTCGAGATACAATATTGAATAATTCAGAAAATCTTTTAGTTAAAAAAATATATATTTTAAGACTTATGTTAGAAACACAAATTTTTGGTTTTCTAATATGTATCTGCAGTGCGTTCAAAATATTTAGAACCTGATTTTAATAAACCCAACATAACATGTTCAGAAGTAAGCTTCACTGAATAATGCTTTCGTATCTGCGTACATCACTCTTTAAGAATAAGCTCATTGCATAAATGAACAATTTCATACTTTAGGTCAGTCCTCAGACTAATGTTTAAAAACAAACACTTTTTATCTCATTAACACCGAAAAGCGAGACGAGCCACGTTTTTTAAAAAAAATTGATGTGTTGTATTTTGAAACAGGATATTTTTGTAAAATTCTAGAGTTTGTATTATTTCAAATGAAATAAACCAAAAATTTATGTTTCAAAATATTTTTTACTTTGTGGTATGGTAATATAACCCTCTCTTTATCATTCGTCATTCCTTTTTGTGATAAATATGAAAAAGAAGAAAGTTAATTCAAAAGAATTACAGTGAACATTGAAACATTATTTTAAAAATAAAACACTTGTATTATACCACTTAATTAATTTTATTTTATCACATACTAGTTTTGGAAACAGACATTTTTGAAACTAGTCGTGTGTAATGAAATAAAGTGTTTAATATTTTTAATATACAATTGTTTAATATTTTTAAAATAATCGACATGTCAATCCACAACGTTAATGCCGAATCAATGAGTAATATAACAATGTAACAAATAACAAAAAGAGAAAATTTAATAAACATTGAAACAAATAAAAAAAGGGGTAAATAAATTTACAGGAATAATAGTAAACATTCAAACAAACAACAGAAGAAGAAAATAATTCACAAGAGTAATAGTATGTAAACATTGATACAAATAACAAAAAGAAGAAAGTTAATTCATAAATTCACAAAAATAACAGTAAAAATTGAAACAAATAACAAAAAGAAGAATGTTTACTGATAAATTCATAAGAATAACAGTAAACATTGAAACAAAGAACAAAAACTGGAAAAATAATTCATAAATTCATAAGAATAACAGTAAACATTGAAACAAATAATAAAAAATGGAGAATAAACATAAATTTACAAGAATAACAGTAAACATTGAAACAAATAACAAAAAGTGAAAATTAAAATAATAAAAAAATACTGAACATCGAAACAAATAACAAAAAGAGGCAAGCAAATTTACAAAAATAATAGTAAACATTGAAACAAATAACAAAAAGTAGAAAGTAAATTCATAAGAATGATAGTTGTAGGTACCGCCGCGATTTTTCCTAAGTGCAGTCTCCGTTGGATAATTTCCCTGATTGACTCCGTCTCAGCCCATTTGGCCGAGATGAGCCTCCGCATACTAATGGTGCTTCAGCACCAATCGATTCTCCAATTTCCTCCGCCTTCGGAGACGTTCGCTATATAACTTTATATCAACCTGAATCCATTTCACATCCAATGTGACCAAAGTACGGGAGTGAATCAACTCGCTGTATGCAAAGCAGACTCGGAACATCAATCAAAAAGAGATTCCCATTAAATATTATAAAAAGACGCTACCCAGTCTACATATTACTTTCTATGACAAATTCTGTACTGTTAAACGCCCAACGCCCGTAAATTTCATTTAAAAACAGGATGATGGATTTCGTATCAAATGTAGTAACTCGGAGTTTTCGAGTATTAAAAGCAATTTAGTTACATGCGGTCTACATAAATAAGAGATTTAAAGAAACAAATTAAAAAGAAAAGAATATTACAAAAAAAAATCTTTGTTTTATACCACATTAATATTGGTCCTATTTTTCCAACCGATTTCAATTAATTTCAGCGTTATAAACTATCCAGATTATTACTTTTATTATAAGTATAAATATTAATCTTAGATTTAAGTTTTGTAGTGTCATTTCTTGGTGGAACTGCATTTTAAAGAATAAAATAACAACTATGTAGTTTTTTTTCCAGAATGAATTTTATTTGACCAGTGACCGGGTTTCGTCGTAATCGAAATCATCAGACTGGTGATCATCAAACCCCGTCGCTGATCAAAAAAAAATATTGCTGATATTTTCATAAAGATGGTGCCAGATTAAATACTTTAATAAAGGCTGTTTCCCAAATCTCATAAAAGTACATGGTACCTAAGCCGACGAGTTCTAATACATAATAAACAGATTTTGTATGTATGTTAAAATAATATCACGTGTTACCAGGGAATAATGGGTTACCGTTACTGGTATCTTAACGATAATGTTATGTTGTTATTATACATATTGCCTTAATACAAAGGGTTAACAATATAGGGATGTTATTGTTCGACCTTGGAGGGTTAAACATTTGTTCGCATTCTATTTTGGTGGTCTTCATAGTCTATTTCAGGGGTCACCAACTCATGGCTCTTTTCAAAGTCATTTTCTAATACTATTTTTGTCATCTTTTAACATATATGAATAAAATTAAGGTAGGCTGGGTATTACCAAGGCTTATAACCTGCCATTAGGAGTAATTTTAAATTTTTACATCTCAACATAGATGAAGAAGGATATGGAACTCTGGGTATTTACAAGGCTTTTGACCTGCCATTAGGAGTTATTTTTACATTTAGACATCTTAATATATATGAAGAAGAATATGAAAATCTTGGTATTAACAGGGCTTATGACCTGCCATTAAGAGTTATTTTAACATTTTGATATCTCAACATAGATGAAGAAGAATACGGAGTTTTGGGTATTTACAGGGCTTTTGACCTATCACGTCATATGAAAGGTCATGTTTGTATTTGTAGAAATAAATATAAATTTTTAATTTAAGTAAAAACTACTATTTCTTAAAATCTATAATGACACGTATTTCATTGCACTACATCATACGGTGTTTGAAAATGATGCGGAATGCATCGAAACACGTGTCGTAATAGATTTTAAGAAATGTTTTTTTTTTCTCAATATTATACATATTTAAAGTATTTAATTTTTAGTAAGTTATTTTTACATGCTATTGTTTGCATGCTGTTGTAGTGGTTGTCCTGATGGAGAGACTGTTATATCTCAAAATTGGTAGACAATAAATCTCGGTGAATGGTATTCACCAAGTAATCCTTAAACTAAAAATATAAATAAATTTATTTATTTCATTTCAAGCCTCCATAATGTGAATCAAATATACAATAGATTTTTTTATTATTTTCTAAAACTGACAACGCAATAAAAAAATTGAATAAAAAAACTACAAAATTCTTGAATTCATATCGTGATATTTTATAATAATAGTACACCATCCCGAAGCCTCGTGTCTGACAGTTATTTGAATTAGGAATATGGAACGTATCGTGCATGCGAGTTTTAAATCCATATCTGTCAACTTTTCTGACAGCTCCACTTCAAGAGGAGAATCAGCCAATCTTTCACAGAGATAATGTGATGACTTTCCAACATGATTTATAGTGGAACGATGTCTATTATTATTATTATATTGACTAAGGTTATGATAATAAGAAAAATAAATCGCATATTTTGACTTAAATTAAGACCCAGTATTCGTTAAGTTAGTTTTCTCTAAATCCAGTAAACATTTTGCGTAATTGATTTTTATTCCCAAAACACCGTTTTTGCATTGAAAAAAAATAAGTTTTTCTTTAGATTAAATGATTGGTTTTGAAAAGAAAATTTTTATTGAAAGGAAAGGCGTGTAAAAAAATACATAAATTATTTATTCTTTATGTTTTAAAAACAATGATTAAAGAAAACACTTGTTTTTTACCACTTGAGTTTTATTATTGACTACATGTTTCAGAAGTTAAACTTCCATCATTCAGGTCTGTATAATAACAGTTATTATAAGTTATTATACAGACCTGAATGATGGAAGTTTAACTTCTGAAACATGTAGTCAATAATAAAACTCAAGTGGTAAAAAACAAGTGTTTTCTTTAATCATTGTAACATGTCTTACCACAAAGTTAATGCCGAAACAATAAATAAAAAAATGTTTTAAAAACATGAAATATCCGAAATATATAATACTAACTAACTAACTAACCATCACGCCGCTTCGCAGGGTTAGGCAGAGAGAATAGAACGCCACACCACTCTGTCTTTGCAAACATTTTTCGCCTCTTCCAAGTTCATGCATCTCCTGATACCTACAATATTAATAAATCATCCGTAGTATGGATAATCCAGTGTCTAATAGAATAAACAAATGTCAATTTCTTATTTCATTAAAAGTTCATCAAAACATTTCAAGAAATAAAATTAAAAATCTTGATTCACTTGTTGGGTAATATAATATATCCAACATTAAACACGATTATTGGATTAAATTGTATTTTATTTACATAAATGATATGTGACGCGTTTCATCTTATTAAGACATTATCAAGGTCACATATCATATTTGCAAATAAAGTAGAATAAATCCATTGACCGTGTTTAATTTTGGATAAATTACCCAACAATTTGATATGGAATTCTACCAACTGTCTGCAGTTACAATAAATATCTTGATTCACCTTCGTCATAGATTTTTAATGTAGGTAGTATTGAACTGATAGATTCCCAACGAGGGCTGTACAGCATTTATCTGGGCTTTTGAGAGGTCTTCTAGGGGATACTTTGGTACCTAAGTGATAGAATGAAGGATTGGGAAGTTGTCAAAATGTTTGTTTTCCATCCTTTTTCTGTGAGAGACATTCTGGAAATTTTCTTTCCGCCTTCGACGAGAAATTTTAGCTAGGAAGTGCTAGACTAAAAAAAGGTTGTGAACCTGTGACCTACGCAGTCACTATTCGCCTTCTAATTTCTTGATGTTTGTAAATAGGTCAGTGGCTATTGAATAAATATATTGAAATACGAATTAAAACAAAAATACCACTATAGTAGAATTTTTCCCAGTTATATTTACATTTGTTTGAGGCACTTGTGATGTAAATAAAAAAAATTAATTTGCGAAAATTCGGGATATTTTTAACACATTTAAGTGGGATCTCCCCTTAAGACAAGAATTAAATTGGGATAAAACGAATAAATTTTCCTTGAACAAATTGGCGCTTTGAATTATATCGAGCTTTCGTTTTTGTTGTTCAAAGTTGAACAATTAAGAATTTATGAACAATTTAAGAAAGTAGTATCAAATGCTAATTGATCATTAGACCTGAAAGGTCTTGTATTCTTTATCAAAGGAAAAAGTCCTTGTTAAAAATAATGGTTATTCCGGAAAACTCTTTCTTAAAATTTATTTATAAAAACATTTTTTAGGAATGAAATTAATACTTCTCAATTGTTTTGGCGAAATATTAATATTTGACTATTAAAAATGAGTTAAGACAAAGCAATTTGTAGGAAAAAGAAACATTTTAATGACATTTGGGACATAATACCATTTACTTTATTCTTGTTCAGAATTTAAGACAGAGAGTTTAGAATTTATAAATTAATTTCTTTGTTTATTTGAAATTTAAATAAAAACGTGACAGAAAATGACAAAAAACTCATAAAAAGATGAACTAAAGGCAATGTATTAAAAAACAGGAAGCTTCATTCTTAATTCTTTTTGGGATTTTAAAAAAAAAAGTTTTTATTAAAAATGCTTCAGAAAACCCGAAAATGGTACAAAAGTACTTAATTTCCTATGTTTAATTTAAAATAAATACATAAAAATACTCGGTTTGATTTTGGTTTTTAAAGGTTTCTTAATTTATGCATTTAAACAAGTCCGTTTTTTTCAAACGAATGTTTTAGTTTTTATACAAAATAATACAAAGATAATGTGGAAGTCGTTTGGCACCTATAAAGGTGAAGACTGACCGGAGCCATTTCGTCGTAACGTGGCACGTTACGATGCGACCATTCGTATAGTCTATGTATTAATTTTAAAATTTATGTATTAATTTTAAATCAAACACAGATTTTTTGAGTCTACTAAGTTGTATTTTATTAACAAAAAACACATAAAAAATTAATTTATTATTAGATTAAAACCAATATTTTTAGCTTTTCCACTTTTTTATTTGACCAGCGACCGGGTTTCGTCGTTACCAACATCATCAGACTGGTAACGACTGTCGGTAACGACGAAACCCGGTCGCTGGTCAAATAAAAAAGTGGAAAAGCTAAAAATATTGGTTTTAATCTAATAATAAATTAAAAATGCAATTCCATCACGAAGTGTCAGTGGATAATATAAATCTACATAAAAAAATATATTGTGACAATTGTTTCGCCTTTTTAGGGCATTATCAAACGAATGTGAAGATCAAATGGACTACGGTCCTTATATATATTTTATATATTTTTTTAATGTGTTTTTTGTTAATAAAATACAACTTAGTAGACTCAAAAAATCTGTGTTTGATTTAAAATTAATACATAAATTAAAATGAAGTTCTACAAATTAAACGCCAAGTCAATAAATAAATTCGTATAGTCAGTACAGAGAGCTTCGGATGCTCGCTGATGCTCGCCGCGAGCGATGTTACGACGTTACGTTACGACGAAGTGCTCCGGTCAGTCTTCACCCTAAGACTTACAATCTAAAATCGTCTGGCGTTAGTAATCACTTTTATATAATTTTTTGTGATATGTGCTTATGAATATACCTGTATAAAGCCTGGATTTAAGATTTTGTTTCTAAACAATCGCTTTTATATATCAACTATAGCTTCTAGTTGAAAGTTGTATAAAGTTTTGTTAAATAAAATAGTTTTAAACATATATACTTCAGATGAAAATTGTTAACAAAATATATTTACTTTTATTCAAACACGTGTATTAGAATTTAAACTTTTCTTTGAAATAATTTTTAGGAAAAAGTGGTTAATACTAAGTAAAACAAAGATTAAAATTTAATTAAACATTATTTGAAGTAAACATTAACCGTTGAAATTGAAATTATGTGTGCACTAAATGACGAAACCATCCAATATGTTTTTTTATTAAATATTATATTTTAATGTTTTATTAATTAATAATAACAACTAACAAATTGTTCCATAAGTTTTTCGGCAGTAATTTATCAAAATGTCCGCCTCCGTAGTGTAATGGTCAGCACGCTCGGCTACTGTTCTGGAGGTCCCGGGTTCGATTCCCAAGGGGGGTAAAATAAATATAAGTGATTTTTTCACTGTAATATTTATTCAATATTACCCTGGACTGGTACGTGAAGCGGAGGGCTGATCACCTTTCCTTCATGTGTAAACGATCAAGATAACACTGCGTTTATATGACGCAGTGCCCTATGCACCATTAGGTGTGGATAAGGGTTTTATTATTATTATTATAATTTATCAAAACATAAATAAACGTCGGTTTTCTGTCGCCACAGGCAATAATATGTTCCAAGATACAAGCATCCCTTAGGGCCAAAGGTTGTGTTAGGTGTTAGGGGTTAGCTCAGCCGAGTACCCAACCCCTGTGTTCTTGTCGCCCGAATCGATGCCACACAAACTACAGCCCCCCGAGAGGCACCCAGGGAGGTAATACGCAACAAAGGGAGGGTTTGGAATAAATAGATTTTAAGAAATATTCATGGCTGAGCCGAAAACAAAATTTCTTTCCCTTATTTTAAATTATCATAATTTTACAAGTGTAGGATTTTAGGATTGCTGTATTTTGTCGTAGATTTTTAAATTATTATACAATTTCGCATGAATCAAGTAAGACAAAATAAACAAAATGGTTTCCTATAAAATGAACATACCAAATTCAAGATTGAACGTGATTCTATTAATGTTATTTTTTGACATCTCAACATAGATAAAAAAGAATATGGAAGTCTGATTGAGATTGGAGATTACGACCGTCATAGTCTGGTTTAAGTGATCAATTTACACACGTGTAACATTCATCAATTCTAACCATGATTGACAACCACACGACTCAAATTCTTGGAAGTTCCTTATATATTTATGTATATGATCCAATTTCGAAACATTGTACTTGAATCACTAGAATTTCACTAGAGGCATCTATTGGTGAGGTGAAGAAGCTTTTTATTGAGCAGAAACTCTTTTATTTGTACGTGCGGTCCGAATCCTGAATTATATTCACATACATGAGAAACGTTTCCTTTTCATTTTATTATTTTAGCTTATAATTTGACCACATAATTTATTTACAACGTTCAGATTTGTGAAAAAGTATTTGGACGCACTCCAAATGTTGATCTTATTTAAGTTTCATTAATTTTTAATAAAATTTTTACTTGGTAAATACCACTATTTCTTAAAATATGTTGTGACACGTATTTCTATGCAATCCGCATCATTTTCAAATACCGTATGTTTTTTATTGAATTACCTAACTTCCAAGTGACTCTGAAATCTAGCTATGGCTTATGCAACACCGCTTATCATGATTCTACTCAGGCTTCAACTTTTTAAGTTTCATAGCCTTTGCCTACTCGTGAGTGGATTTACTCTTTTTGTTTAAAGTTACTATAATTTTAAAACCGTATGGGAAGCCAAGTCTTAATTTTATAGTTGTGTCCTTGGAATGTTGAAGGTGTAAGAGGAGGTAAGAGATATTTCTTATGTGTCACAAAAGATTAAAAAAAAATAGTGGTATTAACCAAGTAAAACTCAAATTAGAAATGGATATTTTTTATAAGAAAATAGATCTGAATAAAGTCTCAAAATTTTATATATCGACAAAATAAATAAATTTCATTAACTGATTCGGCAGTCACTTTGTGGAAAAATCTATGCATTTTTAATTAATATTTTACTTAGTAACTACGACTATTTCTTAAAATCTACTGTGACACGTGTTTCGATGCATTCCGCAACATACGGTGTTTGAAAATGATGCGGAATGCATCGAAACACGTATCACAGTAGATTTTAAGAAATAGTGGTATTTACTAAGTAAAATATTAATTAAATAAATAAATAAATAATAAAACTATAAAAAAAAATAATTATGTTTTTAACTTAATAATTTCTGATGTGGCTATGAGAGCTTTCGTCTCTAATATGGAACGATTTCAGAAACTTGATATTAACTTAAGTGTGTTTTTGTAATAGATACACTTACAATATTAAGTGAATTGATAAGTACCTACTTGAGTTGACATGACATCTTAATAATATTATACTGTTCCTACATTATAATGGATTATAACATACATAATAACTGTATCAGTAAATGTGCAAATATCTATTGTTACACGAAAACAGTTTGTCAACTACAGTGTGATTCAAAAGTAATGAAAGGAATACAAAATAAAATCAGTGATTTTGATCAAAAGCGACAGAATAAATGATTGAAAAATAACTTAATGATCACCTTAACATTGTTCGTTCACTTTGTGTAAAAACACGTAAAAATTCAATTATATACTTCGACCTTACGAGGGAATGGTTATTCTGAAACCAGTAGTCATAAAACAGATTTTTAAAGTGGTTTTATATTAAGCAAATTATGATGAATGATAAGGAGAGTGTTATATGACCATACCATGTGAATGATGTTTTTAAAATAAAAAAATATAATTACCTAAAAAATTGCATTAAGCATGGATAGTTCATTTAAAAAAAACTACCTAACTAATCATCACACCACACTAATAAGTCTTTTCACACAATATTAGCCTCTTCCACATTCACACATCTTCTCAAACATACACGCTGATTATTCCGACTCCTGACCTGACCACTTTCAAGTATGTGAAATATTTGATCATGCCAAGTTTTCCTTGGTATTCCTATGATATATTAACTATCTTTTAACTCAACGCACCTTTCTCAATTTGATCGATAATGCTTATTTTAGCTTTGTATTTTCCTTATGTCACCATTTGAACATGTATCATACATCGTTTTGCCACACATTTGTCTGAGAGAACACATTTCGACTGCATTTAGATTTCTGTAAACTTCTATTACCAACTACATTTGTCAAAATTAATTATTAATTCACGTACAACATTTTGAGTGTGTACAAATACTTGTTCACAAATCTGGAAAATCTGCAATTATAGAAGTACCAGTCTGATGATGTGAAACCCGGTCGCTGGTCAAATAAAAAAGTGGAAAAGGCAAAAATGTTGGTTTTAATCTAATAATATATTAATTATAGAAGTTATTTTTCATATTATTTTTATGACTCCTCAACAAAGATGATGCAAAGTGATCACTAAAACCAGCCTATGGCGGTCGTAAGCCCCGTAAATGCCCCGACTTTCTTATTCCATATTCTTATTTATTGTAACTGCAGACAGTTGGTAGAATTCCATATTGAATTTTTGGGTAATATATCCAAAATATAACAAGGTTTGATGGATTGAATTCTACATTTATTTATGTATATGTTAATACGTCACGCGTTTCGTTTTCTCAGGACATTATCAAACACTCATGTGTTGAATCCAACAAACCTTGTTTTATTTTGGATATACATATTACCCAACAATTCCATATTCTTGTCATAAAAAATCACATTATTTATTTTTTAATTAAAAACTATCGTAAATTTATTTTTGAACCACCTTGTTCTAATTTAACCCCCGTTTTCCGTACACATTTGACAAAGCCTTTAGTAAATGGCTCTGGCATACGACATTGACAGTTTCCATTAATAATAAATTATTGTAATTAAACTCTACGTTCTTCTATCAATAAGTTACTGTAGTCAAGCTGTCATATTTCCTTACGTCTTCCGACGCAAGCTTTTACCCCGGGTGAAACATCTCCCAGGAATTAACAAAGTAATTAATATTTTTGATTATCCTACTAAGCTCGTTAAACAATAAAATTTTCCATCAAATAGCGTACGTCAAATTATCTTACTTTTCGGCATCTTCAGGGTTTTCCCTTTGTGGGATATTCCTTTGGATAGTATACTTAGGAAGTAACGTATGTTTTTCATTAAGCCGAAATAAGTTAATTAAATAAAGATATGAGATAAATTCTACCATTGTAATACGAGTATATTACTTTTTGCTTTACGTATCACTCGAGTTTCTTTTTGTGATTATCTTCTTAATGCGATTTCAAAATTAAGCGTTGTATGTTGTTTGTGATTTGGCGATGTTGCGGGGTGTATTCAACATATGAGTTAAGTTACAAAACTAGAATTCTTAAAGAAAATTATTATTTAAAAAACAGTCAAAAAGTAAATAATAGGGCTGTCATTTTCAAAATAAAATTGTTAATTTTTTTATAACATTTTATCTCTGCTTTATATTATAGTTCAAGTGATATGTTTGTCTATAATGCAGTAGTTATAGCTTGATTCACAATACATTTTGACATCTTAGCAAAGACGAAGAAGAATATGGACGTTTGGGTAATAACAGGGCTTATGGCCTGTCATAGAGTGGTTAAGTGATCACTTAATATACATGCAACATTCCCCATTCTACCTTTGGTTGACAACCACACAACTCAAGTTTTCGGAACTCCTAGATATATTGAAGAATTCAGATTTATGAACAAGTATTTTGACACACTCAAAATATTGTAACTCACAATATTCTAAGAGATATATTGTTACAAATAAGTAAGAAAAACAAGCATTAAAATTTTTTTATGTTGTATTACACAATGTGAATGATGAATGATAAATAAAACGTATGTTACAGTACCACAAAAATAACAAGGCGGTTAATATACGAAATATTTGAAAAATGCTTCCAAAAATTATTGGCATGTGGATTTGAGCTCCACTAATTGTTTAAATACAGGATATTAACATATTACAGTGTTATAAATTAAATATATAATACATATATTTGAAGTTTGTTTGGAGATCTAAAAATGGTTGTGCTTACTTTATGTTGTTTTAAATATTTAGATTTTTTATATCATTATGACTCATAAATTATTAATCCATTATTTTAATTTTTTATGTCGGCTTAAACTATGAAACGGACACTTATTTGAAAAACAAGGTTCGTGTTTTTGACCGCGAATTGAAGCGTGAACTACAAAATCGTAAGAGACCAAAATAAAATACTTTTTGGCATCAATAAAATTATGTTTTGAAACTGAAATTGAATTTCGGACCACAAATAAAATTATGTAATAATTTTGTCTGAGAAATTTGAAATACTTTTTGAAACTCAGAAATAAAGGAAAATTTATTTTCCGCATCCACATCTCAATAATAAATTCCATTTCTCATATGTACATTTCTGCTGCTCAGTGTTGAACACTCATATAAGTTTATCATACAAATGGCTCTTGATGATTTCGACTTCCAGACACTTGAGACGAATGTGAGTTCTCATACAAAAGCGGACTTAGAATTCTGCGATCCCTATATACCATATTTGTGTAAGTATTGTACATAGAAATAAATTTATTTGTGGTACCATTTTAAATAATGACTTATTATATTAGAATATTGAGTATAAAGTAGAAATCAAATTATTTAAAGGTGTCTCAACTTGATATGAAGCATGTATCATTCTTTACATTTATGAAATAATAATATCTAATAATATCTATCACTCACCATAAGTTCCTTCACTTACAACATCTTCATCCAATCAAATTGATTTCATTCCTAGGTATATCGATGAATCTAGAACACACACATCGAAATCTCAATTAATGTTGCGACAAAACGTGACCAATCCTGTGTTAAACCAATATAAAATCATTAAATCGCACTATAACGTAACATTTTTACAAGCTGGAATTCTATATAAATGTATATATGTATATATTCATAAGATTGAGAAACGCAGATTTATTCAATAAGGTTTTGTTTACCACGTTTGTGGTAAGAAAGGGGAAATGATCTAGATAATTTATTATCATAGCTACAGAATACATTTTTCCCTTTCCGCTTATTATATTAGTTGGGCGGAATGTCTTTGGTGACGTTATTTGATAATCGTTATATATATAATACTGAATACAGGCTGGCAGGTAAGTAGGAGGTCGTATTGTGTGTATGTACGTAGGCAACCATTTGCCCAGAACCTTTTCTTGTGGTCCTTTTTTCCGTCTGTCAGCAAATAACAATTGGCGTGAAACACGACAGGCGACAGAAACGTGTCTGCTGTGGCCAATCGCGACATTCCTCCTAAAAATGAAAGCAGTTGTATAGAAATTTTACCAATCTTTGAATACAGACATTTTGACAAACAACATTTTATACAGAGGCTAGTGATTTACTGAAAAAAAATTGCTTACTTTAGGGAATGTAAAAATGTCCGCCTCCGTAATGTAATAGTTTACACGCTTGGCTACCGTACTGGAAGTCCCGGATTCGATTCTCAAGGGGGGGACAAAAAATATAAGTGATGTTTTCATTCTAATATTTATTCAATATTACCCTGAACCTGTACTGCATTGTGCCTGAAGCTGCATTGGGCTGATCACCATTCCTTCATGTGTTAAAGATCAAGGTTACACTGCGTTTATATGATGCAGTGCCTTATGCACTATCGGGTGTGGATAAGGGTTAAAAGAAGAATAAGGGAATGTGGGTATGTCCGTGGCACGGTGGTGATAACAACATAGTCACAATCGTGTGAATACTTACGTAGTCTGGCAAGCGCATTCTAGATTTGTCTCTCCAAGAAACTATTTGTCTCTACAAGATTTCTGTCACTTTTTAAGGGATTTTTTTTTATTATTAATATGCGTACTAAATACTTTCTCTTAATATATTATTTGAACTCGAAAAGAACGCACTTCGCAGAATGAAATTACAAAGACGGATAATATTTTTTTAATGCTAGACTTTAATGGAATTACTGAGCGGAGTATGTTTTCCGTCTCTCTTCTTCTGTAGAAATTATATTTCTTCACCGTTTATACTGACGGAGGTAAATTGTTCTTCTTTCGAAACTTTCTTGTAAAAAGTGTACATGGGACAAACCACTGTTTTTGGAGAAAACCACTTTTTGAAAAATGTTTTTACCAAACATCCAGAAACTAGAATTATATGAAGAAAATGATAAATGTTATAAGTCATTGAAATAAAACACAACAATTTCAGAAAACGTGTTTTTATTTACGTTCATCTTAATAAATATTGAAATGAAATAATCCCGAGCTACAAACTTCACAGTCATGGTATCTACCAATTCCACCAAGTTTTCCGTCTCGTATTTTACAATAATATAGAGCTTACTTAATCTAAGAACTTCATATCACGAAACGATATTCTTGTATTGAAAATCTAATTCCGTATTTCATTAATTGTATTAATGCAAAAAAAAACACTAGAATATAGATAAAATTACTTACATTTTAGATTGTAACTAAAAAATATAAATTTTCCTTCGTATTTTAAAAAATGTTTTTTAACACTAGAAAATCAAACTATTTATACATTTTTTAGATTAATAAAAACATGAGTATCAAGCTAATTAAGTGTATTTTAGATTGATAACACTAGAATATCAATTAAAAATATCTTATTTTTATGCGGTGTTTTTGAAAATAAATACATTCAGTGGAATACCCTTTATTTTCAGATTATTATTGAAATGGCAAATTGCGAGTATAGGCACTTAGAGAACTTACGATCTGTCATTGCCTCGTTTTAGTGATCCTTCATAAAATAAATTCATGATTTTTTCCCGAATTATTTAACAAACTATCAAACAAAGAGAATAGATCGAAACATTAAATTACATCGATAGTGCTTATCTTAGTTATGAATTATTTTCTGTACAAAAATAAAGAAATATGACAAGTGCATATAATTTTTTTTTACAATTTTATTAGTTTTAGTTAACAAATGAAAACAAATTATCAAGGTTCTTTATTTAGTTATTGAATGACAGGGGAAATAGTGAATTATGTTAAGACATTTGTCGCCCTTTCCAGTAACCTTGAATGAATTTCTTATTCAAAGAGCATCCACAAGATGTCATCAGACTTGTATTGCCAACCATCTCATATTTGAATTAACAGGGATGGGAAACAAATATAAATAAAATAACAAATTAAAGATAATATATATATACATATATATATATATGTTTAAAATATTTTTTTGAAATGAAAATAGCTATTTTTCTTTTAATAAAAATAATTCTTCTTCTAACTCTTATTCGTACCCAGTGGTGGATGCATAAGGCACTGCATCACATAAAAGCAGTGTTATCTTTATCGTCGACATACAAAGAAAAGGTGATCAGCCCTCCGCTTTAGGTATCAGTCCAGGGTAATATTGAAAAATGAGTGACAAATCACTTATATTAACTTTACTCCCCCTGGGAATCAAACCCGGGACCTCAAGTAAGGTAGCTGAAAGTGCTGACCATTACACAACAGAGGCGGACTAAATATTTCTTAGGTGGATCCAATTTCAAAATTTTTGTATAAAAATTTGCATACACTTAAAAATGTTATGTGAAAGATAAATAAATTAAGAAAGCTTGACAGAGATTATTAATGAGACGAAAATATGGAAGTATGTATAAAATAAAAACATAAAAAATCATATTTTTATTTTAATCGATTTCGTCATCATATTAGATATCGATAATTTTTTTAATCAGAAATCAAATAATAAAATAATAAAAAAAAAATTTCGTTAATCTAAGTTTCTTTTACTTCAAACCCTTATCTGCACACCAATGGTGCATAGGGCACTGCATCATATTAACGCAGTGTCATTTTGATCGTTAACACATGAAGGAAAGATGATAGGTGTCAGTCCAGAGTTATATAGAATAATTTTTAAGAGTTAAAAAAATCACTTATATTTATTTGACCCCCCTGGGAATCGAACCCAGGACCTTCAAAACGGTAGCCATTACACTAGATTACTAAACCGGGATTGTTGAAAAACATAAAAGGAACTGTTTAACACGAGTCACCACGCACGACTCATTTTTGCCAACCCTGATTAAGAGTAAACAAAACTCATTTATTAAGCATGCCTAAACTATTCTGAACCATTATGTATGGTAATGAACGAAATGCCTTGGCCTGGTTTCGTAGTCTCAGATATATCCTATCTTCAAACTATCGTATGGGGTTTTTCCTTTAGCTGTAGTACTTATATGTATATGTATAATACATTAAGAAGACATGTTATTTTTTAATGTTTTTATCCGCATCTAATAGTGCAAAGTACACTGCATGGTAAAGTGAATAATTATTTTAAAATGTTGTTACTAAATTTAAATGTTGTGTTTCACTCTCTCTCGCTGCTCGCTGATAGTGTGTGAAGGAGACACGTATTTACCAGTGCTTACTATTTGTTATTTTATTATTATTTTATGTTTAAGACTTTTTGTTTCTCTAGTAGTGTATTTTTATATTAGATTCTGTATATATGTATTATGTTCAAGGCTTTAACCATTCAATAAATAAATAAATAAATGTTTATAAAGTCTTTAAATACAAATAGTCAGCGAGTACGGTCAATGGATAAAAATACTTATTATTTTTTGATATCTCATCAAAGATGAAGAAGAATATTGGAGTCTGGGCATTTACGTTTTCTAAATTGGTTCATATATATATAGAAATTCCAAGAATTTGAGTAGTGTGGTTGTCAATAATGGGTAGAATTGGTGAATGTTACACGTGTGTAAAGTGATCACTTAAACCAGCCTATGACGGTCGTAAGCCCCGTAAATGCCCAGACTTCCATATTCTTCTTCATCTTTGATGAGATATAAAAAAATAATATGAAAATAACTCCTGTAATTGGAGATAATCCAGATTTTGTGAACAAGTATTTGGACACACTCAAAATGTTGTAGATAAAAATACTTACTGTAATAATTCGTGTTATATGTTAAAATATTTATTTGTTACTTTTAATCATTTTTAAACTATTATCCGCATCTTACACACTCAAAATGTTGTAGATAAATTTATATTCAACAAGTAATTGAAATATAAAAATATCTGTATATATATAATGGGAAAACCTAAAAAAGTGGTATTCTTCATTTTAAATGATGAATGATAATCGTAATGTAAAACACAAAAAAATCTTACATTTGTAGCAGTTACACGATTTGCAAAAAAAATATTTAATATCAAATTTAACGCTATTCATCCTTTTGTCGCAACAGCTATCACAAATACCGTGACCAGTATGGTTAAAAAGCTCCACTAAATCACTTTCTAGCACACTCTTTCTAGTCCTTTGTGTCTCTGATTTATAAGGACTCTGCGACTCGCCTTTTCCTTCGAATATCCTTTGTTTGGCTCAAAATGCGAAAAATATGAGGACCCTCAATATAGGAGAGCAGAAAACGGTTGTACTAAGTATTTGGCTCCGTGAATAGGACACTGTCAAGGAAATAAAGCATTTGTGAGGATTTAACAACGTTATTATAGTTAAATGGTGTCCTTGCGAGATTTGATTAGATTTCTAATGTCTTTTAACCGTTCCTTTGTGCGAACACACCGGATGTGAAGATGTACGGTGGAACGGAAATTGGGTAGTTGAAAAGTAACGGAGGCACGTGGTAATCTGCAAAGAAAAACACGATGACGACATGCCACCTAAAAATAACAAAAAATGTTTACACAAAAATATAATATTATACTTACAAGAATCATGATATGTTTTCAGGAATATTATCGACAAAATATTTTTTCGATAAAGTTTACACCTTGTCATGTAAATGATAATCATGTTAACACTAATTTACGTAACTGATGATTAAGTTAACACTGTGTCGTGTAATTGACGATCAAGTTAACACAGCGTCATCTAACTGACGTTCAAGTTAACATATGTCATGTAACTGACGATAAAATGTTAACATCGCGTCATGTAATTGAAGATCATGTTAACACCGTCTCATGTAACTGAAGATCAAGTTAACACATGTCATGTAACTGACGATCAAGTAAACACCGCGTCATGTAATTGAAAATCATGTTAACGCCGTCTCATGTAACTGAAGATCAAGTAAACACATGTCATGTAACTGACGATCAAATTAACATCGCGTCATGTAATTGAAGATCATGTTAACACCGTCTCATGTAACTGAAGATCAAGTTAACACATATCATGTAACTGACGATCAAGTAAATATCGCGTCATGTAATTGAAGATCATGTTAACACCGTCTCATGTAACTGAAGATCAAATTAACACATGTCATGTAACTGACGATCGAGTTAACATCACGTCATGTAATTGAAAATCATGTTAACACCGTGTCATGTAACTGAAGATCAAGTTAACACAGCGTCATCTAACTGACGTTCAAGTTAACACATGTCATGTAACTGACGATCAAGTTAATATGGCGTCATGTTATTGAAGATCATGTTAACACCGTCTCATGTAACTGAAGATCAAGTTAACACCACATCATTTAACTGACAATGAAGCTAACACCGATACATTTAACTAACGGTCAAGTAAACATCATGTTATGATACTGGAAATCAAGTTAACACCGTACCTTATAACTGACGATCAAGGTAACACCGTGTCACATAACGGACGATCAAGTAAATACCGCATAATGTAACTAACGACTATGTTAACACCGCATCATGTAACTGTCGATCAAGTTAATGCCGGGTCAATTTAGGAACCAACATACAAAGTTATAAGATATTGTCATTTTGGTTGAAACAAAAAATATTTCATCATTAAAAAAAATTATGTAACGTAAATATTTGGTTGCGGATAAGAGTCAATATTTGTATATTTTCCAGGAATACGTTTTATTTGCTTATGAAAATATTTAAATGGTAACGAATACATCCATATTTATATTATTACATCATATGGTGCGATAAATAAATTCCGTTTATTTCAACAACACAAAAATGCCCCCAGGGTACAAGGGTGGAAATTATAATATTTTGTACAAGAAGGCTGTTGTTTTGGGACAATTAGAATAAATATACAATATACACGAATACACAAAGAAGAAATGGTTTCCTCGTTAGTTACTTGATAGCCATTTAATTACTTAGTAGGGTGAAATATTATTAATGTTTGAATATTTATATTTTGCGGAAGAAAATTTATTTCACGATAAAATTAGCTACGAATTCGTAGAAAAATAAAATCATATATTTTTAAATTCAAGCTTTTATCTTTGTTAAAATTTATTTATAATTTATATTTAATTACTAAGTAGGGTGAAATTAAAAGGGTAATATTTGAATATTTATATTTTGCCGAAGAAAATTATTTGAAGATAAAATTAGCTAAAAATTCGTAAAATAATACAATGGTTTTAAATTTAAACGTATATTTTTTTAACACAATTTACTGTCGTAAAAATAAATACCAGCTTTCTTTATACGCCGCCTGCACAATGTAGTGTTTAACACATTTGTCTACCATGCTGGAGGTCTCAGGTTCGATTTCTACTACCTATTTAAACTACCAACAAAACATGAGTCCAGTACTAAAATTATTTGATATGAATTCATTTAGGTGAAGAAAAATTATTGTTTATTTAGATTTTAAATTATTTATTAATTTTTGATATTGATATGGAGTGTGGAAAGCTCAAAGGTTCATTCCTTACTAGCATATGTAATATGAATACAATATTTCATAAAATTACAAAAACAAACGTAAAGTTTTACAAATGTTTTATGTAATTATAAGAACACCTCCGTAGTGTAGTGGTTAGTGCACCTGGCTACCATGCTGGAGATCTCAGGTTCGATTCTCAGAGAGGTCAAAATAAACATGAGTGATTTTCACATTCATACTTATTTAATATCACCCTGCACCGGTACCTGAAGCGCACGGCTGATCAACTTCTCTGCATGCAATTAACGATTAAGATAACACTGAGTCAATATGATAGAGTGCCCTACGCACCATTGGTTGCTTATAAGGGTTAGAAGAAGATTATATAATGTGTGAAAATTATCAAGGTTGCATACAAAAAAATATCAAATATTATTTTTGAAGTAAAACCTTTGTTATTTTTTTTTCTTTTAGTTCTTACTTTTAATCTGAAATATTGGTACGCTTAAGATGCCGCCGGAGAAATACTAAAAGGTGAAATACCTTTGCGACATTTTGTCTTGATATCGAAACAAATAGGCGAGCCTAGTTCTAAATCCTGACATAAGTTATCCCGCCGACCGTCGTTTCAAATACCCACCTAATCCTCGCCACTCCTTATAGCTATCTTCCTCACACACGCGTCTAGCAGCGCCGAGGATCAAAACTCAAGATCCCTTTAAATGGTACAATGCACGGCCAGAGGACGGTCCGAGCGCTTTTACAAATGGTGACATATAGCTTTTAGAGTGAAAGCTTAGAAAATAGAGGTGAGCCTATCCGAAGGATATTTGTCGGTCGGAAAGGTAAAAAGGATATAAAAAGGACATATATTTAAGCGAATCGTCCTGAAATTGGGTAATAAATGTCCATTTTGTGGACCTGAACGAGTTATCCCAAATTTTGTATTGATATTTTTTGTGATTTAGAGTCATTATTGACATCGTAAAGTATTGATATTTTCATTCATAGTTATTCACAAAACTTCGAATATATGATTCCTTACTTTTTTATATTTCACGATTATATTAAATCGTGAAAAAACACATTATTTATTACAAGTATCGTGTTTTGAAATCTCTTTTTTATTTATTATCCGATATGGTCTTCATAGCGGATACAAGCACTATACTTGCAGTCGTAAGCAGATAATAATGAGTCAAAATACAAATTTGATTTATGACAGATAGCTGTTGAAATCATATTTATACGTAATATCTTTACATTTGCAAAATTACAATTTTTATGGTAAAAGTACAGGATTAAGAAATGTTAATTTTTACTGCTTTTGAAATTTCTTGTAGAGATTGTGATAAAAAAACACATTGGTCAATTTGCGAGATATATGAATATTAAAATCGAGAAAAATCGTTGTGGTTTTAAAACTCAATCTTTTTCAGAATTTGCGAACAGTAAAATGGACTCACATAACTCTTTGACTCATACATAGGCCTTTATCATTATACGCAGACACATTCAAAGACTAACTAAGAAAAGACCGAAGAAATCAATTAATAAAAAATATATAAATATTTTTTATCACCTTTGCTTTCTACATTCCCGTTAAACCAAACCCTTCCCCTAGCTCACCCATCACCTTAAACAGACTCCTAACCACCTCCATCAGTACCTAGATTATTTATTTATTGCTTGTCAGTTTGTGTTTTCACCTGTTGATAAGAACATCTGTAGTTCTCTAAACTAGTCGTGTTTACATTTTTAAACATAAAATGTAGTCTTATGTAAGTATTTTATTTTTATTTTAAAATCATGATATTATTCTATTTTACAAAATCAATTAATATAAGTAAGAGCTTTAGAAACTTTGAGTTTTGAGAGTTAAAAAATATTTATTTAATGTTTATTCTAAAAAAAAAACAACAAAAAATCCAATATATATTATTTTTTTATCATGAAGTGACGTCCGGCTCTCAACAAACTGTTTTCAAGTATTTAATTTTTGATTTGTACGTTTTAAAAAATATATAAAACCCTTATCCGCACCTCAATGGTGCATAGGGCACTGCGTCATATCAACGTAGTGTTATCTTGATCGTTTACATATGAAGGAAAGGTGATCAGCCCTCCGCTTCAGGTACCAGTCCAGGGTAATATTGAATAAATATTACAGTGAAAAAAATCACTTATATTTATTTAACCCCCCCTTGGGAATCGAACCCGGGACCTCCAGAACGGTAGCCGAGTGTGCTGTCCATTACACTATGGAGGCGCACTGATTTTTTAAAAAAATCAATACTTTATTATTATAATTGTAATTTTTAATTTTAATTAGGCAATTTATTTATTTCGATGGATGATGCTGATTGTAAAAAAATGTATTTATGATTATTCACATTTATTTCGACCGAAGATTATAAAGTCGATTATTTAAGTGCGAAATCTGGTTAAAAGTGGAGAAAAAACCTTTTATGGACGCAAAAAGCTCTTATTTAAAGCAATCGAGAATGTCACTTTTGAAATTTGGGTAGCTAGATAAACAAAGTAATTCCAAAGTGGATATATAAAAAAGCGAACAAAGGGAAGAAGTTGAAGTAGAATGGGACAAGAAGCGAGTAGAAAAGGGAAGTGAAAATTCCCAAAGTGGAATATTTTCCTTGTTTCAACCCTTTTAAAGTCAAATTAATTATGTCAGTCAAAGCCTGCAGAAGCGGACGAGAAAGTTTAATGAGAGTATACCTAATTCTATACGTTTGTGTTGATTCATCCTCATCCCATGTCCTAACTTTAAGAATGGAGTTTACTTAAAACCTTTTGTTTTTTTTTCAAAAGAGTTTGTTTTCTGAAGAAAAGGTTTTTTTATTTTTTAAAAATGCATGAAAACAAAACATAATATTCGGCTAAGTGTCAATTTGTAATGAATGTTTTTTTTTGTTCAAGTTCTATCTACCCTCTGATTGAAAAAGCTATGAGATACGTTTTAATCAATATCATTAGTCTGTTTTTGGTTTGTTTGAAGATATTGCTTTTTGGCAATAACTCTGCCAATGTACTTATTTCATTTCCGTTCATGAAGTTTAAATAAATAAATAAATAAATACTAAAAAAATCAAATATATCAAAACAAAGTAAACGAAACATCGTGAAAAATAATCATTTTTCTCGAATTCATATTCGTAAAAATAAAATGTGACTATGTTCAAGCATAAAATTTATTCTCATTTACAGGTGAAAATACTAATTTCCATTTATTATTAAATACTAAACTCAAAAGTAGCTTAATACAAGTTTGTATTCGTGTTTTTTTAAAAACATTTTTAAGTGAAAATCACTAACCGCAAAGTAAATGGTTTAAATATTATAATATTGAGAACATTGTATTTTTGTGTTTCAATCCTCATATTTTTCCACAATGTTAATGGTTATCAACAAATAATATCATATAAACAATTTACACCACAATTTTTTTATATATTTTTTTCTGGACTGGTGTTGATATCTTCATTTAAGTTCAAATAATTTATACAGTGCCTGATGCATCAATAGCTGCTAAAATTATCATGAAAGAAAAAGAAGAAGAAAAAGTGTCCTTAGCTTCTCGTTTGCCTTCTTTCGACTAGTCTCTTGAGATATATATATATTTTTTATATCTACAGTTTTTCACGTTTTTAAATTATAAACGACTTTCCAGAAGTTACGAAGATTTTCAATTTAAATTAAATTCACTGTGTCACTAACTTCAGATTAAAAATAAAAGTAATTATTTTTAAATGAAGGCCTAGTTTATTTCATGTTAAATATTTTATTAAAACCTTTCCATTAGAAAACCTAACTTGAATGTTTAATGAAAAACGTAGCACTGCACCATTACACTTCGTTATAAGCATTAATTAATAAAAAGAAACGCCATCTTTTTTTAATTACATGTTGGATTATATTTGATAAAATTTTCAATTAGGTAGATATTATAATTTTACTTTGATTTAATGAATACCTAAGTTATTAATAAATGAATTATTACGCCTCTCTCTGCAAGGGTAGGCAGATAGAATAAAACACCACAGCAATCTGTCTTTGCAAACAATTATGCATCTCCTCATTCATGCATCTCTTCATACATTCACGCTTTCAAGTATTTGCCATGTTTCCCTCGGTCTTCATTCGCCTCATACATTTGTTTTTCTGTTATTCCCTCACTCATTAATTCCACATATCCAAGCTTTATTTTAGTTTGGATATGTGGAAATAATGAGTGAGGAACTAATGAGTAGTAAAATTTGTATTTTTATTTTTTTGTCCATATTGCTTATCTCAGCCTTGCACTCTAATTTTTTATTTTACTATTCGAGCATCTATAGTACATTATTTTGCCGCAAATTTGTCTGAGATATCGTATTTTGACTGTATTCAGTCTGTCTTACTTTTGCTAACTCCATGTTTCACTTACAAACATTAAGGTTGATACCAGGAATCCATTCTGTACCACCAATTTATTTTTCGCTGAGAGTTTTTTTGTTGGTAGAACTGATATAACTACAGTATTTAGTTTTTTTTTATCTTTTTCTGTTGCTTTTTGTATGCTGACTGTGCTTTGCTTCTTATTGACAGCAGAAAAGACCTGCAGGCGCTGGTTACAAAGGTGGATAATGTGTTCAAGGAAAGTCACTTGCTGATGAATGTTTGCAAATCCATAGTTATGGTATCGAAAGAGTTGAATATATGTAGATTTGGGAGTAAAATAGTCCATTCGATTTCGTATATTTGAGTAGTTTTCAAGGGATAGAAATATCGTTTAACATAAAGAAAGAGAGTGTATGCTGGGAAAAGAGTGAATAGTGCTCGAAAATCAGTGAGAGATATCTCAATCATGAAATCACTTAGGTTGGATTAAGTGATCACTTTATACATTTTGTAAAATTCAATATAAAAATATCCTATTTCATTTGTTTAAAAAAATATCTTCATTCAAAAAGATATGAAACGTGTAATTTTTTTCTGAATTATTTTAGGCTTAAAGAAATGCTTGATTTAAAAAAAATATTATGCTAGTAATAATTTAAGATCCTGCATTTTAGAACAATCGCATCAATATTAAATCTACGGTAAATGTGACAGGTGGAACGAAACTTAATTATAAAATATATCGAGTTAAAGAGTTCCGTTGCAGTGCTCCAATCAACTCGTTACATTCATTTACATTTCTAAAGCGAACTGTCGGAGCTCTGCAACGAACCAAATAAGGAGAGGAATTTTAACTAGCTTTTTTAAATTCACTTCACGTTTTTTAGCTTGAAGTTTGCATGAAATGTAAATATTCCTTACTCTATAAGTAAGTAAAACTATGTGTGTTCGGAACATAGTTCTAGATTTTTTTGTAGAAGATAATGTCTGAAAAACGTTTAAAGTTAATTATAAAATTGTTCTTTTTAAAAAAGAATCATGGCTGAATAACGAGATAATTGTTATGTTGCCCAATTCTCATCCCCTGGTACATTAATTTTTTGTTGTGATATAAATTATAAATAATGTCATGTGATAAAAAATATATTGCTTACAACAATCAGGTTGTGTGTCACAGTGTCGGTTTGTGGTCCAGTGGTTAGTGTTGCGGACTCTGGAGTTTCTCGGTTCGGTCCACTCTACCACAAGTTGATACCTATTTCTAATAATGAGCCACTTAGGCTCACAGAAATAGTATGAAATTGAAGTATTTGTGCTAAAAATGAAAAACACAAATATTTTCTTTAAAAAAAAATAAAAAATGAAAACATTTATTATAAAAGACAGGAGTAAAATATATATTTATGTTTAATTTTTTTTTTAGTTTTTATACGAATGTGTATATGAGATGAGAATTGAATGAAATGTTTGTTGAGTTGGGCACCTAACAAAAGCTTACATAAATTAAGTATACTTATGTGTACTTATACATGTCGTAAATGATGTAATAGTAAAAATATATAATGAAATGAGAAAATAATGCGAGGCTGAGATAACCATTATCGATAACATTAAGATGAGTGTGTTGAGATGTCGCTCACTCCTTTCAAGAACGTCATAAATCAAAAATTGTCAATTTTCAGTTGTGCATGTTTTCGGAATGCCCAGAAAACTTACTATATACCAGAAAAAGAGGCATATTTTAAACTTAATATTTACCCGCTACAGGGCAGAAAATGTTGTTTTTGCATTTTGAAGAAAAGGTATTGTTTAATTATTTTTTTAAACATACTAAATATTTTTCAAATGGATAAAAAAATCATCAGGTTTTACATAAAAACATCCGTTGCACAGTAAAAAGTTCAATAAGTGGCTTGATATTTATTTTTAATACATTGTGTTATATTTTTAAACTTTAAAAACGTTCTCCTGAAAAATCAAGTTTTTTTTATTTATGACGTTCTTGAAAGGAGTGAGCGATGTGTTAAGATGAGTGTGTTGAGTGGTTTGAACATGTATAACAAATGAGTGAGGAATAAACGGTTGAATAAATTAAAATGAAATAGAAACAAAGATTGAAGTAATCTTGACATCATCAAGTATTTAAAATACTTATTAGTGATCAGTTCAGGAGTCGGAATAATCGCCGGGTTTGTATAAAGAAATGCATGAATATGGAAGAAGCGAGAAATGATTGCAAAGACAAAGTGGTGTGGCGTTCTATTTTCTCTGTCTACACCTGCAGAAAAGTGTCGTGATGTTAGTAAGTAATTTTTAACACTCTCTACATATATCATTCATTGTTCACTTTGTGTTATACCACTTTAAATATATTACCAAACCACAATGTTAAGAATGATTTAATTTACAAAATCGGTTATTTTTAAGTTCGCGTGTGTAACTTTGAATGAAGAGATTAAATAAATGATTTACAGGAAAAGGTTAAAGAAATCCACAAACGGATTACCAAACGGATTATTTTTAAAAATACGTCTGTTTTCAAATGGATTTATCCCTTTTCAAAAACTTCAATTAAACCTTTTTCAGGCCCAAAGCTAAACCTTCTTTCATTTAAAAACGCGTTGCCTTTTTTGCGTTTTGCAAAAAAAGCCTTGTTAATTACCGCGATTGTTGAGCTGACTTGTCCATGTCAGGAATTGGATTTGTCTTTAATTAAAAACGGATAGCGGTGACCGGGTGAATAATGTAGGGGAAACCAATCGGAAAACTTCAATACAGCCTCTTTTTCCACAAGACAATTAATTGTTGAGCACTGAAGAAGATTGAGTAAAGGCTGGTTTACATCGGAAGATTTATCAGCGTGGTTAGGACGAGGAATGAGCAGGTTTAATGAGCTTTGTCGATTGTTGTCATGTAGTCTGATTAATAATCATTGGCTCTATTTAATTGATTATAAAGTGTTTTTCTGCGGAGTAAAATATATAAAATGAATGAAGAAGGTTATGTAAAATGTTAATGGTTGTCATAAAGTCTGATTACTATTTATTGGTTTATTTAAAAGATTGTGATTTTTTTCTGCACAGTAAAAGCTTGAATAAGGCAGGTTTTACTATGAAATGTCAACTGTGATCATATACTCTGATCATTAATAATTACTTTTATAAAGTATATCGTTATATTTTTCTGCTAGTTTTTCTCATTTATTTCTTTTAAATATGCTTATTATGCTTATTTATTATACCTATTTATTGTTTTTATATTTTCCATGAATAAGTTTGGTTATTTAAAAAAAACTTTTTCATGAATTTATTATTTGAGTTCCAGTCTTGTTAACGTTACTCCCATGTCCCAAAATGAGAAATAGAAATCACTCATCAGGAATATTATAAACATATGACTTATGTTTGTAATATGTTTTGAAAAAAAATATATTTACCGCAATTAAAATATTAAAAAAAAGATAGCATAGCTTATACCTTGTTCTGAAAGCGGGTTTACTGCAAAGCATCGGACAGAGTAAAAACCTAAAAAAGAATTTTAAAAATGATAAATTTCTGACATTTTATAGTGTAAAACTGTATGCACTTCTTTTAAGTTTATATTGGAGGTATAAGGTTAGAGATAATGTATTCCATCTCTATTACGCTTGTAAGATTTTAAGAAATACTTTATTTTTTCCCTCTTGGTTAATTTTTTCTACTATCGCAAGTATACTCGCAAGTAGAAATGAAAAAAGAAACAAATTATTTATGTATTTTCTATATAAATCAATATCGTGTAGATGTTTAGAGAAAAATAATAATGTTTTCTTATAAAAGCTACCAATGTAAACTAGGCATCATCTCTGTAGAAAAACTTTTTGGCACGCCGATAATGGGATTACGAATTCTTCAAATAGAAAAATATTCATTGAGTGAAGAATTCCTTTGAAATTCAATTTATTTGTAAACTCAGTCGATAAGCGTTAACAAATGTAAAATTTTCGGAAATCTCTCAATTTTGATTAAAAAAATCATTCAGCAATATTTGATTATATTTATTCCTCGTTTTAATTTAATTATTTGTGAGTAACGTATCTTTCAACCAAAAAATGAATATTGTTGTAAAATAAACCAAGTCCTTCAATATTAATTAAAAATCGTAAAACTAAGATATTTTAAGAATAGGTTTGTTTGTGCTTTGGATATTTTTTTTATTAAAATATTATTGAATATGTTTTTTCCAGCGAGATCACTTAACACATTTGAGTGTGACCAAATTTTTGTTTACAAATCCTGGGTTTGTCTCTTCTAGGAGCTGTTGATGTCATTTTTTGTTGTTGTTGATATTTCAAAATAGGTGAAAAAAAATATGAAAACATTTATTGAGAAAATTTGAGTAGTGAAATTTAAAATTAAAGGTAGATTGGTGAATGTAACACTTAAACCAGCCTAACGAGAGGTTAAAAGCCCTGTAAATGATTCGACTTCCATCTTCTTTTTTTATTTATTTTATGTAACAATGATTAAAGAAAACACTTGTTCCACATAAAGGCCAAATTATGAATTATTTAGAAAATTTAAAAATCCAAAATACCTCAATTCCAATAATAATTTATTAAATAATGTATTGTTTGAAAATTCTTCGCCTTTGTTTTGCATTTTTTCTTTGTTTTCAAACTCCACCCCTTGACTTACCTAACTTTCCCCTCTCCTTATTTATAGAACAATTTTATATTTTATATTTTAGTTACTATACAGACCTGAATGATGGAAGTTTAACTTCCGAAACATGTAGTCTTTAATAAAACTCAAGTGGTATAAAACAAGTGTTTTCTTTGGTTATTGTAACATGTCTTACCACAAAGTTAATGCCGAAACAATAAATAAAATATTATACGTAAGGTAATTAACTTTAAATAACCGTGTTAAGACGTCTCACGCTTCTGTCGTTTGTTGTTGGTTAGATAAAATATCCGTGTTTAAACGTACAATTTTCCTGTTAAATTTTATAACCCAAGGTCAAATGATTTCAAAAAGCTTAATATGGGAATAAAATAAGCTGAGATATTTTTTGAAATATTTTGAAATTAGCTTTGAAATTACGGTAAAAAAATGGCAACGTATTTGACATTATTATATTAATCCCTACCCGGGAGTTGAAAGGTTTCAACAAAAAAAAAACTTAAATACCTGTGATAAAAAAGGTTAAATGTTAATTTATGATCCCTTCTCGAAAAAATCTACTAAGAGAAAAATCACTTTTTTTTCTTCACTTTATTCAAATTAAAACGATCGATAGAGACACGAAAGTGCCAAGTGTCGGCGTGATCCAAAGAGGCGCGGCATTATTAAAAATAAAATATCCGCCAAAACATGCAAAGCAGGTGCCGGAAGCTTACCTTCGGAATTTAATTGAATGTGGAGCTTTAACGAGCTTCGAGAGAGACGCGATGAGACATTTAATTCGATATTACCCCTGAAAAGTAAATGTGAGGATTTGGAAGCTCGCCTTGTCTTCGCATCCCTTAATATTCAATTCGTAGTCAAGCTTTGTCGGATTCTCTTAACTTTTGTTAAAATAAAACACAAATATGTAATATCAAATAAGGGATTGTAGTAAGGGTACTGACAGAATTCAAATTAGCCTGTAACATCTAAATGAGTTGATGTAATTTGGGTTTCTACGTTTAAGATGTATTTGCTCTCAGACAATTGTAGGAAACGTATAAAATACAAGTTACATATTGAATGTGTATATATTTGTACATAAATACAGAATTTTATTCCACAAGGGATTGTTTTCAAGATATTCTTGATAAATTGAGAAAAACAAAGATATTTTTTTACAGAAGTGTGGATATTTGAATGCTTGCCCAGACTTTTATAAAAAACCTACTTGTTTTTCATAAGAAGGCTTTATAAATAAAAATATGTTAATGTATATTATTCTTTTTCAAAATATGTTTTTATTTTAAAGAAGTACATACTTCGTAATACCATTAGTAACTAACTGACAAATAAACGATCGATTCCATGCGTTAAAAAAAATATTTTTGTTAAAGTGATTTTTGTATTGGAATATATTTGTTTCTCCCTGCCTTTCTAATATTTTATTTTCTAAATTAAGACATGCTTTTAATAATACAATCACACATAAAGCTATATATTTAAAATTATATCTAACAACCAATCTTTAAGAATATCAAACTTAATAAAGAGTTTGTTGTTTTATAAAAATTACTTATAATTCTTTTTTTTATTCTTAAAATATTTTTTTCAAATAATTTTAAAAATAACTTTTTTTAACACATAATATTTTATAATATTAATTTAATAAACTGAAATATTTTCCTTTTTTTCAGATACAGATGAACGTCCGATTTTGAATAACGAAGAAGATAAAAATAAAGTAAATTTAACAAAGCATTTGGTGATTTTTTAAAAAAATATTAAAATTCTATTTAAAATGATAATTTTAATGAATGAATAAAATATAAGTGTTTCGTGAAATAGTGAATTAAAATGGGACAAACATGAAAAATTCCACCCTAGATTTCTCAAGTGTTCCTGAGTGTGTAGTGAATTAAGGTTTCCACCATTTGGGGATATACGTGCTCGAGTCGAAGGCTTTTGCGCTGGACTGTGGTGCCTGAATAATGAAACAATGAGGCTGTCAGGGAAGGTTCTAGTAGCCTTGTGGCCTCTGCTGCTAATATTGCACTTGTGCGGTATGTATTAACCCATTTTACTTATTTTATTGTGTTCCTAACTTATATTTTAATTAATTTGAAAACATTTTTTAAATTCATTTTATCTACCTAAGCTATTTACAATAATGTCTTTACGACAACCTTATTTTAAATAAAAAACTGGATTTACAGCATAAAGGGGTTATTGTCTAAAGATAGCACAGCGAAACTAAAATTATAAGATTGCCATATGTATAAATGTAAAAGAAATTGTATGAAATTGTATTTAAAAAATGTAACTATATAAAATAAAAAAAATCTTAACAGAGATCATGGAGTTGTTGAGAGGGAAAAATAAAAGCCCGGGTATTTACAGGGCCTAAAAGGTGTTTCTGTCTGATTAAAACGATTACATCATATACTTTGCAATATTATTCATTATAAATTAAAGAGAAATACATTTAGTATGCAAAAGTTTATAAAAAAAATAAACAGAGATTGATTGATAGGAAAAATATAAAATTCATTTTGTAACACGTAAAATATAGTTTAAAGAGTTTTCAAATGATGATACGATTACTTTTTTCCAACCATGCAATAATTTTATTTAACATTTAATAGATATAAACTAAAATATATGACGTATTCCGTGTTTTTTTCGGTTGAAAAAAATGGTAGTCAAATGATGACTCGAGAGATGGGCAGAAACAGCCATTCAAAAAATGCATTCGGCAACCAACTCTATAAAAAAATCAACATTGTCAACACACTTCCTCGCCATGCAATGCAATCTGGCTGATGGACCAAGTGTGGCTTCTAGTCTAACCACTATAGCACAGCTTCTTTCATATGACATTCAAATTCTGTTTATTTTTAGACTCTCATTAAAAAAACACCTTTTAATACGTGCTGAATCTACCACCTTTTTGTATCAGAAAGTAAAAACATCAACATAAGCACCTTTATTGATTCAAACTTATCACTTACAAAATTTACGACGAGTAATAATTTTTACTTTTACTCGGTAAATACAGCTATTCCTTAAAATCTATTGTGATACATTCAACATTAAAAATGAATGGATTTCAATTAAAAAGTGACGAACCAATTAATGTGATTTGAGATTTGTGACATGCGAATACAATATTTGTGGTAAAGTTTTTTTAATATAATTGGGAAAAAGACTTTATTCAAATTATAGATAACATTGATCGACTTAGTCACCTTGTTGTTTTGTTTGAAATTTCACTAGTAAAATACAACTTTTCATGTAATGAAATTTAAATTTAAAAAAATACACATTTTAAATATGCATACTTGTGGTATTTATAGGTTTAAAAAATATTTTAAAATGAATAAAGCACAAATATTGTAACCTTTTTTTCTAAACGGCTTCGCTAAATGTGTGTACCTACTATCTATCCGTTCATGAATAATTCGTATTTGTCGAAACCGGTTGGAAAAAATTAATAAAAATTAAATATTTATGAACGAGGTTTGTAATAAACTTTTGACAAAATAAATGTACTAAAATTATTATTTAATTTGTTACGTATAAATATAACATATTTTTATGTTTAAATAAATGAAGAAAGAGTTTTGATTAAACAAATATATGTAATGGCCATCATGTTATTCATAAATCAAAGTTATGCATAAAATAATTATTACACTTTGAAATATTCTAGTCTCTCTATAGCAGGCAACGCCTCATACAAAAGGGGTTAAATATTCCTTTGTCGCGTTCCCAAAGTCATTTACTGAAGTAAATATCTTGAAGTGTTCGCTTAAGGATTATCTTAATTACTCTATAAATGTTTAAGGTAGACAAAACTAAGAAAACTAGCTTTCAACATATTGAAACATTATCAACTTATAGTTTGAGATACTATTAAAAAAAATTGGACTCAAAAAAATATATTAAATGAGTTTATTAAATACAGTCTCATGGGAAAGAAAAAATATTTAAAAAATAAAAATGATGGACAAAAATTACCTAGAATTATAATGTAAAATGAGGAATGAAAAGGAAATTCATACGTTGTTGCAATTCCATGAATTTGGCTGTTTCAAAGAAAGACCATTTAACAATATCAACGACAACATAATATGTGTCGGGTTGTGGTCCCGTGGTTAGTGCCGCAGACTCTTGAGTCAGAGTTTCTGGGTTCGGACCCACTCTACTACAATTTGATACCTATTTTTAATAATGAGCTGCTTAGGCTCACAGAAAAGGTATGAAAAATATTTTTGTGAAAAAAAAAAAAAACTAATATTTATCTCTAATATATATATGTATATATATTTAAACTTTTCATCTTCATTCTATTTTTCTTATATTCAAAAAAACCTTTACTATGGAAGCTTCGGGTTTATCCTTAAAATTAATGAATTGTTTACGAAGGAAAACATAAAAAAGAGGATAATTCTTTTCAATTTTAGTATTTTAAACATTATTATGGTAAATTTATATCTCAACCACAAAAACTATTAGTTTTGTTGTTGTAAAAATGTTTTACAAATACGTTTGAAAAATCGGTATACATTTACGTCAAAATTTGGTTTGGAGTTTTATATTTACTTAAAAAACAGCAGAAAACACAAAAATAAACCCTTAACCGTATTTCATTTAGCATTAATGCTATTTCCGTTTCGAAAACAGCTTTTGCGGCTTCTATTATGAAGGGTCTCAAAAATAATGTATATTTCAGGGATCAAACCAAAAGTATGACATTTGGGCACCTGGTTCAGGAACACGCGAGGGTAAAATAAATAAGGCTTTGCTTTTTAAAGCTGAAATTCAGAAATTCTGGAAAACACATGTCATGTCTTTTATTTTGTTAGTAAACACAGCCTTGGACAAATCCCGAGATACCTTCACCGATGGAATTAGAGGTAAATTTGTGACTTAAAATTTGAGTTTCCCCCCACTTTATTTTTAGAACGAATCTTTTGCACTAAAAAAATAACATAAATTGTTCTCGTATATCTGGAGGGAACTGTATAACTGTGAAACATAAACGAGCTTTCTAATTAATGTAAATAATTTTTGGTAAACAATTGTTAACATTGGTAAAATATTTCGAATTTAGTGATCAATTGATCTGTTTTGTATTATTTTAACGGTCAGTTTAGGAGTCGAAATATTAGAGTATTATACACACTTATTAAATTATACATTTTAGTACATACTCCTCATACATAGTCGAGGAGTAGTATGAGGAGATGCATGAATATGAAAAGGCGAAAGTTTGCAACGACAGAGTGGTATGGCGTTCTATTTCTCTGCATAATCTATTTCAAACTGCAAAAAATGTTACATTTTTTAAATAAAAATAATAAAATACAATTCTGGCTTAAAAAACGTTAAAAAAAATAACCAGCACTTTGATGAATCGCCATCCATTGATAAATTCATTATTTGTCTTACAAAAATTTTTTTCATACTCTTTTTATAAAAGAATATGTATATTTATATATGTATAATATACTTCAAAATTAAGTGAATTTTACGTTTAAAATTTAACTACATATTTACGATTTTTGCTTATTTTATATGTAAATTAATATAAGCACCTTTATGCATATACTATTTAGCTCGTGGAAATAAAAGAAATCCCTCTATAACTCGATAAATTAGCATATCTACTCGTAAATCTCCCACATTTCTGAACGTCGTCAAAAGCTTTAAAGCTTAGTTCCAAGTTTTCCGAAATATGAATATTCAGACCTTAATGCTGTTTCATAAAACATATTTTTAAAAGGAATGTTCGAGTCGGGACAACGCAATAGAGTCTTTGTTTCTTCTTTTAACTAAGAGATGAGAAGAGAGATACAGTTAGATGGTTTATTTTTATATCTGGCATGTTGCCTGGTATAAACAGGCCATTGATTTTTAGAAGGGGGTGTTTTAAATTAAACCCTTTACCTTCTGCAAATTTAAGTATAAAAATATTTTAAACTGACATAAAAAATAAAGTTTCTTTTTCTTTAATTTTGCTTAAAAAATTTGACAAATATTATAAAAGTTTACAACATTTTAAGTGTGTCCAAATACTTGTTTACAAAATCAGTATTATCTCCAATTAAAGGAGTTATTTTCATTTTATTTTTTGACATCTCATCAAAGATGAAGAAGAATATGGAAGTCTGGGCATTTACGGGGCTGACGACCGTTTAAGTGATCACTTTACACACGTGTAACATTCACCAATTCTACCCATTATTGACAACCACACTACTCAAATTCTTGGAAGTTCTATATATATATGAACCAATTTAGAAACCTTGTTCTTGAACCACTAGAACTTCACTAGAGACATCTATTGGTGAGATGTCAAGAATTTGAGTAGTGTGGTTGTCAATAATGGGTAGAATTGGTGAATGTTACACGTGTGTAAAGTGATAACTTAAACCAGCCTATGACGGTCGTCAGCCCCGTAAATGCCCAGATTTCCATATTCTTCTTCATCTTTGATGAGATATCAAAAAAGATTTATAAAAGTTTAATTTGTTTGACAATTATATTATATTAAAATATTGACAAACTTTTGTACAATAAATAATTTTACAAATATGATTTTCCCTTTTTTATTTATTTCAAATTTTTTTTTGTCTAGATTAATAATTATTGATTTTTGAACTGTTAAGAATATTATTTTAGTTATGAAACATTTAGTCAATAGATCGTGAAAAATATCGTGTACAAATATGGAAACATTAAAAATGCATGACTTTTTTATTTCAGTCCATTCTCATTCATCATCATTCATCATTATCATTCTCATTGTCCATCATCATTCATCAGTATCATTCTCATTGTCCTGTTTTTCATCACGTGCAAATTAATACCTTTTTACCTACCCACAGTCATCAAATTCCCATAAAAATATCAAAATCTAAATGTATTTTAATATTTGCAGCAATTAATATTAATAATAGTAGCTTTAATTGCCGACGGTCAATTTAAAATATTTTAGTAACCCGTGTTTTAAGAAAAGGTATTGAAAGGGTTAAGTTAAGTTAAGTGAGTTTATTTTAAAACAGGGGGTGACTTTCAGTGCCAAACATCTCGATTGGGGATGAAACATCCCCTCGATACATTTACTTTGCGTCAATTTCGTGCTACTTGTAGTTTAATGCGCTCACACTTGCTTGAATCCTAACGAACATTCAACGGCGGCACCAGATACGTCTCGTACATATACAGCCTTTTAACGTTTCCAGCAAATAGTGGGGGAGGAACTAGTCTCACGTATTTCAAACAAAAAGATGTTGTGATTTTTATTTTTGCATTTAAGATTTACTACTTGTTTTTATACAGGTTTTTAACGATCATGATAAAAATATCATTTAAACAATTCGCACTTAAATGAAATTACATATTTATAATGAGCTTTGAGGTTAATGAATTCACAACATTTTTGGGTGTCCAAATCCTTGAATTGATTTTTTTAAACATTTTTTAAAATTAAATTAAATTAGCTAATATCAATAAAAATCTTGAAAGTTCCTAGACTTGAAAAAATTATAATTATTAAGTTGCATTTCCCAATTTTTTGTTGGTGAACATCCGTAGGACCTTGGTTCGAATCTTGGTGTTTTTAATCGGGTTTAAACATTTGTATTTGATATCAAACTGTCTCAATTAGATTTTTTTATATCACATCAGAAGGTTTTTTGTCTACTGGGTTTCTGACCTGTGATTGGCTCATTACAGTAGTAAAATAAATAAAAATCATTCAAATAATGCCTATACTAAAAACAAATTATTTTCATACAAGATATTATTAAATGAATGAGGAAGAGACAAAGAATAGTTGCCAAGACAGATTGATGTGGCGTTCTAAATCTCTCTGCCTAACCCTGTGGAGACGCGATGTTATGGTTAGTTAGACAGGTTTTTAATTTTTTTTTTGTTTGGATTTATCTTATCTCGAAAGATCTAATAATTTATCTAATTATTTATTGACCTAATAATCTTGATATAAAACATATTTTTTAGTGATATTACGAATTTGTATTGTATTGTTATGGCATTGACTTTGTGGAAAGATATGATGATTTAAATATAAAAATAAAGAACTTGTATAAGGTCACGTTTGAGTTAATTCATGTAAATGCGATAAGATTTGAGAACTATGGATATTCTGATAAACACGTGAAAATACAAACTGTTTGAAGTTTGTATTTTCACTTGTTGTTGAAAACATCCGTAGTTCTAGAAACTAGTCGTATTTGCATTAATATCAAACGTGGTTTTGTATAATTTTTTTATTTATATATTAAAAATTATATTCTCATCGTTGTTAGTTAAAACAAAAACGTTTTATCGTAAAATAATTCGAGTTGTTTTCATTATTTTTATTTTTTTAAGTGAATCATAAAATATGGATAGTATGCTCTACTTTGGAGTATTCCGCAGAGGATAACATGTATTACGCTGTACTAAGTACAGTGTACTCTGTGTCGACGCTCAACAAGGATTTAAAGATTTAACTTTCAACAAATGGATTATGAAACTTCTCACAGCTCAAAGACTCGCGAAATGTTTACGTAAACAGTAGTTGAAATGCAATAGTGGCTTCTGAACTGAATGTAAGGGATTATTTAACTCTTTGTTCTACTTTTATGGAATACTAGATGTCCATTAGATGTGTCGAGAAAAAAAATGACAGTTTTTCAGTAATACAATGGGATAAATTGAACCATTTTGGAATCATTTATTAATAACATTTAAAATCAATATGAAACTTCAGTTTTAAAATGATGAAAAAAAAAAACTTTTGACACATTTTCATACTTGAAACATGACAAGATTTCCTTGGTCTTTCTCTGTTTCTAATGAAAACCACATTCACTCCAATAAATAAACACCTTTTATCTCTTTGAATTAAAAAGATGATTCGCCAATTAATTTGTAATGATATATAATTAAAATTAAAATTTTACTGGGTAAATAGCATTTAAAAAAAATCTACTGAAAAGATTTTTTTAAAAAGCCCTTTTTTAAAAAGAATAACCCGTGACGCCTCCATTTTAGAGGTTTGTCTGTGGGTAGGATAGGAAACAAAGGGATGTAAAATATATAACACAAACACCCAGATTTTTTTTATTGAATTCATTTGCAATTGACGGAAAACGGACCCGCGACGCTTATTGACTTTGGTGTTAGATAATAATGCTGAATGCATCGAAACACGTGTCATAATATATTTGAAGAAAATGTTGTATTTATCAAGTAAAATATAAAATAAACATAATATACTTCTGTTTACAATAAACTAGGTATTCCTCATGTTACATTATAATATATGGAATACTTTACTCGTTTATTAGACAAGTACTTTTTCTCCCCCATATTAAAGAAAGACCGGTGCATTTTTTATTTCAATTGCACAATACAGCATTTACAGGCTTTGTACCTGACGCTGTATTAAACTACCCTTTGCTTATCTCACAAAGCACAGGGTGCAACCTTTAGTGGAGTTGTCCGCTTATGCTTAAAGTTCAACACCTCCAACTTATTATGTAATATTACTATATTAAGTTGCCGTGTTTCCTTTCATAGAGTTTGCCCCAAGCACTTCTAACGCGGCACAAGAGCTCATTGGAGCGAAGTGAAACTAACTTGCTATTAATAAAGGACAGAAAAGGTGTGGTTTCTGATATATAATCTACTCGCAATTAGAGTTGGGACTAATTGATAACTGTTACTTATTCGGTTACCAAATTGGGATGGAATTTTTTACTTTTTGTCAGATAATATTTATTTTCTACTTATGTTTTTTTTGTCAATTTGTCAGATATAATATATTAGGGGTTACCAATATCTTATACGCATTCAAATAAAGAGAATTATTTGGTGTGAAATAATCGCATTCAAAAATTTAATTGAGTAAGGAATTATATTGAAAAAGTCATAATTTAATTTTTTTTTGATGTTTTTTGCTCTGTTTTATGTTTATTTTTACAACTTATTATATTATTACTTATTCTTCAATCACCCAAATTCTATATAAGATGAGTATAACATTTTTTTATATCACTCTTATTGACCCTTATCTGCACAAAAAAATGTATAGGGCACTACATCGAATTGGTGCAAAGTCAATTTGTTATTTTTATTTATTTGAACGCATGGTACTGCTATGTTTTTGCAATCAGTTCTACTTTTCAGTATCTGTTCAGTATAATATAAAATGAATATAAGAGTGAGAAATACTGATATTTATTTAAACCCCCTTAGGAATCGTACCTGGGACCTCCATCATAGTAGCCAAATATTCTAACCACTGCACTATGGAGACATACATGTTCATATATTCGTTACGTAATAGTTATAATTTGTAATTCCTTATATAAATTTTATTTTGATTTTAATATGGCATATGATATTCTTAACTGGCATGTGTAAATCGTGAATGAATATTCGCTTTGTTTTAATATTATGTACTGTTAATATATCAAAATTATACTTTAATATTAAGCGTCATAAGAATCTAGTAAACAAAGTTTTAACTGCTTAAAGATTGAAAACAAAATAAAATGAGTCATATTATAAAGCACTATATTTTAATAATTAAATGCTAAAATGTTGCACAACAAATTCAGAGAGATAAAAAAAGACTTTTAATCCATGAAATTTTCTGAGCGCAAGTTTAACTTATTTTCTTACTCTGCTGTTCAACTGAACTCCAAGGGTGAACTTCGACGCGGTACAGAGGAATTACTTATGTATAATGTAAGTTTTAAAGAAACATAGCTACATTACAGCAGGGATTCTATTATAGAGGACATGCCCTTCTCTTTTAATAGTCCTTGTTAGAGGAGACAAATGTAACGATGAACTGCAGAAAACTTTAGTTATCTTTTCGAATGGAGTCGTTTGTTAATCTGAGCATACTTTATTTTTGCAATAAAACTTCACTTGATTGAAAATTGGTCCGGAAAAACGTAAAATATGATTTTATTATAAACGTAAAATAGTTGAACAATACTGTTTTTTAGTTTATCATTTTGAAAACGACTAGTTTTGAAAACTGCAGATCAATAAAAAAGTGATATTTTACAAGTGTTCATTATTTTTATTTAAAGATATGTATGTGAACATATGATGGTTAAGATATTTTATTTCTTCTTACCATGTATATAATGATCGTATTATCATTTTTCTTATTTTTAATTTTAATTTTACTTTGAAAAGAACTCTTCTTTAAAATCTATTGTGACATGCGTTCCGCTACATTCCACGTCATTTCAAACACCATATAAATGATACGAAATTCAGCGACACGCGTTTCACAATACATTTTTTGTAACAGTGTTATTTACCAAGTAAAACTCAAATTAAAAATGGATTGATATTACCACAAAGTGACGTATATTATATAGTGTATAAATCATAGAATCTAAAGTAAAGCTTGTTCACTTAACCTCTAGGTTTTGAATAAGGATTAAAAAAATAAATATATCGCTCACTCCTTTCAACAACATCATATCGAAAAACTTGATTTTTCAGGAGATCGTTTTTAAAGCTTAAGAATTTTTACAAAAATGTATTAAAAACAAATAGTAAGCCACTTTTTGAACTTTTTACTGCGCAACAAATCTTTTTAGGTAAAACCTGAAGGTTTTTTCTCCATTTGAAAAATATTTAGTATATAAAAAATAATTAAACAATAAATTTCCTTCAAAATGCAAAAAACAATACTTTCTGCCCTGTAGCGGGAAAATATTCGGTTAAAAATATGTCGCTTTTGCTGGGATATAGTACATTTTCAGGGCATTCCGAAAACATGCTCAACTGAAAATTGACGATTTTTGATATATGACGTTAAAGGAGTGACCGATATGTTTAACTTTTTTGGTAATCGATTTTATTAAAATATTTTTGAAAACCTCCTTCAAGGTAGATTAAAATTGAAAAACTCGCTTTATAAACTCAGAGGCTGGAGTATATTTGTATATGGCGAGTAGAAGAAGAACTGAGAGGAGCTTTTGATACTGCTAGTTATTTATACTCGTATATAACTTACACCGCTCTATACTGTAGACTGTCTGCAGCGTGGAGGCACTCAGCTATGGGACGGAACTAGACTTAACACAACATTTAGTGCTGCCCCAGATGGCACTTCTCAAGACAAAATATCTTATCGGGAGGATTTCGAATCTCCGATATTGTAATATACTTAATTAACACAAATTGATACAAAAGTTCTTCGTTTCCACGTTTCCATGAATTTTTCATACTCGTTTTTAAGCTTTGCATTGTATTAACATTTTGAGTGTGTCCAAATAAAAGCTTCTCACCAATAGATGTCTCTTGTGATGTTCTAGTGATTCAAGAACAAGGTTTCTTAATTGGTTCACATATATGTAGAACTTCCAAGAATTTGAGTAGTGTGGTTGTCAATAATGGGTAGAATTGGTGAATGTTACACGTGTGTAAAATGATCACTTAAACCAGCCTTTGACGGTCGTCTGCCCCGTAAATGCCCAGACTTCCATATTCTTCTTCATCTCTGATGAGATGTTAAAAAATAATATTAAAACTAAATATCATTAATGATTTTCGGCCGTTAGTTAACGTAAATAACTATGCATATTAAATAAAAACTTTTACAAGGTAAATGCCACTATTTACTTCTGCAACTGATCATCAAAGGTAAGATCAAAGGTTGAAGAGGTGTAGGAAGAAGGTGAATTTCCTGGCTCCATAATATATTATATAATACATGAGTGGACAGGAAGAAGTAAGGAGCATCGGGGAGAGTTTTCAGACTACTCAAAATAGGGACACATTCTCAAAATTGATAGTCAGCGTCGGAGAAATCCGAGACGACACAAAATGAAGGATAAGAATCATCCTTTCCGTTTTTTCAACATTTTTATTTATTTAATTTATCTGCCATCGCGGGCTAGCGTGACGTCATCACGCGAAGGACCTACAAAAGGGCTGACGACGGAAGGTACATCCTCTTTCGTCATCTTGCCATCAGCGTAAACTGCCGCTACATTAGTGCATTAGTAATAAAATTTGTAACCTTTATTAATTTTGTGAATAGAAAAACGTAAAAAATCAAGTAATTCTATTAATTTTCCATCCATTTTTAAAACGCAGCTTCTGAGGAGCAACTAGTGGAGACGTTGATGCTCGTAATTAGTGCAATCACCTGTCCCCATAATGGTTTCGGCATTAACTTTGTGGTAAAATATGATGAAACTGTATATGAGAACACTTGCTTTCTACCGCTTGAGCGTAAAATTGTAAATGAAAATACTTGTTTTTTACCACTTCAGTTAAATTGTAAATGAGAACACATCGCTCACTCCTTTCAAAAACGTCAAAAATAAAAAAAATCGTCAATTTTCAGTTGTGCATGCTTTCAGAGTGCCCATTAAATGTACTATATCCCAGCGAAATCGGCATATTTTTTACTTACTATTTACCCGCTACAGGGCAGAAAGTGTTGTTTTTGCATTTTGAAGAAAAGGTTCTGTTTAATTATTTTTTTAATATACTAAATTATTTTCAAATGGTAAAAAAACCTTCAGATTTTACCTTAAAATATTTGTTGCACAGTAAAAAGTTCAATAAATTACTTGATATTTATTTTTAATACATTGTGTTATATTTTTAAACTTTAAAAACGTTCTACTGAAAAATCAAGTTTTTTGATTTATGACGTTCTTGAAAGGAGTGAGCGACATGTTTTATACCACTTGAGTTAAAGTTTAAATGAGAACACTTGTTTTTTACCACTTGAGTAAAATTGTAAATGAGAACTCAATGTTTTATATCACTTGAGTTAAAGTGTAAATGAGAACGCTTGTTTTCTACCACTTGAGCAAAATTGTAAATGAGAACTTGTTTTTTTACTCATGTGGTAAAAAACAAGTGTTCTCATTTACGAAAAATCAAATGTTTGTTCTCGTATGTATTGTATTTCAACGACAACTGTTACAAAGATTACATAAATCACAAGTACAGAGAAACATGAAAGAGAGAGAAAGAGAGAGAGAGAGAGAGAGAGAGAGAGAGAGAGAGAGAGAGAGAGAGAGAGAGAAATAAACACAAGGTAAATTGTTGAACTTTGACAAACATGTCTAATACAAGGAATGGTTACAGTCTTTAGTCCAAAGCCGTACTCATAATTAATATCCTTCTTGAATGAATTCCCAAAAGCACTTTCTGAATTCAAAATTGTCACCCCCTTCCGGTATTGTGGATTCTGGAGGTAGCAACGGAATAATTCGCATAATAAACAATGTTTCCTCAGGTTGCCAGCAGATGTCTCTGATGTATGACCTGAAATGGAGGGCGAAGGAGAAATGTCGCTACTGAAAAATTCGCTGTAAACATGGCGTTATTAAATGCTGCCATTAATTCACAGAAAATGTTTTGCGAGTGAAACTTTGACGAAAACATCATTGTTTGCTAGGCGTAATTGAAATGAATCACGAAAAATAAGTGAAGTAAATATTTATACTGAAACTGAGTACGTAAATAAGTTGATCATCTTGGAACCTTTTTTGGTTATCAATTTGTAGGGTTATGTTTGCTGAGTAAATTGATTTTAATATAATTTGGTTCGAACAGGTTTTGTACAATACATATTTTAGCAGCCCTGACATATTTGTTTTGTAAACTATAAGTTAATGATCGATGAATTAAAAAAAAAGGCAGGGATAAATGAAATGGTACCTATCCCACTCTGATTTCACTTTTAACGAAGATACGTATTTTTATAAAAATCATAAACTTGCTTACAGATAGCACGTATGTATATGTTGTAACACCATTTTTTGTATGTTTTTTTACCAAACGCCAGTTATATAATACATTCATTGGCGCCTGATATACAAAGTGTTCATGGCAACCATTAAATCATAATATAGCAGCGACGAGAAATATTCAAATTATAATAAAACAATTATAGATATGTCTGTATGTTACTAAATTATGTTTTTCTTTACATTTCTATGTATGAAAAAGAATATGGAGGTCTAGATATTTACAGGGCTTATGAATTGTTATAGGTTAGTCTAACCAGCCTATTACAAATCATAATCCTAAATACCAAGACTTGCATATTCTTCGTTATCTATGTTGAGATGTGAACAATTTGAAAAATAACTCTTTGGAGGAAAAAACTCAGATTTGTGAAGAAGTATTTAAACACAGTGAAAAATTTTGTAAGTAGTGGTACATATGTATCATCAGACAAAAAAAACATCACCGAACAAAAAAGCTTGAGAACAGTTGATGGCATTTATGTATAACTGTCAGGAATTTTTGCTATCATAAAACCATCATTTTAACAAGATCAATATCACTTTAAAAATTAAATTAATGTTACAGATTGTTTTGCATACAATTTTTCTGAAACTGGCACCTGGAGTTCAATTCAACATCCCCATAAATAAGATCCTTTTCTGTAAACATTTGAAAACGACTAGTAACACAGTAATATCTTTTAATCATTGCCAATAATAAACGATTTAAAAAGTCATTGTCTTATAAATTACTTGTTCTACTTAAAGAGATCTACACGTTATTAGATTCTAACTCGTGGTTAGATTTTAACTCGTGGTTAGAATTTACACGGGTTGTTGCAGGCACTGAACTATACTTAAAACAGAGCTAGAATATTTACGTTTTGTAAATTCGAGTAATTTATGTAGACATTTCTGCTGAGTCCTTATCCAATATCTTTTGCAAACATTTAAAATGCATTAGTTGCAGCGGTATGTTATAAAAAGAACGCTCTGTTCCGTTGTAGGGGCGGTTAGTAGCGTACACGAGAGAAGTAGAGAATACATGCATTTGGTGTATTTAATATAGAACATTCCCTTGTCGCATATCTGAACCGCGAAATAAAAAGAGAACCGGAACGGAACTATGCGGATAGCAGAAAAATGCGCTCCGGGTATTTCCGCCGTACATTTTTAGAGTAATACTGTCAACACTTTGCATGCACGCGGCGGATCATACCTTTATTAATGCCAAACAAATAACTATAGAGAGAAAGTAACGAGGAACATTTCCTACTAATGGATCAATGTTACATAATATGCTACTGGATACAAGATTCTATAAGCAATCTGGAGGAGAGATATAGTATGAATAATGCACGAACAATCCTTCAGTTAAAAGGAATACTGAGAAACTGGAGAGGATCAGTGTATTTGAAGACAAAGGAGAATTTTTTACGAGATAGAGCTATTGATAGATAAAATAACACTTTATAATTGACCACTGGATAAATGATTCTAGAAGTTTTTTCTCCAGAGACCACAAGATGGTATTCACAAAATTTTGAGTGTGTCCAAATACTTGTAAACAAATTTGGGTTTTATCCACTTTAGGAGTTATTAATTGTTTCGAAACAAGTGTCACAAAATATCTTAATTATAAGTGTAGTTTAAATTTTAAAATGTTCTAAAAATTTAAGTTTTGCACTAACATTTCTTAGTGAAACTGCATTTTATAGAATAAATAACTCGTTTGTAATTTTTTCCACATAAATATTATTTGACCAGCAACCGGGTTTTGTCGTAACCGACATCATCAGACTGGTGTGAGGCTAGACGAAATTCTATTATATATAAATATATATATATATATATATATATATATATATATATATATATATATATATATATATATATATATATATATATATATATATATATATATATATATATATATATATATATATATTATATAATCATGGTTTTTAACTCTTGCCTTGTTGTGTATAAAGTATAAAAAAGAATTTTGTCTAGCCTCAAACCAGTCTGATGATGTCGGTTACTACAAAATCCAATTGCTGGTAAAATGAAATTCATATGGGAAAAATTACTAACTTGTTATTTTTATCTGTTCTAAAACTGATGGAATATGTTATAAACATACACACTTTACTATTCAAGTGAATTAATAAATTGACTGAATAAATGATAAAACTAACTTTCTTTGAGTAAAAATACTTATTATTTGGTTGGTTAAAAAAAAAATCAAATGTCAAAATTTGGGACGTTTTATTGGATAATGGTAATAAGATTACTGAAATTTCACGAGTACCACTGAAATACTTTGAACTTTACTCAAACTGTTTTTGACATCTTGGTTTTAAATTTATCCCCCACCTGATTAATTTAATTCCGACCTGGAAATTTTAAATAAATTTGATAATAAATTCAAAATTCGTCGTTCAGAGGGTTCAAGGATTTTTACTATCTAAACGCTTACAAAATTGCGGGTACTTTGTACAAACTCGAGTGCTGTTAATAAATTCACATGTTGTAAGTAGTTTAACAATTTTTATCTACACTTGTAAAACAATAGACATTATCCAAAACTTTTACACAATTCGACAATTCTTTATTTCTTAAAGTATTTTATCCACATAATATCTTTCCTTTACTTTAAACGTATGTAAGTTACTTTGTTGTGAATTGTTTTTTTTTTAAACATTTTCCATATACTGTTTATATTAATTGGTTCTTATAATACGTATAACCTCATATTATTTATTAGTTTGGCATTAACTTTGTGGAATGACGTGTTGATTATTTGAAAAAAAGGTAATTTTCACCTGTAGATGAAACAAGAGTTTTAATTTTCACCTGTAGATGAAAACATCTGTAGTTTTCGAAACTAGTCGTGTGTAATGAAATAAAACTCACAATATGGTATTTTTATTTTAAATAATCTACGTATAACCTCTATCCGCTTCAAATCATCACAGTGTTATTCTTTTTGCTAGATTTTTTAGTTATTTGAGTTATTTTAAAATATACATTTCAAAAATAAATAAATATCATTTATTACATTGAAACATAACTAATAAACGCTAAATAAACGACTTTAATACATTTTAGAGAATGAAACCTATCATATAAAGCAGGCATAGAAAGAACAATAATATTAATAAAAATACGTAGAATGGTGTCTGTGATACTTTCAAGGCCTTACTCTCAAACACAGGATTCAATCAGCGGCCGACCTCCGGAGAAGTTAGTTACACGTCATATAGAAAAAATATTTTCATATATTTTTTTTAACTCATTAATATTCAATAACTCATTTTTTTCTAAACCATATTTGTAATTATTTCGAAAAAAAAACTTATTTTTTAATGCAAGAACGGTGTTTAAAAAATGAATTACCTACATAAAATGTTACCTGGATTTAGAGAACATTAAGTTGCGACTAAACGAATACTGGGCCTTTACTCTGCGTCGTCACATTTATTCATAATTTTCTTTTTATATTACAATTAAATTATAAACAACATTTAAAATATTTAAAATTAGATTTCAATAACAGGTTTATTGATATTGTGTATAAAATATAGTGTTAGATCGTTATGTGATGCTTGAATGGTTGAAATGAAAATTAATTTTAAAACCTCAATGCTCAGTTTGCATGTTACTGTTAAAACCCGAATGAAGTTGAAATTCAATTTCCCTGGTGAGACTTTGTTTGACAGGTGCTGCGGTGTAGTTGGGCAGTTCCTCGACTGCGAAACTGGCGTTCTGGATTCAATTTCTGACATGTTAATATATTTATATTGAAGGTGTCTTTACTGAGACCTAGACATGTATCGTTTTTAAACGAAAGAAGATAAAAGTCTGACCATTGGGCATACCTTTGCTGTTGTAGGCCCGATGGCATGGAAAACTCTTCCACCAGTACCATAAAAATTAAATACGGATTTTCAAAATTTAAATTCATTTTAATTTATATTTCTAATATTTAAAGCATTTACTTTGTGGTGAGTATTTTTTTTTTACAAAAATGTAAAAAAATTAAAAAAATACTTTAAATTTATAAAAGTCATTAGATAGTAGTTTGGATTATGCCATACCAAGGCGAAATAATTGTAACAAAATTTATTTTTATGTGTTTTCAATAATAAAATACAATTAAGTAGATTATAAAAATCTGAGTTTTATTTTAACATTCAATATTTATATTAAGATGGAGTTTCACAAATTACACGCCAAATCTAAAAATATTTTAAATTTCCCTTTATTGATTCGGCAGTTATTTTTTGGTGATATCTTTCCATTTTTAAAAGTATTACTTGATAAATACCACTATTTTTTAAAATAGTTGTGACACATGTTTTGATGCATTCTTCATCAATTTTACATATGTAGCACACACATAAAAAAACCGAAACACGCATTACAATACATTTTAAGAAACAGTGACGTTTCCAAAGTAAATTTTAAATTAAAAATAAAAATCCCTATGTAAATATTAAGATGATATTTTTTGCTTATTTAAAACACTAACTGTTCACCCTTTGTTTACTTTTCCTTATAGCTGTGTTGTCCTAGAAAACATTTTGTAACATATAGGATAAAACACTATATTCCTAGGTCAAAGTAACTGGTCTTCACAGGACGTATGACTGGTCTTCAGCTGAATTTGATCTCAATTTGGTTTTGAACGCAAACATTTCCATATCTATCATCTTCACCCTTTAAATTGGCCTCTACAAGATGCTCATCATAATAGAACCATTCCTATTGAAATTCAAGAAAATCCATTGTGAGTAATATCTTCCAAATTAGGATGTGATTTTCTCTTAGACTAATTAAGAACAATACAAAGTAGTTACTTAATTTAATTTCTAATTAAATTAAGTAACTACTTTGTATTGTTCTAATGGTAATTTCTCTTTACGATTCAAGCACGTGTTCTATCCTCTTCATTACGCTAAACCTACCCTTAGTAATTATATTATCGCTGAACCTTCAGAGCAGCCTACCTCATTACGTAATTCTTGGTCTTCCAAATTTTGTAATGTGTTCTTAATTAGTTAGGAACAAAGGAAACGATGTTGGATTACATATCATATCATGCATAATTTAAAGGGTGAGCTCGCCTCAATATGCGATGCCTTGTAAAAAAAACTTTTAAAATAAGTATACTTACTACTATGCGAACATATCACATTAAATAATATATAGTTATTTGTGTGTTTTTTATTTTCTTTCTTTTCAATTTTACCGAACTAAAACATATAAATGAATGGCTGTGTACAGTTAGAATAAACAAAAATTTTGAAATAAATAAGTCATATGTTTAGATATTCCAAATTTTTGATATATTTTTTTTGGATACACTCTAAATATTGACAATTTCCTAGGTCAATAAAAAAGTGGTTAAAACAAAGTTGTTTAATTTTATAAAGTTTTTACAAAATTTGCCACAAAGTATCTGCGAAAAACATTCAAGAAATTGACAATTTCACTCGTTTGTAATATTTTTATAATTTGACAATGACAACATTAATGGCGAAATAAGATCACTTCAAAGATTAAAATTAAACAAACCCTGTAAATATCTGCATATTTCCTTTCCAATCAATGTAAAATTGTCTGTAATATTTTGTTGCAGATTAATAACTGCAATTAACCATAGAGTTAATATTCTTTATTGGACGAATTAAACTATTTTTTTTCTGTAACTAAGAAGTATATTTTTATAATTATTCGTAAACGAGTGGAAGCTTAAAAAATTACAAATTTATGTTTTGTTTGAGGAAACGTATTCTATAGACAATTAATATTTCAAGCAAAGCTGTAAATCATTTGATATTTACTTATAGTCACAAAACATGCGATAACTCAGTATTATGAAGAGATATTTTACGTTTAGTTTATTATATAATATAATATAATATAATATAATTTAACATAAACGACGGATATGACTTTATTTTTATCAATTAAATACCTTTCCTTATAGCAACAACGTGTGTTAATATTTATCTGTTTTGATCATAAATTTTTGCGTTGAATTAAAAACCAAACCTTATATTTTGTGCTTTGAGTTATATATGCTCTAACAATGTAATTCTCAAAATAATTTGTCTCGTAGTTAGTGATTCAATATGGCCACCCAGTTTCGTGCTAGAGCCTTGTGAAGCTCTACAAAATACATATAACAGGGTGCCATGCTTCATTGGATTTTTTTTAAATTATTTTTTATAAAATAAAATATGTAACAGAAGAGTCGTAAGGTTTTAAAACAATCTTCTTTTTCTTCTATGCGTATCATGTCAGGTCCCCTTTTTGTCGAGTATCGCTTGAGAGTTATCAACATAATTTTTTGACATCTCAACAAAGATGAAGAAGAAAATGGAAGTCTGGACATTTACAGGGCTGACGACCGTCTTAGGCTGGTTAAGTAATCACTTTACACATGAGTGACATCCACCAATTCTACCCATGATTGATAATCTCACTAAAAAAGTTTTTGAACTCTTAGATATATTGATCCAACTCGTAACACAGCATGCGCAACTTCACAATAGCCATCTATGGTTGGTTGAGAAAGGCTTTTATTAAGCAGAGACTCTTTTCTATTTGTATGTGAGATCCGAACCTCGGATTATATTCACATACTCGAGAAACGCCTGAAAACAAGATTTGAAATTTTTTGGATTATAAATTTACCAATTGCTTATAAAATAAATTTATTTACAACATTATGTGAATTAGTGAATGTTACACGTGTGTAAGGTGATTACTTTTCCAGCCTATGTCAAATCAAAAGCCCAGTAAATACCCTGACATCCAAATTCTTCTTTCTCGATGTTCAGTTGTCAAAAGAAACCAATATTAATTGTTAAACGCAACTTTTGAGACTTCTTTCGTCGCCATATTCAATATCGAAGAGGTTGTGACACCCCTACTGCACGGTGTGTACCCCCTCCCAGCCCTACCCTACCCCAAACCCTCACTAGGCGACCTACCCCTCTCAACAACTTGCCCTATTTTGGAAACAGTAATTTGTTATTTAGAGAATTCCCGTCATAATTCGTGACTGCAAAGCTTCCCTCTCTGAAATGTCTGCCTCCTCGCGATACTTTACAGACACCGAAACATTAAACACACATTCAATAAATGTTTCGGATACTAAATATTTATTTTATTGCCATAAATTTCATTTTTTAATATAAACCTTTCCTTTTCAAAAAAAAAATATTTTCCATGTGTCGTCATTGCATTTAGTCAACAAAATAATAAAAAAAATATTTTGGAAATATTGAAGGAAGAAAACTGATGAAATACAAAGAAGGTCTGCTTATTAAAAAAAACTAACAAATAACTTATTTTACTCAATCATAGATGGTTCCGAGAACTCGCATAAGATAAAGCGTGTGAATTAAAGAATATATAAACATAATCGTATTTACAACTTCCGAAATTTGAGTAGTGTGATTGTCAATTGGTGGAATGGTGAATGTTGCACGTGTATAAACTGATCACTTAAATAAGCTTGAGATAGTTTGTAAACCCTGTTGATACTCAGACTAGCATATTCTTCTTCATCTAAAAATATATATTTTTCTTGGGTTTGATTTCAATATTAGATAAATTATTTTATAAAAATATATTTATATATTTAATATTTAATATTTACATATTTAATTTATATATTTATAGTACATCTTTTTCCCAACTTAATAAAAATAAAATTTTACGAAAATAAGAATATGAACTATATTTAAGCAATGATTTAAAATTATTTCCGAAAAACGTTTTCCACTTATAATAAAGCAGGAAAAGTACGTGATATTTTAGTAGGAAATCGAATAAAAAACATTCGAATCATCAATCTATATTACGAAAGTCGAGATAAATCTCCGAAATAAGCTCGTGTCCGGGAAAGATAGGGTTAAAAAGGGCCAAATGAATGGCGTAAAGGCATCATCTCCAGAAGTTTGTTAAAACAAAAAAGTTTGTTTATTTGCGGACGATAATTCACGCAGAGTGAAAAAATGTCAACGGGGTTCGGGTAAGCCCCGGAAAGGGTCTCTTTCCCGCTTAAATGGGCATTAGCGCGGGGTGATTTATGCCTGATTCCATTGGATTTTTCCGCTTTCCATTCAATATTCCAGGTGTATTTTATGTAATTTATTATTGAAATCCGCAATCACTTATAAGGGAGGAAATATTCAATTGACCGACGAATAATTTTATGAAGAATTTATTTCTGTAAGGGTGCTGCGGTTCATTTTTTTAACCGGGAAAAGAAGGTCAACTCGGGACATAAATTTCATTCAATTGAGTGTGGTTATTTTTAAATTATTCATTTTTTATGTCGATAGATAATCAAGTGCTTTTTTTCTTTCACTGAAAATATTATTCTTCGAAATTCTCGCACCATTTTCTAGAAAATTTTACATCAACCGAAAGTTTAAAATATATTTAATAATTGAAAAAAAATGAATCGATAAAAAGCAATATATGCAACAATCAAAGCTTCTTTAAAAAAAAAAGTTCTAGGGACTAAAATTAAATATAAATTGTGTCTCCACACTCTTTGTCCCAAATTCGTTTTTCCTTCTATTTTAACTTCTTAAATTAGACCGCCATTACTGATTAGTGATAAAAGATCGTATGTTAAAGTGGGCAAATCACTCTAATCAATTCGCACAATCAGTTATCCCTCCATAAAAATGAAAACGATTTCATTCACTACACAGCCCACGAATATTATAAATATTGCAGTAAATAATGATTTAGTGATGTAAGTGTCCTATCAGTTTTGCAAATCCAAGAAATGGGCATCAATTTAGATCTTGTAGTAGGTAGATCAAGTACTTAAAAATATTAAACTCAGATTTGTATTTTTTAAAATAAAATTTATTATTAATTAATTGATGATGGTTAAACCATGACGCCAGTTTAGCAGACAGCCTTCTGCCCAACGATGCTACGACGTCTGTCAACTGGACGGTATAATAAATAGGATTTTGATTACCATTACATTTGACAAACTTATCATTTATCAATATGTTCTTTGGCAAACAATATTTCATTTCACAAAAGCCTCCCATCAAACCTCCATTTATCTTTGAGATTTTAGCTTGGAAAATGCGAAAATCAAAAATATTCGCCCGGAAATAAATTGCAAGCCTTGAAGGAATAAAAAGCTGTCCGTTCGGCCTATCAAATGAAGTGTCGTTACTAACAAATGTATAGCGATCAAGGAATGGGAGAGCTACCCTATGGCCGAGGAGAAATACATATTATTTCTTTATAGGTCACCCTGTTATTTTACATGACTTCTTTCCATGAATGCGATAAAATGCCTTCACATTTATTAGGGAGAGTGTTTCTTGACTTGGAAAATAAATTTGTTACGAATAGTTCACAACCTAGATGTTTCCTTACATATGCGAGACTTTAAATGATATCCTTACATAAATATAGAAGTCCATTTAGATGAAAATAAAAAAGTTTCGCAAATCATAGAGCCTGACGACCTACCGTTATCTGGTTTAAGTGATTACTTATAAACATTGTAATACATTCACCATTTCACTCGAAATTAATAAATCTGATATTAGGGAAATTCCTTTATGTGATTCGATTTAAAACAGTATTCATTTACTATATCGCATAACATTTATTTGCACAGTTTACATTCTTATTTTTCAATATGTAAATATTCTTGTGTATTTTGTTCAGTATGAATAAATCCTGTAACTCTTTTGAATATTGACATTACCGATTTTATCATTGTAAAGGCAAAATTGAAATGCGATCGGTGCGAAAGCTCAATTTCTTAAATATTGAACATCTTATACTTTTCAAAAAGCATCGTGGAGTAAGTGTTTCAGAAAAAAAACGTGCATTTTTTTCAGTAAAAACAAATTTGACACCAGGTAAACAAATTTATAAAAGGTAGCAAAGCACACGTGCCATTAAGGTGAAAACGTTAAGGTGACCCAACACTTAATATAAATTAAGCTCCACTTTGTGTACACTTGGCTTTTAAGCTCTACTTTCCTACATAATTTAGTAAAAGATCTTCGCACAAATGTTCCTTATTCGTGTCTTTCTGATGACCCCATTTTTCGGTCGCCGTGACCGATGAACTTTTTGCTGAAAGCGAAAAAAAGAGACCTTCGTTTTATTGCTATCATTGAGTCTGGTTAAGGGTGGCTTTGTTTCATCCCGTATTACGATTTCTATAAGTCTGATGGATACTAAAAGAAATTCGTCATTGATTACACCAAATTCGATACTGTGATCGGTTTACAAGGAATGTTTTTTATTCAGCGAAAAACAGTATTCAGAAGCGAATGAAATTGTTTTCTAAAACGTGATGAAATAACGATACTTAATTTCGCTACTACATAATTGAAATACGATATTATTTAATAAGCTTACATTTTTTAGTAGTCCTTGGCGTATTGTTGCTGGGATAAAAAAACATAATTTATGATAGCACCTACTGATTTTTTTAACAGATTTTTTTGCCTTACTAAGGCATTATCAAACTGTGTCGAAAAAATATAACTTTAATACATTTAAAAAAAATTTTCAAATTCCTCTAATTTCGGTAATCTATGAAATGAAAGTGAAAATTTAATATTCCAAAACCACTTTGATTATGAATATTATAGAGATGTGGTCCCGTGGTTATTGATGCATATACTAAACATGTGTAAATTTATTTATTCAGAATTAACTTTGGATGAGAAAACTTGTTTTCATCTACAGGTGAAAAGTAAAACATTTAGTCATGAAAACATCTATTAGTTTTCGAAACTAGTCGGGCACGATGAAATGAAACTCATTAAGTGGTATTATACAAATGTTCAATTTAAAAAAAAAGAAATCTGGTTCATATATGTTGAGATGTCAAAAAACATATATTTAAACATATTTTTTGTTTTAAAAAAAATGTTTGGTTAAGATAGGTATATGTTAGAGGCGTGAGAAAATCGAGGGGTACAAAGTAATACAAAGTACGATTATGCGGCCTTAAAGTGAATTAAATATAATTTGTAGGCAAGTCTCGAAGTCGTAAACCTTGCAATGAATGCCTTTACACCACCCTGGAGTGCGATCCCTTAAACTAAAAGGAAAAAAGCGAGTTTTCCGTACTTAAATTCGGAGACCCGTTTATGCGTGAAGTTGTTCGGAAGGCTTCTGGTGCAAATGGCGTCCCAACTCGAGCAGACGACGGACCGTTAGGAAGAACTTTATATTAAAATATTTAAGGCTTTTAAAACTCCAGGTACTGAGGAATAACGGCATTGAAAGTCAAATTCGCCGAGAGATCGAGATTCAGAAAAATTTATCTGTGTGAAATGTACCTAACTATTCATAACTTAACAATTTTGTATCAACGGCGTAATAATAGTCTTTCATATACATTTAAATAAATTTTGTACCATCTTAAACTATTTCTTAACTAAATACTATAATAATAACGGAAATAACTTATTATATTATTATTCATAACTTATTATATCTTTTTATTTAATTTTAAAGATTTACAAGGTGTGATGGCTTATCCTCGTTTAAAAGTATTTAATTAAAATCTAAATTTATATTACTAACTTTATCTACTGATAAAACCATCTCAAATGAACTAAAAAAAAACTCAATCAACATTCTCAGTGTGTCCGAATCCTTGTTTAAAAATCTGGGTTTTCTCCACATAGGAGTTATTCATACATTTTGACATCTCAATATGAAGAAAAATAAGGTTTAACAAAAGCTTTCCTCAATCCAACATGACGGTCATGATATTGATCAATACATCTATACATTAATACATCTTCGGGGTTCCGAAAATTTCAGTTATGTGGTTGTTAATCATAGCTAGAAGGGTGAATGTTGCACGCGTGTAAAGTGATTACTTAACAAGCCTATGTATAACAAGTCGTAAGCCTTGTATGTAAATACCCAGACTTCCATATTCTTCTTCATCTATGTCGAGTTATAAAAATGATGATGTTGATATATTAATTAAGACGAAGAAAGTAGTGCAATTAAAACATATTCACTTTAACCGCTTAAATAAGTAATAAATCATGTATTTGTATTTCAAAAATTTACATTTTGAAACTTAAATATGTTATATTAATCACACAAATAACGAAAATAACTTAAATTATCCTAATTGAACGATATCAAACCGGTTTAATAAATACTTTCAATTTTGCAAAAAGTAAAAGAGCAAAAACAACTTATTGTTTTTAATTAAATTTCATGATAAAGTTTTATTTAAAAACAAATACAGATATTTAATTTTGCAAAAATATTCTTGCTTAATTTGAATAAGAATAACATCAAGCATCCAGTTTACAATTTTAAAACAAAAAGCGTTTTCGAAAGCCCAAATATCATTTGTTCTATACCTTAACTGAGAATCGCTAAGCTTTTGGCTAAATAAATATGTTTTTAAATTAACATACGCATGTAGGCTTTGACAGATCCGTAAAAGAAAAGTTCATAAACGGAAACTTTTAATGGCCGGAGCTTATTCAAGATTCGAGAAAGTTCTGAAATTATTGTTATACAAAGATATTTAAATGTGTCCCCGCCGTTGGGAATTAAATAAAAAGTCGCAAACTTTGATCTTTTTTAGACACAAAAGAGAAGGTTCTGGCGAAATTTGAGCTTTAGTGAGTGAATTTAGCCCTGGAATATTTAGGGGGTAGATTTTCGCGGTGTAAATGTATTCTTTAAAACGCTTCCTTGCGCCTTGAATAAATAATAACAGAAACACAAATAAATGTAAATTTTGTTGAATAACCTGAATAAACATTTCAATGTTTATTATTTCGAGAGATTTGTTAATGCTGATGGAAATATTTGAAATCAATATCGAGTTTATAAACCTTTTCGGAATTGTAACTTTTAAGGAGATTTAAGTGTTCTGTTAAGATTTAACTTTTAAGAGATAATAAAACACAATAGTCCTCTGAGTTTTTTATCTTCCTCGTCAACAATATAGTTTTATTTGTTGAGTTTTGTTTACGATTAAGTGTCAAAATATAATACGACAAGAAATTAAACACAAATAAAAATAGTTATCGATATCATACGATGAAACTTTTACACTAGAAGAAACTTTTTTTCACTAGCTTTCCATGCATATTAGTCATACACAATGTTATTTTAATTAACTTAAAGTATTATTAACAATTTTTTAAAACGAAGAATGCTTAAAATTAATAATGATTTTTCAAGCGGCTCCTTGTCTATAAACTATTTCAGTAAAATTCGGAAAGGTGTTTTTCTGATAATTTACTAAGTCATTATGACGATATCAGAGTTTAACTCAAAAATGCAGTTAATCTTTTCAATTCAAGCATATTTAAAATATTATGTATATTAAAAGCACTATTAACTTTGTAGCATGCTAAAATAATACTCATTTTATCATTCATCGTTCACTTTGTGTTATATCACCTTTTCGTGACTAATAGTTTCAGAATAATCATTACATCAATAAGTCAAATGTAGAATGTATTTAACAGAATAATTTAATGTAGTCTATATTTGACCTGATGATGGAAAGATAATTCCGAACCCTGTAGTAACGAAGTAGTGTTTTTAAGTGGTATATACATATGTGGTTATATTTAAAACATTCTAAAATTTGATCAATGTGATTGTCAAAAACATATAATTGATCAAATACATTGTCAATTAAAGTTAAAACTTAATTAGACTTTTAACATAGTAAATTAAATATCAAACAAAATTTAAAAAGCTGTATGGTATTAAATTAATTACATTTGCTTCTAAAGTTTAATTTATAATATAATATATTCAGTTAAATACTCACATTTGACTTCACGTCAAGGAAGTTATTAAGGGGATGAAGTTGTTTGACTTGAAATATTAAGCTGACTTTTGAAATGTGGAAACAAATAGTAATTGGCATGATAAGTATACAGGAAGAGAGCGGGAAACTTCTATTTATGTAATCTGTTTTATCACAATTTTGTTTAATAAAACTTAACAAAATTCCCAAGTAATGTAATTTTGCGTAAAACATGATTGTTTAAAGATTTTTAGAATAAATCGAATAAGAATGGATTGGATTGTCTCTAAATAGTAATTAAAAAATATCTTTTAAAATATATTGTAACACGATTTTTCGTTTCATATTTTTGTGTCCGCCTCCATAGTGTATAATGGTCAGCACACTCAATTACCGTACTGGAGGTTCCGGGCTCGATCCCCATGGGGGTCAAATAAATAGAAGTGATTTTACACTCGAATATTTATTCAAAATAACCCTAGACTGGTACCTCAAGCGATGAGCTGATCACATTTCTTTCATGTGTTAACGATCAGTATAATACTGCGTTTATATAATGCAATGCCCTATGCACCATTGGGTGCGGACAAAAGTCAGAAGATGAAAAAAAACATATTATTGTCCAATTGTTATCGTGTGTAATTTATTCAAAGCATTATATTGTATACATACTTGTAGCATTTACCACGTGTTTTCCATATTTTGGACTTTTTCCAGTACAAATAAATCATTTAACTGTTTTCAATATTGAGTTTAGTTACATTATCTTTAAAAAAGTTTCGATTGAAATGCGATCGGTACAAATACTCTCTATACTCACTTTACTATATTTAACAGCTTTTACATTTGATGAAGCATTGTATAATACGTGTTTAAGAAACAAAAGATATTGTCTACGCTTTACCTTAATTCAATAACAACTTTACTGCATTTATTATATTCTGTACAATAAATTATTTAAATACATAATATAGATGATTATAAATGAATTTACTACGCAATGTATTCGATCCCTACGAAATAAATGTCTTTTTTATTCAGTGGATGTATAATAATACCTACATGAACTTTATTTATTTTTTAAAGAAAAGGTTTTTACAAAGAGGTTTTGCAAGTCATTCACATTTTTACAGGTAAGTAAACACCAATATTGACGATCCGAAAAATGCTTTGGTAGGAAGATTTTCACTGATATTAATTTCGTATTTTTTTGTAGGTTTTCATTTTTTTTCTTCACTTTTTTTTTTCATTTTACTTAAAAAAACGTTTTGGTATCACATGCATTACCCTGAATCAACTAAATAAATGTGTATTTTAAACAATATATTAAAAAATTCTTAAAATTAAATTAAATTTAAATTTATCAAATGTAAAAAAATCTATTTTGTTAATAAATATGATTTATTATTAAAAAAATACCATTTTATTTTTAGTTTGAAAAGCACATTATTACGTGTTAAAAATAAATATTTTATTTACACACGAATTCTTGAAGTAATGAAAAAATGTGTATAGAAAAGTCGCATTTCCCAAGCGGGTTTATCACGAAACCTACATATACTAAGCTAATACATTATGGTTTAAGTTCGATAATGAAACGCCAAACAGTAAAGTTTGAAAAAAAACCTTTTGCGGAGAAAATGTACGGAAAAACTCCGTTAAAAGTTTTGGACTTCTGTAAGGCCCATATATTTTCCGATACAATTTTCGCTTAATGGCAACCGGTTGTTTTTCTCTATAAATGCATTGTTTCAACAGCAATTCTTAGACAGTTTTGTAGCCGGTTCGAACCCCGTTCGGAAAAGGTTCTAAAACGTTTTGTGCCTTCTCTTTTAACCCCTGACCCACCCTCTCGGAAGCGAGTAGCAATTTAATGGACGGAACAAAAAAAGAGAAAATGAATTAGGAAAAATAAGTTTATTTCGAGTATGCGAATCGGCGAGCGGAAAATGGTCACAGTGCCTTAAGGAAAACTGGAGCCTTCTCAGACAAATAAAGGACAAATATTTTTCTGCTTTAATTTTGAATTAAATAAGGGTTAATACGTACATTGTGCTCCTACGTGTTTTCGACTAAATTGAGTCTTTTTCTCGAGATTACTTTTGTTAATTTTTACAACAAAAAAATTCGGATTCATATTATGCGTACATTATATCTACGGATAGTTTAAATTTTAATTTTTTCTATGTTTTCGTAAAACTCTTCTGTTACGAACACAGAAAAAACTTTCAAAAAAAAACATACTTAATGTACGATTAATCTAGGTAGCTTCAATCTCAAGGTAAAAATAATATTCTCAACCTTATCCACACCTAATGGTGCATAGGGCATTGCATTATATTGACGCAGTGTTATGTTGATCTTTACTTACACGAAGGCAAGGTGATCACTCCGCCGCTTCAGATACTAGTCCTGGGTAAAATTTATTAATATTAACTGATATTTATCTCCGACCCCCCCTCCCATTTCAATTGAACTCAAGACCTACACTATGGAGGCTTTTACACTATGGAGGCGATTTCAGGTTATAAAAAACAAAATCCTGCTTTACTTATTTTAATTTGACAAGGAGTCTTTTTTAAAGATTTTAACTAATATTTCCTAAGAGTTTTATTTAAAAAAAAACGAAAACTATATATCTTTTTTCGACTTTTATTTTATTTGGCCGGAGATCGGATTTTGTCATATTATTATTCTTTTGAGTTTCTTAAACATGTATTCAATGAAAAAGTCTTAAAATATACCACAAAAACTCAAAATGTCTCAGTTTTAAATTACACATGAATAATTTGCAAAAAAAACAAAATTTATCAAAGCTTCCCGGGTCAACGTTCTTTGTCTTTTAAAACTTATTATTGATCCTTTATGTTTTACGGTTTTCTGTGTTCCGATATTATTAAACAAAATACCCCCGAAATTGGTTAGGATGAACTGAAGCGATCCTTAAAGCTAACGATATTACAATATTGTCATTTCACTCTCTTAAGTAGAGTTGTATAATAACACTAAACGGAAAGGTACAATCTTAGTTTATTTATGAAATATTGCTTACCAACTCGTGGTTTGTGAAACCTTCGTATTTACCTATAAAGTTACACAGCATTAATTAAAATATTTATTTATATATATATATATATATATATATATATATATATATATATATATATATATATATATATATATATATATATATATATATATATATATATATATATATATATATATATATCTTCCAAGAATTTGAGTAGTATGGTTGTCAATAATGGGTAGAATTGGTGAATGTTACACGTGTGTAATACTTAAACCAGCGTGTAATGCTTAAATCACTTAAACCACTAAAATCACTTAATACAGTGTGTAATACTTAAATAACTTAAACCAGCCTATGACGGTCGTCAGCCCCGTAAATGCCAAGAATTCCATATCTTCTTCATCTTTGATGAGATGTCAAAAAATAATATTAAAATATTTATTCTTCAAACAATTAATTTTATGAAATAAGTAGTTTAATATGTCAATGTGAAAAATGTTTCAGCATAAACCATTAAAATAATATAAGATAACATTTATAAAAGGGCGTAATTTTTTTCAAAAACAATTTTAAGGGCGTTCATTTTATTTTTTCTTTATTTTGAATTCTTTTGCATTTCACAATACATTATAATTACAAGTACAAAAAAATAACATTAATACTAAGAAAAAACTCACAAAAGCATGGCCTGTGTGTGGGTATACATTTTATTTTATGTTATAATAATGGGCACTGGTAAGAATCCGATAGATATCAGAAATAAAAACAGATTTAAAGTGCTAATATACCAAAAAATCCAATTAAACTAAGTGTCCGCCTCCATAGTGTAGTAGCTAGCACGCTAGATTACCATGCTGGAGGTCCCGGTTTAGATTCCCAACAGGGTCAAAATATGTATTAGTTATATTCAGCCTAATATTTATTTTATATGACCCTGAAGTTCGCCTGAAGCGGAAGGCTGATCACCTTTCTTTCGTATATAAGATAACACTGCTTCTATTCAGTGCAGTGCCCTATGCACCATTGGGCGCGTATTAGGGTTAGAAGAAAAAGAAGAATTAAACTATAAACCTAGTGTTATTAAATAAGTGTTATTTAATTTAGGGGAAAAAAAAACATTTTTTAAAGATCGTCACGCTCTCACTGTATCTATTTCTGGTTGAAGAGCATTTTGTGCCATTATGTCCGCAACATCCAAGACATGTTCTCAGGATTTATCACACTTTACTGGTGGCAGCTGTTAGAGGCGATCGATGAGTGGAACGTCTTTCAACCACGTCGTCTGAAATGCAAAGTTTTTTTTCTACAGTTACTTCATTTACTAACTTTATGTAACGCTAAATACATATGTGCAAAACTCTTTTCGATGTCATTTGTTGTTCATAGCTCATATTTTTACAGATGGCTCCTTTGAACTACAATATTAAATAAAAAAATATATATTACAATAATAATCATAAAATCTGAGTATGGGGTAAGCAGTAAACTTATCCAAGGCATTGCATCCTTGTACGAGGATAGCGCTGCATGCATAAGGGTAAGTGGTTCATTTTCATCCTGGCTTAGCATCTCTAAAGGTGTTAAACAGGGATGTGTAATGTCACCGTGGCTGTTTAACCCATACATGGACAATTGCATGAAAGAACTGAAAGATTTAAATGTTGGAGCCAGAATGAATAATTTGCCTTTTGTATGCTGACGATGCTGTTCTTCTTGCCGATAGCAGAGAAGACCTGCAGGTGTTGGTGACAAAAGTGTATAATGTGTGCAAGGAAAGTGACTTATTGATGAATGTTAGCAAATCCAAGATTATGGTTTTTGAAAGAGAAGAATGCAGATCTGAATGTGAAATATTGGTAAACGGAGAGATTCTGGAACAGGTAGATGATTTCGTGTATTTGGGTAGTATTTTTTCTAGGGATGGAAAGATTGATAAAGATATAGAAAGGAGAGTGAATGCTGGGAACAAAGTGAACGGTGCACTGAAATCAGTTATAGCAAATAAAAACCTATCAGCGGAAGCTAAACTGGCAGTGCACAACGGAGTCCTGGTTCCAACTCTAATGTATGGAAGTGAAACATGGAGTTGGTAAAAGAAGGATGAAAGTAGACTAAATGCAGTCGAAATGCGATCTCTCAGATGAATGTGTAACAAAACGATGTATGATAGATGTGCGAATAGTGAAATAAGGAAGGAATGCAAAGCTGAGATAAGCATTATGGATAAAATTAAGAAAGGTGTGTTGAGATGGTTTGGACATGTAGAACGAACGAGTGAGGAAAGAACGGTAAAACAAATTTATGAGGCGAATGTTAGCGGGAAAAGAAGCAGAGGAAGACCGAGAAAAACATGGCACGATCAGGTATGCCAAATACTTGAAAGTGGTCAGGTTAGGAGTCGTAACAATCGGCGGGTATGTATGAGGAGATGCATGAACGTGGAAGAGGCGAAGAATGTTTGCAAGGACAGAGTGGTGTGGCGCTCTATTCTCTCTGCCTACCCCTGCGGGGAAACGGCGTGATGGTTAGTTAGTTAGTTATAATCATAAAATGTTGATCTTTTAAATAGCGCCATTTTCGTAAAATACTACCTCAAAGAGGCTTACTACTACTGTATAAACAAGTGGGCACATGCTAATACCATAAACTATATTTAAAGTTAAATGTTTATTGTAGACAGAGAGAATAGAACACTACACCACTCTGTCTTAGCAAACATTCTTCGCCTGTTCCAAGTTCATGCATCTCGACTCCTAACCTGATTCTTAATGTGAAAAAAACAGTAGGCATTTTTTTTACATAAGAAAATAATGTGTATTGTTTGCTAGATTAAATAAGGGTAAACATTAAAAAAAAAAAGATCATTCATAAAAATAAAGGTCAAAGTCATCTCAATTTTGCATATATTTTTGAACGTACTGAAATATGAAATGTATTCAGGCCAAGTAATTATTTTTAATTTGTATTCAAATAAATTTCAGAATTTGTAATTGTAATTATTATGTTAAACTAGACACGCCCAATCAAGTATTTCTGTTGTGTTTGATATTTTAATAGAAACGAACAATGAATTTATTCGAAGGATACATCTCTGAGCATTCACAGGGCTTTTAACCTGCTTTTGGCTTGCTTACGCAATCATTCAAATAACAGTGCAAAGTGAACTGAGAGCCTAATGTATTAAAAAGGATTTTTTTTAAATATCTGAACAGATATTAAAAAGATGTAATAGATTTTCTTTATCTACGTTGAGATGTTATTTTTTTTTAAACAACAATTAAATGGACAACACTCAGATTAGTGAATAAGTATTTGAACACACTTAACATATTGTAAATAGATTTCTATGTATAACCATCGGTTGAATAAAATAAATCCCTCCTTTAAAATCTGCAGTCGTGAAAATAATAGAAATGAATTTATTTAAACAGTTATTCAGGTTAAAAAACATTTCAGAGCTGATATGTACAAATCTGATTAAAAGTACCCAATAATTAACAAATAATAATTATATTAATGTAATCGACCACTATTCCTTGTAAAAAGATGTAACATCTACTTTTTTTAGCCTCCGAATGATATTTCATATAACACTCTCCTTATCGTTCATCGTTCACTTTTTGTAATATCACTTAAATAAACACGAATTCCTGATAACCGGTTTTGAAATAATCATTCCATCTTCAGGTCATTAAATTAAAATGATTGCTTTCTGAAATTTGTACAAAAATACAATGTTGAATCAGAGAAAGAAGACAAATGAATCACAATGGGAATATTTTTAAAAGTGGACTTGAAGTTAAATTTAGTTGATTATTTATTATGTGTGAGTCTTATAGTTGCTTCACTTATTTATAATATTTATAGATTACCTAAACATATTTAACAATGTAATATAAGTTTAAAATACAAAATAAAAGATTATTTATATTTTAAAGAACCTTCTCGACTCCAACGACGTCCTTAAATCCCACAAATATTGAAGTTTGGCGAACCTGATTTGCAAGTACTCTACCCCCAACGTAACAGTGACCTGTATTAAAATCACAACACCCCCTGTCCAACATTTCATTAAGCACTCACCCTCTTTGGTGCTTTCCGCGCTACCCACTCTCAACTCGTATAGTATTAAAGCAACCCTGAATTAATTCAATGCCCCAGCATCCCTTCTTGAAGGGTGACTCTTATCATTTTACCCTTCTAATGCCGAAAGTCACAACAAGGGATGACTGACAACTTATCAAATATTATTTTTGATCATAATTTCACCGTTATTAATAAATATTAGTTTAAAATTGAGTGATGAACGATATTATAAATGATGAAATAATATATTTTGAGACAAAGGTGAAACTAAAAATTCAATAAAATGTGTCACTAAGTTAATGTGTTTAACAAAAAAAAAATAGGTCACTTAATCGATTTAGCAGTGACTTTTTGAGATACATATATATATATATATATATATATATATATATATAAATATATATTTATATATATATATATATATAAATATATATATATAAATATATTTACATATATATATATATATATATAAATATATATATATATATATATATATATATATATATATATATATATATATATATATATATATATATATATATATATATATATATATATATATATATATATATATATATATATATATATATACATATATATATATAAATATATATATATATATATATAAATATATATATATATATATATATATATATATATATATATATATATATATATATATATATATATATATATATATATATATATATATATATATATAATGATTATTCTCATTTTAAAATTCTCAATTATTAATTATTTATGTTTTAACAGTCTAAAATATTAAAAATTTATATTTTAACAACCTCAAATATTTAATATTGATAGAACCAATTTAAATAACTTATTTTCAAATTTCATTCATTCAAATATTAATTATTTTAATTTACACAATCTTGAATTTGAAATATAAAATAACATTCTCCTTATCATTCATCGTTCACTTGTGTAATACCACTTTAATAATCACTAATTCGTGACAACCGGTTTCGGGAAAATCATTATTATTATTACACAAAGTGAAAGATGAATGATAAGAATAGTGTTTCCATACCTCAAAGTAAATGCTTTTAATATACAAATTATAAATGTGATATATTCTTACATGTTTGAAACGGGTCACGTAATTTAAAAAAATCAATTCAGTCATTATTTATATATTTTTTTCAATAAATTTAATTAAGCTTTATCATACGTTTTTCACCTACGACAGTTTTTATATGACGACTAAACTCATTATTAACTATTGTTTTCTTCTGTGTGTTTTATCTCGATAACGCTGTTTTTAATTGAAGGTTAAGAAATAAGCGTTATTATTGTTATGTGCTATAAATATCATTACTTGTAAAGTAGCAGTGTTAATCAAGAAGATTTTTATTCTAACAAAGATGTCTGTTGTGGACTCACGTGAACTATGTCACGAGTTTTATCAATATATGTAGAAGTTTAAAAAATTGAGTAATGTGATTATCTTTTGAATATTGAAAGCATTAACTTTGTGGATCTTATTGACAACTAGTTTCGGCAACAACCTGTTGCCCTCTTCAGGGTTTATAGTCAGTCATAAATTAAACCCTGAAGAGGGCAACAGGTTGTTGCCGAAACTAGTTGGTTAATAAAAATGTGAGTGGATCAAAACACAAAGTATTTTTATTTCTCGAAATAATATAATGTGATTATCAATCATGGGTAGAATTGGTGAATGTTACACGTGTGTTAAGTGATCACTTTACCAAGCCTATGACGGTTGTAAGCCCTGTAAATGCCCAGACTTCCATATTCTTCTTTTTGTGCGTTGTGATATCAAACATATTTATCAAGAAGCTTTGCGTTTTTTTAAACAAAGGGTTTAAAAATAGAAATGTACAAACATTAGATTAAGCTCCAGGTCACCATCACTGAACGCCTCTATTGACTGTCCTAAACCCTTACCCCATTTAATTTCATTTAATCTCCCGAGAAAAACAATTCCGCGTCAACTTTATACAGCCTAAAATTAAAATAAAACTCCTAACCTTTTATTTCCTGAAAAAAATTCGCCAACACGGCAAAAGTTTACTTAAACGGAAAGACTGAAACGACCCACTTTCAGCGATAGCCGTCGAAATACTGAAATTTCTTCAGCGTGGCGTTTAGGCAAATAGGATATTCGTGTTAAGAGGCCACATTCTTTTCTTTTCATTTTTATTTTATTCCATTTTCACCCGTCACCCCACAGCTATTCCTCTATCACACAATACTCTGAGATGAACCATCGTATACTGAACTGTTTGCAGTCTGATGTAAGTTTAAAACAAACAATACCATTATTTATTGACTTGGCGTTTAATTTGTAGAACTCCATTTTAATTTATGTATTAATTTTAAATCAAACACAGTTTTTTTGAGTCTACTAAGTTGTATTTTATTAACAAAAAACACATAAAAAATTATATTGTGACAATTGTTTCGCCTTGTTAGGGCATTATCAAACGAATGACATTCGTTTGATAATGCCCTAACAAGGCAAAACAATTGTCACAATAATTTTTTTTATGTGTTTTTTGTTAGTAAAATACAACTTAGTAGACTCAAAAAATCTGTGTTTGATTTAAAATTAATACATAAATACCATTATTAAAAAAGTATATGAATATTAAAACAATTGAACGTTTTTAAAATTTTTACTTAATTTAGAATTTTTTTAAATCCATATTATTTATTCTGTAGAACTCTGTGATTGTGATTTATTGACTTAAATACACCCTCAATACTTTGTTACCTTAACTATAGGTTTTCCCATAATTTTTATTGCATATACATGAATGCCTGTTAAGACTAAGTATTAGTTAAGTGCTTATAATTGTATATACGGACCCTCAGTCTATTTAATTTTAAAATAAGTTAGATGATGCCCTAACAAGGCGAAAAAATGTCACAAATTTTATTTATACTATTAAAAAATATAAAAATACAACTTAGTAGACCCTTCAAATTAGTGTTCGATTTTAATATTTAAAATATACCACATTTTATATAATATCAAGACAAAATCTCAAAAAGGGGAAGGAATAAGATGTAAAAATTCCTGAAAAACTGAATATGAATAAAAACATGTTTGTTGTACAAATTAAACTCAATTTTGAAGTGATTTGTAAAGACATTATATTAACATTGTACGGAGAATTCTATGATTATTATTTTTTAAGATTTATTGTTTAAAAAACATCTCAAAAGTCTTGTAAAAAATCTCAAAAAAAAAGAAAAAATAGCTTCTCGTATTTTCTGTCCAGATTAAGGGCAAACCATCACGTTTTAGGTAAGAATTTTGTAATCCCGTTACACGTGGAAAAGCTCTTAAAGTAAGGTGAAAATAAAAGCGTTTTTTGTCACATGCATAGATTTAAACTGCTAAGTGAACTTCGGTGTTTTGTGAATTAAAACGATTTAGATTTTTTTAAATTCTCATTTACTATAAAAAAATTGCTACTTATATTTACCAAAACAAAAATTAACAATACTTGTAACAAATTTCTTTATCATTTTAAAGCATAAGTCACTCAGAATTTTTAAAACGCGGCTATATTTTTTTCTAATACCACTCAAACACATTTCAGAAATTCGTTGATTTAAAATAAAAGACAAAATATGGTTTGCGTGTTCTCTTCTAAAAAATATATTTCATTTCTGTTGGATTAATTATAATATAATTTAAAAACAACCCCTAGAAATTCAGTTCAACAGAATATTTAAAAAAAAAACAATTTGATTGAAGTGTTGAATGGGTTACATGATTTTATAAAATGGTTATGCATTCAAACTGCGCATCGGACACTCACAAATCAAAATAATTTAATGCAAATTACATGAAATCATTTTATAGCATTGGTGAAACCAAATGATGTAATGTCCAATTATGTATGGTTTTACTGTATTTGTTTTTTGCATGATGTTATGGTGATGGTAATATCTTTCATTAGTGAAGTCAATTGATATTGGATAATTATATTTCTTATCGAATTTGCTTCAAAATACTTATACAGGTAAACGTTCGCATGCTTGATATTTTTTGTCATATTTTCAAACGATTTATTTATTTATGATTCATAAACGTTACAAGAAATGAAATACAGTGCAATGCAAGTCGTTTCAATGATTTTCATCAATTGGATGAGGACACAACAAACCAACAGAAACAAGTAAAAATACAGGTTAAATACATATATAAACAATAGAAATTTGGTCGTTAAAAAGAATTACAATAAAAAGTAATGAAAAAAAAAGAAATAATTAAAAGTGAAATTAAATTAAACTACATAATTCTTCAAACCCTTATCCGCACCCCAATGGTGCATAGGGCACTGCATATAAACGCAGTGTTATCTTGATCGTTAACATATGAAGGAAAGGTGATCGGCCTTCCGCTTCAGGTACCAGTTCAGGGTGATTTTGAATAAATATTAGAGTGAAAAAAATCACTTATATTTATTTGACCCCCCCTGGGAATCGAACCCGGGACCTCCAGAATGGTAGCCGAGCGTGCTGACCATTACACATAATTAAGGTTAATAATTCAAGACTATATCAATTCGATTTCACCAATCTCGTAAAAGACCTCCTTATATACAATATTTATATATTTTATTTTCTGTATTATTTATAATTTAAGGATTTATAAGCAACATAGCGTCACCTTCTCTTAAGGTAACGCTAAAATGATCATCGCTAGAACACCACTGCAGCGTGTATGAAAATTTAACGTATCCGTTTGTCGTATAGCGGAAATGGCTTTCAGATTTTCCCCGGAAGTATATGCTCTAGAAACCGGCACACTCATAACGTTTTGTGTCTCCCTGAACTGTACCGGAAACTTGCTTTTAAGATATAAACGGTCCTTTAGTTGTTGCAGATAGCTCTGGAGGCAGATGTTGCAGACGACTCGTACCATTCCATTCCAGAAACTTCTAGATCTCTACTAACAAATGCGCAAATATACCACGGATCTATAACTTGACTATTTGCTACCCTCATAATTATATTATAATACCCAACAGCACTTCAAGTTTATTAACCCCAAGTTTATACAACTTCGACCCAAGTTTCTCGATAGCGATTATTAGGTAAATTTATCTACAAAAAATATACACCGGAAACTAGTTACGTGAAGTTTGCTTAGGGCTGTAATAAAATGCACTTTCTCAATTTATTATATAAATATTTTGTTTAAACGAACTCACGCATGTATTAAAATAAAACATTTCTCATAATGAATGTGTAGATAAAATAGCCAAAAATTATAATTTTTGTCAATTACTTCTTGTTGTTTTAAAATATCAAACATTAACCTTAACCAAACGTTAAAAAAGAACTTTATCTAGCGTCATTCAATTGATAATCCATAAATGTGGAATTGTTTGATTGGCTTTTTCTTTAACGTAACTATTTTTTTTAAATTTAATGTAATGTAATGTTTATTATTGTTAGTGTAACTTTTGTTTATTATATCATTTTTTTATATGTAAGCTGTACAATTCCCGAATAAATAAAATAAAAAATAATAATTTTGTACTAATAACGAGACAATCTAATTCCTCTTAATCCACTTCCTTCTGATTTAAGGAAGAAGTCAATCCATAATATTTTGTTTGTCCACTTATTTTATTTTATTATAAATGCTAGACAAAACATTTTGAGTGTGTCCAAATACTTGTTCACAAAATCTGGATTATCTCCAATTACAGGAGTTTTTTTCATATTATTTTTTGACATCTCTTTAAAGATGAAGAAGAATATGGAAGTCTGAGCATTTAGGGGGCTGATTTATTCTCATCTCACCAATAGATGTCTATAGTGAAGTTCGAGGGATTCAAGAATAATGTTTCAAAAATTGGTTCATATATAAGTACTTCAATGAATTTGAGTAGTGTGGTTGTCAATAATGGGGAGAATCGGTGAATGTTGTGAAGCCATCACTTAAACCAGTCTATAACGGTCGTCAGCCCCGTAAATGCCCAGACTTCCGTATTCTTCTTCATCTTTGATGATATGCCAAAAATAATACTGGACATGTTCAATATTTTTTTTTATTATTTACAATTTATTTATATATTTCAACAAAGATGAAACAAATCAATTTTAACACTTATTATGCAGAATTTTCAAACATATATGTCATCAACGGGGTTTAAATTGATAAATACGAATGACGTTTTCAATAGAACCATACAAAATACTTTTTTAAATTTGAGTTATGTGGTGGTCAATCATGACTTGAATAGTGATGAATGCACAGTGTAAAAATGATCACGTCAATCAGTTAATGACAGGTCGTAAGCCTTGTATATTTACAAACTGCCATATCATCACACATTTTATATTTATTGTTTATTATATTTTTATATTATTACACTGACATTGGGTTATTCACCATATTAAATTATTGACAGAATGGTGAACGATACAGAAGTGTATTATGTGAACACTTTAGCTAGACATATAACATGTCGTCGGTCCTAGGATGCTCGAACTTCAATCTTCCATCACGAATTGAGACATTTTTGTTTTTAATCCAATAATTTTTTTCAATGGTTATACTAGTAATTTTCAAACAATGGTTTTTTCATTAAAACTTAATTTTATTTAATCTAACTCAATCTATCCTTATGTAACCACACCTTGCGATATTTATGCTTACGTCACCTAACTTGAAAACTTTATAACTGCAAATCAAAATCTGTAAAGATAACCCAACGTGAAATATAAATATAAAAAGTGACCTAACCTAACCCAAGCTTATTCAAGATTTTCTACCTTAACGCACTTGCCAGTTTCACATAACCTTACCTACGTAACGTGACTTCATCTTACTTTCATCCGTTTCTATTAGATAAATAATTAGAAGATCGTGTTGCCAGGTAAGATATTTTTCTATCCAAAAATGTAATAAAGACTATTCTATACTTTTATCGAAATAGATAAATAGCACGTATTAAAAGAAATTGACGAAAATATGATGGTGGGAAAGCTAGAAAAGTCCTTAATTTCCTGGTCACAACAAATTAATGTTCGATAAATCAACCCTCTCTCCTTCGCGTCCGTTTCGTCTTGCGTCAGCGGAACTATCTACCCCCGGGTACGGGGTGGAAATACGGCACGTAATAAAATACTTTACTATACCGACCAATAATAATTCTGAAAACATAGTACTTACAAAGCAAATCATAATATTGTTAATGTAATATTATAACACAACTCGTGTATTTCTTTTAGAATAACATTTGGTAAAAGCCATTTTTCTATTTTATTATATTCTCAATATTATTCATATTTTAAGCATTTACTTTGTGGTTGGTAATTTTTACTTATTTATTCATTTACAAAAATGTTAATAATATTAGTATATAACCACTCACCGATATTTTTATGACTACCGGTTTCAAGACGAAACCCGTCTCTTCGTCAGGACAATCACTATTACAGCATGAAAACAATACCACCCTACACCACCATAGCACCATTTACACACTTAAAACTACACAAAATGTTAAACACATGCGATTTTTGGTGGACCCGAAGACCAACATGCACTACAGTTTTCACCACAGACATGCGTTACGAGCCGAGGTTAAACATGCACTAAGATTAACCTTTAGACAGAAACCGGTAGACATAAAAATCTCGGTGAGTGCTTATATACCTATATTATTAACATTTTTGTAAAAAAATGAATAAGTATTTTATTATATTCTCTTGAAAAAAGTTTCATCTTTTACAACATTTTTTACAATACGTTTACAAATAACAACAAAAAACGAACTTATTAACCATCACATTGATTTTCCGTAGAGGTAGGCAGAGAAAATAAAACGGCACATACTTCATCTCTGGTAACATTCTTCGCCTTTTGTATATACATTATATTTTACTTAATTTTTCAACTGATGGCGCCACAGTTAATTTCTTTTCCAAATCTATTTGAAACGCTTACTGCATGTGAAAGGAATTCAATACCATGCATTTGTAACAGTTTCAATAAAAATTAATGCGATATTGATTTAAAAAAATTGGAAGAATAGTCAACGTTATACAAGTGTATAAAATGGTAATTTAAGCCAGTCAAATGCTAGTTCATAAACTCTAAGATGATAAAAGTCTAAACTTTTATCTTCTTTCGTATAAAAATAATAGATGCTTCGTCTCAAGGTGAGACAATATAATTTAAATCTAGCATGATCAAGTATTTTAAATACTTAAAAGTGATGAGATCAAAAATCGTAATAATTTGCGAGTAGGTATAGTATAATTGTCCGCCTCCGTAATGTAATAGTCAGCGCGCTCGGCTACCGTTCTGAAGGTCCCGGGTTCGATTTTCAGAGGGGGGTCTAATAAATAGAAGTGTTTTTTTCACTGCAATATTTATTCAATATAACCCTGGACTGTTACCTGAAGCAGAGGGCTGATCTCCTTTCTTTCGTGTGTTAACGATCAGGATAACACTGCGTTTATATGATGCAATACCCTATGCACCATTGGGGTGCGGATAAGGGTTTGAAAGAATGAAATGTATAATATGTATGAGGAGATACATAAGTGTGGAAGAAGTGAAGAATTTTTACAAAGAAAGAATTATGTGGCGTTTCTTCATCTCTCCCTACCCTCGTCGTAAGCTACTTGATGGTTAATTATATATTTGTTTATATACAACACATACACATAATAATATTTTCATACGTATTTGTGTGCGTAGCATTCAATAGGTCATCTTTTCTATAAGCAAAACGTTCTGCTTCAAAATTCTAATTTCTTCACCCCGGCAAGGAAAACTAAAAGGGGAATAAGTTTAAAAAGAAATGTATGGGTAAATGAAAGCCTTTGAATGAATACATATATTTTTTTAAATTCCTAGAAAATGTTTCTGAAACTTTTCAATGCACGTCGTGTCGTGTGTAGTAGAAAAGCGATAAATCGAATCACACATACTGACACAAATGAATATAGTCATATTTGCAGAAACGCAGCTTTTCAATAGAGCGATTCGAAGATTTCTATATGTTTTTTTTAATAATGTAAAGCAGTTCTTTCAAACAGTCGATAGGAAGATTTCAGTATAAAGAATAATCAAATTATAAACAAGTAAACGATGGATAGTAAAATAAGGAAAATGGAAATACGAAAACAAAATCTGTTAGAAAAGAAAATCGAATCAACAAATTCGTTTCACATTTAAGCGTCTACCTTTTATATGAAGCTTACATTACCATTAATTTAAACATTTGAAAATTAAACAACGATTTAGTTTCATATAAATATAACTTTGTGGCTATATCTTTTAATTTTTTATTTGAATTGAGCTTGGTAAATACCATTATTACTTATAATCATTTGTAAAAGGTGTTCAAAAATGTTGCGGAATGCATCGAAACAGTCTGATTCAAAGATTTTAAGAAAAAGTGGAATTATTTTATTGTTGTTGATGAGAATTTCAGACCCATCAAAAGTTAGTTCAATTGATCATTTATTTATGTGACATTTACTAAACTCTTTCTGATTAATCATTCCAATTTTGATTGATTTTAAAACTTCAATATTTTTTGTGTAGCAAAGAAAAAAAAACGTGCGGATTTCTATCATCATCTATTGAAAATATTGTAAAGTGAAAGAACTATTTAAGTAATACAAAAAGTTTTTGTTTATTTTTGGTAAATATCTCGACACATATACTGTATTCAATCGAAAGATGAATAAAGTATTTGTGCAAAAAAATTGACATATTTAAAAATGCGTCGAGTCAATAACTTTTGCGCCTTAAAATGTGACCATACTAACTCTGACAAAAATTGTCACCATGCGTTTAAAAAAAAATGTAAACGCGACTGACTACACCAAACGTCACTCTAAATGCGACTTTATATTTTATGACTTTGATTGTGATCGTACCCATGGTTACCAAAAATATGATTATACCTACTGCGACTATAATACTGACCATACCTCCGATAACTGTTATTTTCCTGTGAATCATCTGTGACTTTGAATACTGCAATACTTCATATTATTTTTGACATCTCATGAAAGATGAAGAAGAATATGGAGTCTAGGCATTTACAGGGCTAACGACCGTCATAGGCTGGTTTAAGTGATCACTTTACACACGTGTAACATTCACCAATTCTACCCATTATTGACAATCACACTACTCAAATTCTTGGAAGTTCTATAAATATGAACCAATTTACAAACCTTGTTCTTGAATCACTAGAAGTTCACTAGAGACATCTATTGGTGAGATTTGTATTGCAAGTATTTGGACACACTCAAAATGTTGTACTACAATATTTGTTTGAATATAACATGCACTAAAATAACGACAGAACTAAGATAATAAAATCAGACACTTTGTATTACTTAAAACACATACGCCTCACTGATATTTAAATTTGTAAAATATCCCGAAACTCACACTTACGACCCATTAAATTCTACAAAACTTACACTACTGTTCCATTAAATTCCACTGAATGCACTTCTAGATTGTTACTGACGGCGATAACGATACCATTTTATTTCGTTATTTTGCGTCACATTCCATGCAGTACTTTTGCTATCCAATGTAGCTGGAGACGTGCAAATGGAATTTACATTTTTAGAAGCAACCAACAAATGAACTAGAAACTTTATAATGTGAATTCTTTTGAAAATGTCGTTATTAAAATTCTTCTGTTCTCGATTTGCACCCATTGATGTGTTAGGCACTTATTGCATATTTTTATTTATTGATTTGACGTTTAATTTGTAGAACTCCGTTTTAATTCATGTATTAAATGTTAAATTAAACACTTTTTTTTTGACTCTGCTAAGTTGTATTTTATTGTTAAAAAAACACAAAAAACAATATTGTGTTTTGCATAGTTATCAAAAAAACTTAAAAATTAATAATCTTATCAATAAAAAATATAATATTCATATTAGTTTGATAATGCCCAAACAATTATAAAGAAGAAAAAGAAGAAAAAGGAAATGAAAGTCTAAAAATATTAAAATTTTTAACCACATAAAATTTATAATTAAAATGTAACTTTGTTTTAAAATCACTATTAATATTTTATTATTACCAAATAATATTGTCTTCCGAATTCGAAGCTAACCGCTTCTTTATCAAGACTGATTAATACTACTTTTTTAGTATTAATCAGTCTTGATAAAGAAGCCGTTAGCTTCGAAACCGGTAGACATTATAATTAAGTTATAATAAAATATTTATTGTGATTTTAAAACAAAGTAACATTTTAATTATAGGTACTTTTACTTATATTACTTATATAACTCATTGCATACATTATTCATTATAAGGAGGTAAATATATATGAGTTTATTTTTAGATGTATAAGAAGAAATGGATAGAAAAAAAGATCGATTTAGATGAATATACAGAATGTACATAATGAATATATATATATATATATATATATATATATATATATATATATATATATATATATATATATATATATATATATATATATATATATATATATATATATATATATATATATATATATATATATATATATATATATATATATATATATAGGCATGTTTGAAGGCAAAAACTACAGAGGACAACCCCGTTTAACCTTCATAAACCAAATTATCTGTATATCCGACATGCATTGAACAGGATATGCCGAATTGAAGAAGCGAGCGGAGGATAGAGCCGGGTGGAGATTGATTATGAAAGAAGCAAACTAATCATCACACAGATTGAAATGCGCTCCCTCAGATGAATGTGTTGAAAATCATTGTATGACATTGTATTAAAAACGAAGATATAAGAAAGGAATGTAAGGCTGAACAAGGGATAGTTGAAAATATTAAGAAGAGTTCTCTAAGGTGGTATGGACATGTAGAGCGAATGGATAACGAGAGAATGACTACCAAAGTATATGCGGCGAATGTGAGCGGGAAAACACAACGAGGACGGCCGAAAAAGATTTAGCACGATAATATCAATCAGGACCTAAAATTTGGTTATGTCAAAAGTCTGGGGAATTCCATCCTCTCTGCCTACTTCTGCGGGTAAACAGCGTTATGGTAGTAGTTGTTGAAGTAGAATAAATTAAGAAAATCAATCCATAAATCTGTTAAGAAAATTTTCCTTTGTGTTGGTAATGGTGGTATTCGTAGTTAAAGTTTTGTATTGCATATACTAGTATAAGTTAAATCCATTTTCTTGTTTGAACCAGCACTGAGGGCAATTCATATTAATTAAAAGTAAATATTATTATTAAGAAGTTATTATTCAGGGTGGGACATTATACAAATACATATTTAGCAGGGGTGGACTATAAATACGGGCCCAGATGGTGCTGACTTCTGTGTGTATAAATATGTATGGTGCTAAGTATTATTTGCTTTACTGGTCTTATAAAATTCATTACACGGTCGGATATTGTTCTGGAAATAAAACCTTTTATTTGTGTTGGATTTTGTTTTGATTTTTATTTGATTTTATGTTCTTTGTATAATGTATTCGCGGTGAAAACGGTTTGTAATTTATGAAGGGATTATGAAAAAAGTATGAAAATGTATTTGATTATTTTTCCCTTCTGCGGTTTGACTGTTTATAAAAAATGTAGTGTAAAATTTGTGAAATATATGGCTTACTCCAATTTTGAACGTAGGTGAGATTCATCCGTTCACATATATTTTTTTAAGAGAGAGTGCCCGTTATAATATTTTAATTTAAAAAAATCATATTCTACCAGTTAATTAAAAACAACATATCAATATTTATTCCGTTTAAAACTAGATTTTTTACACCATGGATGATGTATCAACATTATAGCATCTCCAAAATAAAAACTACTTTGTAAAAAAATAAAAAAATACGTATTTACCTTTCGAAAATAAATGAAAAAGAAATAATCAATAATGGACAGAAGTGTAAAATTTCGTTTATTTTATTTATCGTTCATTCAAGGTGAAAATATTTTCAAATCTAAAAATATGATTATATCAAAGAGATTTTCAAACCTATATTTAATGGAAATCTATTTTTTCGCTAGTTAATCTCATTAGGATAGTTGGCTTTTCAAAATACCAAAACGAAATGTCGTGTTTTCAAATGACTAAATTTTAAAATGAAGTCATGTCGTAAACCTGTTTAAAAAAAGCATTAATTTGATATATAAGTTTGAAGTAGCATGTAAAATGTAAAGTATCAGAACGGGCTCCACCTACTCGAGTTCAATAGAATTCCCGAATGATTTAGGAGGCCTAAACACGAGAATGAAAAAACTTTTAGAAAAAATTAAAGTATTAAACATTTGTCTGTGTTGAATGAAAAAAACTTTAAAATGAGCAATGTCATCACAGTTTAAAAATTAAATAAATTATAACTAGGCATTCTATTTTTCTCAATAATTAAAACAAAATCATATTTTTTAATTTCAAAATATTTGTATATTTTTACTGATATCCAAATAAACAAATTGATTGTGTGTGAACTATAATTAAATTGCGGTCAAAAACACACTGGCCGCCATAAGAAATGTTTTTTATTGCGTCGGCTGCTGTTACACTCAACAGATGGCGCTGCCAAGGAGTTATAATTATATTTAAAGATAATGTTTCAACCTGTTTCGTGTTTTTTAAAGCAGGTATTTGAAGACATGAGCGTATTTGAATCCAACGTGATGTTAAATTTATGAAATTGTTTTTTTGACATCTGAACATAGATGAAAAAGAAAATGGAAGTGTGGGCATTTACGGAGTTTACTACCGTCATAGGCAGGTTTTAAGTGATCACTTTACACACGTGTTACATTCACTAATTCTACTCTTGGAAGTTCTTAATATATATGATCTAATTTTTGAAATATTGTAAAAAAATCACAAGGATTTTCCAATCATAATCATATACTTGGAGATAATCCAGACTTGTAAACAAGTATTTGGACACACTCAAAATTTTGTTAAGTAAATTGATTTTATCGGTGAATAATTTTAGAATACTTCAAATACTCAACAAACAAAGATTATAATATCGACCAATTTCTAATTAAAACGCCTTTCCCCCAAAACATAAAATAATGAAACCTATAACACCCTTTAAAATAGACTAAAAAAATATTTCGCATTTGAATTATAAATCTATTCCAATAAATTGATTTCATATCATTCCTTTAAATCATTTTCATAATCAAGACTCATAATTAATTCAATGGTATCTTGACTTGTAAAATATTTAACCCCACCAAAGTTAGTTTGGGCACAAATCACCCTCGAATGGCGGCGGCGCCTGTTTCTACCTTCAATCAAACGTTTGCGCAAGTGGAGCACATTCTTAATTTACTTTTAGTTAATTAACATTTCACCTTACCCATAGTTTTCCGGAAAATGTAATTGGTCGGAAGGGGTCATGCTCGCTTTTTACGACATCTTCCAGCGTTAAATTCCGGCCAATCCTGATCATCCTTTTCCAGATAAATTGAGACAAGGAAAAAATGGGATCGGCAAATTGCGTTTGGACAAACTTTAAATTGAATTTGTCTTTCGTCAATATTATTATAGAATGATTAATTGAATCGATTTGGAGGGCCATTTTGGGTTTCGAAATATACGAATTCGAGCACCTGATTACTTCGAGTGGAAATATTTTCTATATTATACGCATCTCAACTTCTATCTTCTTTGGTATAAAAACGATAGACGCCTCACATCTATCGTTTTTATACGAAAGAAGAAGAAACTTTGAGAATCACATTTCTTATAATCCGCCATTCGGCTGGTTTAAAATATCACTGTACACATTTATGTAAAGGTCACCATTGTGCCTATTACTGAACATGTTTGTATTCATGTAATAAACGATCAAATAAGGATTGTATGATTTTGATGTAGTTCCTTTAGCACTATCGGACATTAATAATTTAATACCATTTTACTCATGTATGACAATAATCCTTTTTTTGGCAAATTTTTGGAACTCCTATATATATTATCAATCCCATGACAGTACATTTGAGTCACTAAAGTCATGTATGGTTGTGTTTAAGAGGTAGAGACACTTCTATTTGTATGTTTACTGGATCCTAACCGGATTATTTTACACACTGGTAAACATCTAAAAACATGTTTTCTGATAAAATCTGATTGAAATCTGATCAAATTACAAGCTGCATAAATATGCGGCCTGTAATTTGATCACATTATCACAACATTTTATGTGTGCCCAAATACTTATTATAAATTTCTAGTCACGATACCTAGCTAGATCAACATAAGTGGATTTTTCCACTTTTGTAAGTCTAGGCATCTTGATTTGTGTAAAGTGATCAATAAACCAGCCTACGTCATCCTACCCACCCGTACCTACCCTATAAGTCTCGTAACTACCCAGACTTTCATATTTTTCTTTTTCTATGTTGATTTATCAAAAATGTGTAAAAAAATTTCAAATGGAAAAACTCAGATTTGTGAAAAATTTTGTGAATTAAATTTTTTTTAAAAAATTAATCCTTAATTTTTAATCACTACCCCTATGAAATTATTTTTAAACACAATTTTAATGAAACAGTTACTAAATTGGTGGTGTTTTTTGTTTGTTTATTATCCCGACGTTCCAGTACATAGGTAAGAATAATAAAATTAGGGTGAAATGTGCAGTTCGTTAGGAATACAGTTGCTCTGGATAATTCGTGAGCTCGAATTCCAGTAGACAAATTTTCGCCCTGTTCTCCATAGCAGAGTTTCCATTTGACACAATGAAACTCTAGAAACAATGCCTTAAAACCGAAAAGTTATGATTCATGCTATTACTGAATTCAACTATTATTACTATTACTGTATTCTATACACCTCCTGTTCTTCCACTCTTCTGCTGTTATTAATTAGAGTAATGTTCTATTTCCGTTGTAAATTAACGGTTAAAATTACATACATAGCTGTTCCGCCTCCGTAGTGTAATGGTCAGCACGCTCGGCTACCGTTCTGGAGGTCCCGGCTTCGATTCCCAGGGGGGTCAAATAAATATAAGTGATTTTTTCACTGTATTGATATATTTATTCAATATTACCCTGGACTGGTACCTGAAGCGGAGGGCTGATCACCTTTCCTTCATATGTAAACGATCAAGATAACACTGCGTTTATATGAAGCAGTGCCCTATGCACCATCGGGGTGCGGATAAGGGTTTTATTATTATTGATATTATTACATAGCTGTTAACATAATAAATTAAAAACCGTTAAGTTTTTTTTTTACAAATAATTTATGTATCCAGTGAACGGGTTTCATCATTAGACTGGTCAAACAAAATAAATGTGGAAAAAACTATATGTTTGTTATTATATTATATAAAATTTTGTTACACAAAGTAATGTCGGTACCAAAACTAAACAAAAAAATCTGTTCATTTATCAATACGTCTGATCAAATAACTATATTATGAAAACACTCTACTTCTAAGAAGGATGAGAGAAGACTGAATGCAGTCGGAATGCGATCCCTCAAAACGATGTGATAAATGTTGATATGGTACATGTAGTACGAATGAGTGAGAAAAGAATAGTAAAACAAATTTATGAGACGAATGTAGTTAGAAAAAGGAGCTGAATGAGATAGAGATATACTTGGTTTTGATTAAGTATGTCAAAAACTTGGGCGTGGACAGGTCATTTGTTGAAATAAAATAAATGAAAATAATGAAATTATATTTTTACAATATATTTTAGGCGTCTCAACTTCGAAAAAGCTTCTGTCATATAGTTTTCAAAAGGAAGAATAGGGTAGTCTGTTCATCCACTTTCCTGCCTTCAGACTCAGCCGGTAGACGATGTTTTGCATTAATATATATTTTTTAATTTTCTCTCATTATCATTTTCATATCATAATCCATAATTGTATAAGCGCCCTTAATTACGAAAATGGCGCTATATAAATCATACAAGATTATTATTATTATTATTATCCCATGGGTTAGGATCTAGCGTTTGGCTGGCTTAAGTGATCACTCTAAATAGTTGTGTAAAGCCCAATATCCTCCCCATTTATGAAAATCGCGATTGCATTTATTTTTGAAAGATGTACATTTGCACTGGATATCTTTCATTTCGTTATACTTTAAAAAAAAAAAATTTATTTATTGTTAAAGTTACAATAATGTTTAAGCTAACTATTTCTTAATAGTTGTTTTAATTTTTTTTTTTTGTAAATTTAAAATTATGTTTGGTTTTATGTTTTTCATACATATTTTTTGGTAAAACACGACCATGTTTTTGATAAAAATTCACTAAAAACGAGGAATGTAAAATGTAGGCTTTATTTCAGTCGTTTTGATGGACACATCCTCCTGGGAATGTGTTTTTCCAGCCCTTTAAATATCGTTTAATTTATATTCCACGCTACGAGTGTAAATTCACAGTACATTTCGCAAAATAAAAGCACTTTTTGCATTTGAAGACCACAAACCGCTAAAAATAAACATTCGAGAGCGTAACCCCGAAAAGTTATAATTATTTTTAACAATGACTTTGTTCGTGGTATGTTTTTTGGATTTGCTTAACCCGAAACAATGGGTTGAAACCGGTTACGGAAGTGCCACGCTCCGAGGGGTGGTTCACGAGAGGGTTGTTTCGTTTGCTTCCCTGTATTCTGTACAGGGGAAGAAGTGACTTCCTGTTCAAAGAAAAATAAGATCAACAATAAGTAAGATCAACACTAACCGCTGTCAAAAGTTTATTTTTTATACATAATTACATACACACAAATATATACATAAACTTATGTACTCTGGGATCTGTGTGTTTCGTTATCCGTCTCTTGTGATCTGGACTGCCACTGTGAGATCTTCCAGGTGGTTTTCTTCCATCTGGGTTCTCCTAAATGGAAATTAGAGCCAGTCTATTTCGTTGCATTCTATTGACATGAGCATTCCAGAATCGTCTTTGCTGTATTCTTATTCAGTCTCTTAATATGTTTGTGCACCTCAATGTTCGGATTTCTAAAGTTCTCAAAAGAAATTTGGCCCTCGCTGTGTCTGCTCTGGTCTGTATCTCATATGGCTAACTTCTTTCAAGAACGTCATTAATCAAAAATCGTCAATTTTCGGCTGTGTATGTTTTCGGAATGCCCAGAAAATGTACTTTATTCCAGCAAAAGTGGCATATTTTTAACTTATTTACCTGCTACAGGGCAGAAAGTGTTGTTTATGCAATTCGAAGAAAAGGTAATGTCTATTTTTTTAAATATACTTGATATTTTTCAAATGGAGAAAAAACCTTCAGGTTTTACCAAAAAAGATCTGTTGCACCCTAAAAAGTTCAATAAATGGCTTGATATTTATTTTTAATACATTGTTTTATATATTTTAATACATTGTTCTCCTGAAAAATCATTTTTTTGATTTATGACGTTCTTGAAAGGAGTGAGCGTTATATGCAATCGGTCTAACACATATCCTATATAGCTTGTCGATTCGGGTAATGATTTTTATTTTTAAGAAACATATTTATTGAATACGATATTTCATAACAATCTTTACAGTTTGGATGACATTTAAAGGTCTTATTATAGTAAGGACCATGGAATTCCGCGCAGGTTCTTTATACTAGGCCATAATAATGTTGACCAATTTTTTGAGTAATCGTAAATATTTCTTATGTCAACACGTTCATTTTGCTAGAGGAAGTTCCCAAATGCTTAATGCATTATACAAAAAAAACGCTTTTTGATCATGAAATGTTAAGAAATTCAAACACCTAATGTAAAGACATTTTACTTTCAACATCAAAGACTTCAAGAAATTGTACGTTTTTCCGTCATTTCTCTGAAAAAAAATAATGAACAACGAGTATATGTAGGTACATTTTGTCGCAAAAAATAAATCGTCAAAACCATGTTTTAGTGGAAAAAATGGGCTTCAGTTATATTCGGATAATCACTGAATTATATGAGTCTAATTGTGGTGCTGTTATGAGTACCATAGACTCTTGAGTTCTTGGGTTTGAATCTACTCTTCCACAACTTGTTATTAAAAAAAATAAATATTACGAATCTTTTAATCCTACAAAAATAAAATGAAAAAATATTATCATTTTATGCACTGTTCAACATTGAGCATTCTTTGTTTAAAAAAATACTTTTACTTTATGAAGATGTCCATAGTATAAATCAAGATACATAATATCATCTTTAAGGTTAAAATCTAGTATTTGATAAAATAAATAAACAAATATTTTTTTTCGCAATATTTTAAATCTTAACAAATAATTGGTCCAATTATACGTTAAGTAAAAATAAAAGATCAATATAAAAGTTTTTTTCCATGTTTTAGAGTGTAAAATAATTTGGGAAGAAACATATATTCATGAAGGTCTCTACTAAAAAAAATTAACTCATCCATAGAAAGTACCGAGAACTCACATGTGTAAGGTGTCAATATAAGGACATATACAGGTTCCGAAATTTAAGTAGTGTGGTTGTAAGTCATGAGTAGAATGGTGAATGTTTTACGTGCATAAAGTGATCATTTCAACCAGACTTTGATAGGTCGTATGCCCTGTAAATGTCCAGATTTAAATATTATTTTTCATGTTTCTTGAGATGTCAACAATAATATTCTTATAAAATTATATATTGATCCAAAATTGATTCCACTTCTAATTATTATATTAACTCGTCATTATTTTGATATATTTTTTTAAAAGAGTATGATAACTTGTGCTTGGAGAGAGATCTGCACAATATATTCATAAGTTGTACTCAATTAATATTCATAAGTTGTACTTATACTTTTTGTTGTTTTTTTTATTTAATAAAATGAGCATTTATTTTTGTATCTCTATCTTCATTTTTGTTAATTTCCTAAGGAGGCTTTCAAAATATTAGAAACAAAGTATTAATTATTTTCTTAGAATCGCTTGATGTAGCGCTTTGTTATTTATCTTAAGGATATATGTACTTGTTTTTAATATAATATTTTTATTAACTGCTTTTATTACTTGAACAATCGCCACTTTTAAAAAGGTGAACATTTTGGATTATTTCGTTAAAAAAATATGATTAAATAAAAAAAAAACTTAAGTAATTTTTCTCTGTATTATTTTCACAGATATCTTCATGCTTTATGCTTCAATAATAACAAATATTCATCTTTGTTTTTTTTTTCTTTTGTAAAATTTTTCTATTGTTCATTTATTACTACATTTTGCTGAACCCAGAAAAGCACAGAAAATTATCATGAAAGTCATTTAAAAAAAAATCTGACAACAATATTATTTATAAAATATCAAATAACTAATGTGGAAACCATTAAAAAAAACTGCAATCATTCGAAGATGATACATATTTGAACGAAAAGGAAGTTCATCTTTGGGATTCCAAAATGATTTTACAATTACAAAATACAACACCAAATAATTTTCTCAGAACTTCAAATATTTGGGAACCAAATATTTCAATACAAGTATAAAAAAGGTATTTAAATTCTTAAATCTAATGCCTTCTAGGCATGTTAATTGAAAACCAAAACACGCAAAGGTAATATAAAGAAAAATCTACTATTTCATTTATTAAGTTTTATCATTATTTAATTTAAAAAAACACTTGTATAACTCCACTGATTGAGTTTGTTTTATTTTGCACGACGAGTTAGAAATACAAATTTTTATTTTATTTAAATATGAATTAATAATATATTTTGACAAATTCATCACCATTATTGTCTTTGTTCCCATTAAACCGCGCCTACATCCTACGTCTAGTTATTATCCCACCCACCTCTACTAATCTCTGAGTATTTTTTTGCTGTAATCATCTGTCGATGAAAACTTCTGTAGTTTTCAAAACTAGTCGTGTGAAAATAAATAAAACACAATTAGTTACCTAATTTAACATAAGTTTTTATTTTTTAAAAGCCAACCTGTCATTCAACAAATCAATAAATAATATAATTAATTATCAATCAACATTGAGTGTAAGTCCCTCTCCAAGCACAAGAGCTTAGTCTCTTTTTCAGAGAGGTACATACCGTAACAAGAATAAGATATGTTTAAAGTAGAAATGTCTTGTAAATAAATTGAATTGTATTTTTTTGTAACGTTATTAAATAAATAAAAATAAAAAAATAAACAAAAGAACACACAAAAATTCATTTCCAATTTTTTTTGCAAATTTTGTAAAGTATGAGCGTAGAAATTAATACGAAATAAATAAATTCAGTCAGTTTAAGGGGCGCCAAAATGAAAACATCCTTAAAAATCTGTTATATTATTTCCTCCAAATATGTAGGTATACCAGTTGTGCTCACGTTCTGAGTAGAATTTACATATTATTCGTTTCCAATTCAGTCGGCAGATAGTAAAAAGCATTTTTTACCTTTTTGTTTTCACCCCATTGGCATATGGCGAAATTTGAATTCACCAAGTTGCCATGTGACTCCAGAACGCTCACGTATAAATATTTAGATGTGTCCCCTTTTTACGTATGGACATTTTCGCGACATACTGAAAACATGTTTATTTATAAAAAAATACACAAAAATCCACCTTTGGAGTCGTCTGTGACGAAAATATGATAAATATTCTAATAGTCCCTTTTTGGTTCGAATTTTGAGCAAGTTACTTTATTAATTTTTTCTTAAATTGCAACTATCAGATCGCTTCTCCAAAAGTGTAGACAGAGAGAATAGAACGCACACCACTGTATCTTTGGAAACATTATTCGCCTCATTCACATTCATGCATCTCCACATACATTCCCGCCAGTTATTCTGACTTCTGAACTAACCGCTTTCAAGTATTTTACGTACTTGATCATGCCAATTTTTTCTCGGTCTTTCTCTACTTCTATTTCTTTCTTTATTCTTCTCATAAAATTATTTTACCGTTATTTTCTTCACTCATTCGTTCATACATCTAAATAAAAGAGTTTCTGCAAAATAAAAAGTTTCTTAATCCAACCATAGATGGCTGTTGTGAAATCAATATAAAAACGTCATTAGATTGATGATATATGTACAAATTCCAAAAATGTGAGTAATGTGGTTGCCAATTATACGTAGAATGGTGAATATTCCACGTGTGTAAAGTGATCACTTATCCTGCATATAACAAGTCACAATCCCTGTAAATACTTCATATTTATTGTGATGTTAAAATATTTCAACTAGTCAATTCATTTATCATTATTCCAAACAAACCTTTTCATTTGAAAGTAAATCCGCTTCAATTTCTACAAATGAACAATAATGGTCCTTTCAATGCGTTGATAAAAAGGATTTGCATGAGGTATAAACTCACCATACTACAATGGCATTCTGTGAGATTTAGAAAAAGTAATACATTATTATAATTGGAAGCCTTATATTTTTGCGTTTACAATCCAGCCTTTGAATCTCAAAGGACGAAATGTCAAAATGTCTAGCCACAAAAAACGTATTTTTAAAGACACCAAAGAAATAATTGATTTTAAAGCGAAGGTAATTTTATTAAAAGTTTTACTTTAAAAATACTTAATTGTATGGTGACTTTCGATTTTTTTTCTTAATACTATGGAGTAAAAAGTATCAATAAATCAATTAATATTAATTATATTTTTCCATTAAAAGTTCTGAAGCTCTAATACCGAGCAGGTACAAAAATAGGTATAAAAAATAGTTTTACTTCATTCATCTCCTTCTTTATTATATTTTACTATTTTTTGTATAATTATGGAAATGTGAGAGCATTTTATTGATGGATATATTTTTTCGACCCCTATTAAAGGTCATCAACATTGTATATAATTTAATATTTTCATGAATATTGTAAAAAGAGCATTGGATCAAACTTTCGTATCAAAATCACCCTTGTTGCAATCGAATTCAGGACCTTTGGCACGATAAACTAACACACCAATAACTGAAATATGAAAGCTAAAAAAAATATTTTTACAACATTTTGAGTATGTCAAAATAATTGTTTACAAATCTGGATTATTTTCAATTATAGGAGTTATTCATATTATTCTTCGACAAAGAAAATATATTCTATATATATATGAAAAACTTCTGTAATTGGAGATAATCTAGATTTGTGAACAGGTATTTGGACACACTCAAAATGTTGTAAATCAATTAACTGGTCATATTATGAGCTTAAATCATAAAAATAAAAATGAAAAATCTTCTGGCGTTTCTTATGTTTGTGATTATAATCCAGGATTCGGACCTCACAAGACTTTCTGCTTAATACAAAGCTTCTTGTCATGTCACCAATAGATGTCTCCAGTGAATTTTTAGTGATTCAAGAACAATGTTTCGAAATTGGTTCATATATATAGAACTTCCAAGAATTTGAGTAGTGTAGTTGTCAATAATGGGTAGAATTGGTGAATGTTACACGTGTGTAAAGTGATCACTTAAACCAGACTATGATGATCATCAGCCCCGTAAATTGCCAGACTTTCATATTATTCTTCATCTTTGATGAGATGTCAAAAAATAATATGAAAAATAACTCCTATAATTGGAGTTAATCCAGATTTGTGAACAAGTATTTAGACACACTCAAAATGTTTTGTAAAACATTTTAAGATTTTTTTAAACTATAGATATAAATTCCGTTTATTTTTTATTTTTAGAAATCGATTTTTAAAAAAAAGACCAATTTCTTTATAACCGTGCATGTATATGAATTATTTTTAAAAAGTACATATTTATGGTACTTTATAATTAATTACTAATTATCCATATGGTGTATCACTTGCCTACAAATACAAACAGGTAAAAATGAACAAACCTTGTTTATTTTGTTAGAATTATTGCTGCATTAAAAATAATAAAGTAATAAGATAAATAAATTAATAATAATATTAAGTACAAAAATTGGTAATTAAATTCAATATTTTGTTAAAATATCGATTATAATTTTCTCACTTTAACAAAACGTATATAAAAGTTTATTGGTTCTATTACAAATGTTATTTTTTCAACATTGAATGGATCGAATTAATGAAATATTTTTACAACTCAGCTTTGTGATATTGTTATATAATCAATCATATTTTTACAGCCCTTGGAAATGGATTATTAGATATTCTTGGGAGGGCTTTAAAAGGATTCAACTTGATTGTAATAATGAATACATTCTTCTGTTATTGTATTGTGTGATTGTTACTTTTATCATAAGATTCCTTGAAGCTTATAAAAACAAGTATCTATTGGGAGATATTTGAAAAAAAAAAGTTTTTAAAAAGAGAAAAATGTTATTTTCTTGTTGAAATATGTAATGTTACATCTACTTACACTTATCCGCACCCAACGGTGCATATGGCACTGTATCGTTTTAACGTAGTGTTACCATGATCGCTACCATTACGAAGGCTAAGTGATCACTCTTGCACGTCAGGGACCAGGGTAATATTAAATAAATATTGTAGTGTAAAATCACTTATATTTATTTTCACCCCCCCCCCTTATTAAATAAAAAAGAAGTGTTAATATTTAATACAAAAAATACAAAACACTTGAGTAACAGAAAACAAAAATTAAATAAAACATTCAATATTGAATTTTTACAATTGACAATATTTAACATTTATTAACTTACTTCATGTATTACGTGTAAATGTGTAATACCAAAGCAACCCTTATATGATGTTATCATTGAAACGATAAATTTATTAACAATAAAAAAATAAAATTAGTAATTCAAACACGATTTCAACAAGTTTTCATAATTTCATGAGTGTCTTTGGTATACTGATTTTTTTTTCAATTAAATAAGAAGTCTTAATCGATGTATGTTAAAATATAAATCAAAATATCGATATGAATTACTTCTAAGATTAAATCCAGCACTGTGAATATGAATAACACAAAAAATATTTCATGAATAAATAACTGGTATTTTATAAGTTAAATAAATAAAAAAAATTGTTTTACAAAAAAATCTTGATAGTTTTTTTACGAGAGTCACGAGGAAAATAAATTAGTTTTTAATAAGTTAAAAAAAATATATCTCGAGAATTTTCCGTTATTTCTTTATAACACGAGAAGAAAAAAAACACAGCACACGCGAAATTTCTTCTTAAATTAAATTACTAAAATATCAAATTTTCTTTGTGAAAATATGTCGTTTATTAAATTGAATAACCTGACGGAAAGCGTAAATCCCATGAAGAAATTTTATCTAATCAACTCTATTGAATATTATTATATTTTTTATACCATACATGCTTGTCTAATTCGTTCCGGAAAAATCTTAGCGCCTGGGAAAGTTTTCGGAAGGTGGCGCGAAAATACAAATTTGTCGCGCACTTTTCATTCGGCTAGAAGTACACAAATTGATTCTGAAATCGATTGGGGCGAAATTGGTTTTTCTCTGTTTAAATGTTTTGTTTTCGGGGGAATTTGAAACAAACTCTAGGAAATTTGCATGAAAAGTAAACCCGACAAGCCTTAACAAGAAAGGGGAGGTGTAATTAAGTTTTTTCCGAGTTCGGAGACAGAATTTTGATAATGAATGGTCAGGGTGGCTACATTAGTACACGCGTTTCATTTAAAGGGTAAAAGGTTTATTTTCTAAATCTTCCCTTAAATCCTTTAAACTAGACATTCGTTATATAAGAAAAAATTCTTAAAATTTCTTTTTTTCTTCTTCTCGAGGGCTCTTAACAATTAATTGTAAAGAATTTATTTATTCATGTATTTATCTTTTACTTCTTCTTGATATAGGCCTTGCAAGCTGTCAATCCATCTTTTTTATGGTCTGCCCGGGAGTCATCCACTTTAGGGTTGGCCGTGCAATGCAATGAAGGGGAGTCTGAATGGTTTCATTCTCCAAACATTATCAAACCATCGTCTTCTTCATCGCCTTTCTCACCTGATGATGTTTTCTATCTTTCATATTTCTCTTACTCTGGTATTCCTCATCCTATTACCAGATTTTGTCCGCCTCCGTAGCGTAATGGTCAGCACGCTCGGCTACCGTTCTGGAGGTCCCGGGTTCGATTTCCAAGGGGGATAAAATAAATAAAAGTGATTTTTTCACTGTAATATTTATTCAATATTACCCTGGACTGGTACCGAAAGCAGAGGGCTGATCACCTTTCCTTCATGTGTTAATGATCAAGATAACACTGCGTTTATATGATGCAGTGCCCTATGCACCATTGCGGTGCGGATAAGGGTTTGAATAAAAAAAAGGAATGAAAAATAAATTCAAGATAGATAAAATTTTAATTAGGTGTTTGTAATATATTTTTCTGTATTATTTTCGCTATCCTTACTATTCTTGAAGCAGACAAGCATCTAAAAGTAGAAGATTAACGGGTTTTTTTCTTTTAACAATCATTCTATCAACGATAAAAACATTTTCTCATTATAAAATGTTGAATAGTCAAGAATCAAAAGTTAATTGAAATATCGTGTTTTTCATAACATTAATTTCCATGATGTTTAATTGATCGGGATGAATTATTTGTAACAAAAATCATAGTATAATTAATGTGTCAAGATAAACCCTTTCATAAATATCTTTGCTCAGAATGTAAAAGAGCCAAATAACAATTATTCTTATTCATAGTTGTGTGAAACATAGTATTCGCAATAACACGACGTATTTCCTTTGATCGCTGGTAATAAATCAGCCTAAAACCATTTAATTACTCCCAATCTTTAATGAATATCAGGATAAATTAATGATATTTTTTTAACTCTTTGATAAAACCGGCGTTATTTCACGGAGGGTGGAACGCCGATAAGCCAGGGGTTGTGAAAGAGAATGAGTTATTTCAGGATTCGGGATTTACATATTTATGAAATAACACACCTGGTGTTTGGAGCCACGTTTGTGGAACCTCTCTCAAGGGGTGGAAATGCCTCACGTGCTATCTTCAAGGATTAAAAATCATGTGCGAAGGATTTGCGAAAACAGTTAGACAATGTCATATATCATAATTAATTCTAAGCGTATTTAAGACAAAGATAAACGTTTAAGTCTAAAAGCCAAAGACCTACAAAATTTATACACGGGTATCAGAAATTTGTCATAATTTTTCTGTTCCAGATTAAATTGTAAAATGTCGCCAATTTTTACTAAACAAACTAGCTTATTGACTAAACATCACGTTGCTTTACCGCAAGAGTAGGCAGAGAGAATAATGACACACCAATTTGTCTTTGCAAATAATTTTTGCTTCATCCACATTTATGCATCTACTAACTCATACCCACCGATTAATCCGAATCCTGACCTGACCACTTTTTAGTATTTTAAATACTCGAGTCTGTCCTCCTCCGTAGTGTAATGGTCAGCACGCTCGGCTACCGTGCGGGAGGTCCCGGGTTCGATTCCCAGGGGGGTTAAATAAATATAAGTGATTTTTTTCACCATAATATTTATTCCATATTACCATGGACTGGTACCTGAAGCGGAGGGCTGATCACCTTTCCAACGATCAAGATAACACTGCGTTTGTATGATGCTGTGCTCTATGCACCATTGGGGTGCGGATAAGGGTTTGAAATACTTGAATATGCCAAGTTTTCTTCGGTTGTTTTCTGCAAATATTATTATATTACAAATAACCAATACAAGTCTATTTCGTACATAAATATCATTTTACAATTGAATAACTCTTGCTACAATTTATTTTGTGAAAAAATATGAAATATTCTTATAAACGTCAAATTTTTTAACGAAATACATATTTTTGTATGTTTATTTTCGTAATTTAAATAGTTGTGTAGACCACAAGCCAAACTTAAAAATATTATTTCATAAAAGACTAATCATTTTAAACCATTTAATGATTTGCAGTTATATTGTGGCAATATACTCGCATAAAAACATATTTCAAATTAAATTGACTCGATAAATACCACTTTTTTTAAATCTACGTTTTAATACATTGAAAATAATTATAAAATTCGTTACATTACGCACAGTGTTTGATAATTATGTTAAATACATTAAAACACGTGTCCCAATAAATTTTAGTAAACAATAGAATTCAACAAATAAAAATTTATGCTTATGTATAGTGTGAGAAAAACAAAATAGGATTTAAAATACATACATGTACACACATCCTAAAACCTTGATTTTTATTACGGATATTCGTTTGAATTGGATTGGGTATAAAACCTTGAAAACCTTCAATAAAACCCCTAATGTATCATATTACACTGTGATATTATGGCTTCTTGGTTGATAATGCAATATTGCCATAGGTGATCTTTTATCACGGGGAATAGGTCAATTTCGGATCAGTATTTAATTTTAATAAATAAATATTTAAATAAAGTCATTTTAACATTTTTGACATCTCAACATATGTCAATATGGAAGTCTAGGAATTGACAAAGTTTACAACCTGTCATAGGCTGGTTAAGTGATCACTTTACACACGTGTAACATTCACCAATTCTACCCATAATTGACAACAACGCTGCTCACTATGTATTTGTGAATGTTACACATGTATAAAATGATAACGTAAACCAGCTTTTGACAGGTCATAAGTCCTGTTATCCCTTAACTTTCTTATTTCTCTTCATCTTTATTGAAATATCAACAGAAACACATAGGTATATATTATATATATATATATATATATATATATATATATATATATATATATATATATATATATATATATATATATATACATATATATATATATATATATATATATAAATATATATATATATATATATATATATATATATATATACATATATACATATATATATATATATATATATATATATATATATATATATATATATATATATATATATATATATATATATATATATATATATATACATATATACATATATATATATATATATATATATATATATATATATATATATATATATATATATATATATATATATATATATATATATATATATATATATATATATTTATGTATATATTTTCGCGTTAAACAGAATATTGAATACTTATTTCGTATTTGTATTCTTCAAAATCAGATCTTCCATATTTTTTATACTCCTTTGGAAAATATTTTAATGTATGTACTTTAAAAAAGAAAATTCGTATTTTTAATAAAATATGTATGAATCATATTTTTAATCGGCGACTCATTTTCGTTTACATACTGACCTAGACAAAAACCCGTTCTAATTCGGCGAGGTTTTTTTTTTTCAATTTTCCCCCCAAATGGTCCAATTCCCGATTCCGCCCCATTGAACTCTCGCAGGGGCGGCGCTCGGAGTTCGGGCGCTGCAGCCGGGCGCGGGGAGAGGCCAGGAGGGGGTGGAGGCGTCGCTTCGCGTGTAAATTAGATTTCGCCCGTTATAAAACGGGCAATAAATTAGACTTAACAACGCATAACACTGGAGTGCGAATGCAGTGGAATCTGAATTTGTTCCGGCTAGTGGTATAGACGCCAGAGCGGTGCTGTTTGTAATAGACACCGCTGGTAACATTTTATGACGGCTATTTTCGTCGTTGTGGCGGAATTTATTATTTGAGGCTTTCATTTGTACATCTGTTAATGACGTGATCACCATTAAATAATTATTTTCCTCCCGAAACATCGCGATAATTTTAACGATTATTTGATTAAATACTACATTTAAAATCAAATAACGCTTGATTTATGCGAAATAAACATGAGTTTTATGATATAATTAGCCTTTTTTTATATTCAAATAAAAAATATTCGTTTATTGATGATTACTTTTAACAACATGCTTTAAACAAGAAATTGATTATGGTACCTAAAGTTCTCAATACATATTTTCAGTATTTGAGTTTACGTGTTCAGAGGGCAATTATAAGTAGATATATGGATGTGAAGGAAGCTGTGGATGTATGTCAGGACACACGAGTGTAGCGTTCCATTTATCTCTGCCCCCCCTTGCAAGAAAACAGTGTGATGATATTAGTAGTACATTCATGAACAACATTCATAAATAGAGTAAATTTTTTACTTATTATAAAATATTTGTTTTCAAAAATGTTTGTATATTACCAATCACCAAGATTTCTTGTCTACCAGTTTCGAGAGGCACCCGTTTCTCTGTCAGGACAATCACTACAATAACATGCAAACAAAATTACAAGTAATACTCTCCTCATCATTCATCGTTTACTTTGTGTAATACCACTTAAAAAAACACTACTAAAATACGTGTTTTTAAAGTGGTATTACACAAAGTGAACGATGAATGATAAGGTGAGTGTTATATTACCATACCACAAACTTAACAATGCTTTTAATATATAAAAAATACTACAAGTCACTAGCAAAGCACTATTCACAAACTTAATATTTAATAAGTACATAAAATATTGAACACATGCGACTTTGGCCGACCGGAGGACTAACATGCACTAGTGATTGCAGAACAAACGTGAACTTTGACTAACCACAAAGTTAATGCTTTAAATATTAATAAGATTGAGAATAATAAAGTTTTGTTGGCAAGTAGCAACAGTATCATTTATTTTTAAGATATTCAAAATGAAGATATATACCCTTTCTTTCAAAAGCTTTTTTTAATTTTATCGAGAGTCCTTCATACGTGTTCTGTAATATTTAAAAAAGGATTCCCTTTTGAATAATGGCGGTGTGTATGGGACCTTCTTTGCATGCGAATGTATGAAATGGCTTTATGATTTGTGTGGCACCAAGGACTAAAGATACAGTAGGAAGTACGCAGGACTCTTTGATCTTACATTTTTCATTCGTATTCATGGGATGTTATTTATATCAGGAGAGGCTCGCAAACCGAAATTTATAATATAAAACGTGTTTATACAAATACTGCGTTGTACGAAACGGATCCATTTTGTTGGAAAATTCGCTTTTTTAGTTAACCAAATAAAAAATATTTGAAATTAGATTACAAAAATGTCATTAACTCCTTAGTATTTCAACAGCTACTACCCTGTAATATCGTGGGTTTGTTTTTCACAAGGGCCAAAATAAATGTTTTTAATTTTCCTTGATAATATTAATAAAAATACTACCTTGTAATTGATACCTGAAGCACAGGGCTGATCACCTTTGTTTTAAATATTTAACAATCAAGATAACTTGATTCTATACGATATAGTGCGTTGTACACCTTTGAGTGCGTTTAAAGGTAAAACGAAGAAAAGTATTAGAATATTTGATAGAAATAAAGATAAAACACTTGTTTTTTTACAACATGAGTATTATATTATAACGACTAGTTTCGGAAGCTACAGGTGCTTCCATCTACTAGTATGAATATAAACTTATCTTTCTTATTTAAATATTAATCATGTCCTGCCACAAAGATAATGCCGAAACAATAAATAACATGAGATATTTGATATTTAAAAGCTACAGAGTGAAGTGTTAAAAAAGAAACACATGTGTATTTTACACATAACGGTGGTTGTATTTTTCTTCTAACCCTTATCTTCCCTAATTGGTGCATAGGATATTGCATCGCACTGATGCAATACTTTTCAATCGTTAATTTTATAAAAGAAAGGTGATAACTCTTGCATTTCGAGTTACAGAACAGAAAAATATTGAACAAATATTGTGTGAAAAAATCACCTTTATTCACTTTAACCCCCTATGGAAATAGAACCCAAGACCTCTGGTACGGTAGCTGAATGTGCTTTACACTACGGAGATGCACACAAACACACACACACACACACACACATATATAAAAAATAATAAGTAAATTCTGAGTTCACTTTAGTATCTTAACTCGAAAGTTTACAAAAATAAAAGTCTAAGCAATGTGATAAAAATTACGCATTCTGATGAAATGGGGATGTGGTTTGATTTTACATTTATCTAGGACTAGTACTTCAAACGCGTTAAAATAAACTTATTTTAATGTAAATGTTTTTAATATAAAAAAATTGTATGATCCAAAATTTATAGAGTACTTTTTGGATCTCTTGCTATATATTTGTGGTGATTATTAACTTCCCTAATTTGAACCAATTTAAAAAAAAATTTATCAAGTTTTGTATTTTTTATTACTTATTATTTTTTTTTATTAAAATATATCATTTATTATTATTTTCTATGTAATCTATCTTGATTACTAATTTCTATGTTATTTTTTGTAAAAGGCAGTAATACCGTTAATAAACAAATAAATATAAATAAAACGTATCCTAAGGAACTTTGTTCTTAATAAGACAAAACTTATACATTGATATATTTTAAATCAAATTTGCTGATGTCGAATATAAAATTGATGTTTATCGTTAAATCTTGATATACGTTCAGCAAATAATCTAAGACTTGTCACACATGAGTATTTTAGTATAACGTATCTGTCGAAAACAAACCACTGGCCTTTTTATTCAACTGAATGCATCGAAGAAACCACAATTTTTCATCCGGTACGAATATTTTTTTCGCTAGGAAAAATGATGTATCCCTTCCTTAGTTTGGCGAGGGTTCCACTAGAGTTCCACTAACAGACAACATAAATCAAACTTTCAAGCTGCGGAACTAATTTTACTTTTTATTGACTTGTTTTCTTTTACCGAACAATGGAAAGTGGAAAGTGAAAATTGTGTTTGTGGAAATCGCTTCACGAGGTCTATAGTATCTTCACTTTTTAACTTTTCTGATACGTGAGTCCATCAATTTCAACAATCGATAACTCCATATGATAAAAATTACTTATTTGACTTCAAAGCTTATAAATAAAAAAAATAAAAAAACACCCTCCTAATCATCCATTGTTTACTTTGTGTAATACCACTTTTATAACAATGAATGAGAAGAAGAGTGTTTAATTACCTTGCCACAAAGTTATCAACGCTTTTCATTTACAAAAAATAACTTATAAACTTGATTTCAAATATTTTCTTTCTGACAAGTGTTAGCAAAAGTGTTTTCCATATTTATATATCCCACAGAAAATAAAGGAAAGGGAATGACAGAATAAAGACGTGTTTGAGATATCCACAAATGTTGATTGAGTAATAAATTTATGTTTTTTTATTTATGTTTTACTTAGTAAATATCACTATTTCTCAAAGTATATTGTGACACGTATTTCGATGAATTCTGCAACTTTTTCAAACACCGTATTGAAGCTAAGACTAAGTTTAAACACGAATGATAACATACCCATAATTAACAATATGACAATGACTTTAACCTCCCCCTTATTTTTTTTTGTTCTCATTGATAATGATTTTAAAAAAACAGCTCCTACTTCACATACTAGCTCTTAGCTTCACATACGGTGTTTTAAAATGATGCAGAATCCATCCACCGAAAAGATTTTGAGAAATAGTGGTAAACCAATTTCGATTTTTTTTTTGATAACTTCTGTTGAATATTTTTAAAATAATTATTAAATTCACTAATTAACAGCTAATAAACGAATGAGCTGAAATTTTCAAGAGATTGTTTTTTTTTCTTTAAAAATCGTTGAAACGGAGGTATCAACCTTTGAAATTGACCCACAAATGTTTCAGAATATAGCAATATCGTAACGTTTTCTTCCTTGCGCCTTATCTCATTGTGTAACGATTCACAAAATGTTTCAGCAAACTTGTTTATTGATACAAGAATTTCCAGTATTTATGCTCCAGTAAAGTGTGTTATAAATATTTCTCAGGGAAACAAACAAAAACAACTTTACGTAAGAATACACATTTTATTGTTTTGTTACTGGAGACGCTATGATAGGAGTTTATATTGTATAAACGAAAAACATAAAATGTATAACAAATTATTGAAAGTGTTTCTGTTATTATGAAGTATGTTTAAATAATAAAGATAATACGTAGAAAAAATCTTATTACATATATATATTTTTTTATTTATGTTTGTGTATGTGTGGGCTTTTGTATTACATTTGATAAATACGAATAATAATAATACAGAAGTGGACTGAATTATAAAATTAAATTAAAAAATATGTAATGGAAAAACACTTTTCAGTGTGAAAAGTGTGTTTTAATTGAAAACAATACATTTTTATTTGACATGTTGAATATAGACGTCAGTATACCCAATTTAAATTAATATAAATACAAATTGATATTAATACATGGATTTTCATGATTTACATTTTTTACATACAAAATACTACATTCAGATAAGGCAAAAAACCTTGTGTTAGAATATAGAAATGAGGTTGTGATTAAAAAGTAGCCAAATTTATAGCCATTAATTTATTACTTTCATTTTTGTACATTTCAATGTTTATTTCAGGTTCTATTTCATGTTACAACGGGGTTTGTGTCGTGATTTATGTAATAAGTTAGGCTGTTTTAATATTTTATATTTTAAATTTTATTCATTTAAAAAATTAAACTCAATCATTGTTTTTTAAACCACTTTTATACTTGAAACTTTTTCCAACTTATTAGAAAATAGTATCAAAAAAAGTGGTTAGACAAAGCTTGGGTTGTTTCTTATAAATTTACCAAAAAATTTAAAAAAATATATTAAAGAAAAATGTTTGTACTATTTTTTTATTTATTATTATTTTTTCATTTGTTATTTTTCAAGTTCATATTGTTTAAGTTATGAAAAAAAGCAAAATTGGAGGTATGAAAATTTTGCTAATTAACTTAATACGCGATGCATGATTTTGTTTCAGTACCATTTGTAAACCATGTCAGGTATACTTATAATAGTCAGAGTAAAATATATTTTTATTTCATTCGTATGAACGCTATTTTTTTCATATATAATATATTTCTATGCATAGTAAATGTTGAATGCTTTTCATAAAATAAAATAAATATTCATAGAAGAATACATCCCTTCGTTCTCGGAAAATATACCCCGTATATTTATCCGGAAGGATTCATAAAAGGGAAGAGATTAGACTAATGTTATCTTCGGCCTTCCGACACAAACATTCCACCGCAGAATATCTGAGATATTCAAGATATTGCTGACTCTCAATGTTACTTAACGATTATTATGGCAGACGTACTGAGAAGGATTTCCCGTATAATTTTTTACACAAAACTCGCTGAAGCAAGGGTCTTCGTGATTTTAAGCAGGATTTCAATTCAATTACGGCAATATTTTTGAAGTTACTCAGATTTATAGCTCGGGCGATGATGAATGTGTGAGGAAAAAACCTGATTTATATCTGAGATTGCGACACTTTTCTTTGTTTTATTATACTTTTGGGTGCCGTTTTATATTCGGCAAGCTAAAAGTTCCAGCGCCGACATCTCGAAGCGTTTGAATTATTGGGTCCTAAGTCAGATTTGAAATTCTCGCAGCCTTGAACAAGATAAAGCGCCGGGAGGTTGTGTTATGCGAAATGATTTTAACCTTTCTTTCTTCAACTTGTAAGCTGTAAAAACTTGGTGTACAAATCGATTTAGAATACTAAGGGATGGAAATTCTACCCTTCACTAACCCTCTTATAATGTTTTTAGTAATTTTTGCCCTTTTAACATATTGTTTTTTCGGGTTCGGATGTGTTATATTTTGAGGGTCAGAACCAAACACAAATAAGAGAAGTTTCGATAAATCAAGAAAAAGTTTGCATATCTTTAAAAAATATTTTATTTTACCCTTGTATGAAGATTTTTTTATTAACATAAAACTTTATATAATTATTTATGGAAGGTATATTTAGTACGTAATCTCTATGCAGTAATTAATATCTATCAATTTTAATTTTATTGTATGTTCGTTTCGATGCATTCTGTATTATCATCGAACGCCGTATTGTTTATGATGGCGAGTGCATGGAAACTTCTCTAACAATATTATGATATTTACTTAGTAAAATTTAAATTGAAAATATTTTTTTTTTAATTCGAAACTCATATTATTAGGACCACTGTTTCCTTCTGATTTTATTTTTATCATTAATAGTTAATGGATCATTTTTACAAATGTTAGTAATATCAGTATGTAACCACTAACAGATTTTTCAGTCTACAGATTTTGAGACATACCCGTATCTTCGTCAGGACAGTCATAACACTAGAATGCGAACAATACTACACGTAAATCAACTGATCTTACATTGTTTATCTTTTCCCTATTCTACAATAAATATTTTATAAAAATAAAGATAGAATGTTTGATGATCAAATAATAACTCTTAAGTTATTACCACATAAATTGTATTGGACCATTGACTGGGTTTTATCAAAAACGACATCACTTGTCAAAAAAAAATGTCTAAAAATCTATATCGTTGTTACATTATTATATAAAATGCAGTTCCACCAAGAAATGTCAGTACATTGAAAGCTGTCCCACCGCATGCCCAGATCTGATACAGAAGCATCTAGGCTTCCTGACAGATCTGCTCTTGCTAAGATTTTTTTTTAACTAAGTTGCGAAATTTATTGAAAATGTGAAACAATATAAAATTGTATGCCGATTTTACTGTGACTTTACATTTAAAAGCTTTCAATATACCTGTCACTGCCAATCTAAACAAATACAAGATTGTAAGTCTATCACCAAATGTTCTAGATGTACCCCGGTGTAGGCAGTGAAAGGGATTAGTGTTTAGTTTAATTAGTCAGCTTGATCCGATTCCGACTTGACGTTGGCCGGTACACAGACGCCCACAACCCCGACCAGCACAGCAGACAGACATGGAACAGTGCAAAGACATTTACAGAAAATGTATCGCTTACTCCTTTCAAGAACGTCATAAAACAAAAATTGTCAATTTTCAGTTGTGCATGTTTTCGGAATGCGCAAAAAATGTACTATATACCAGCAAAAGAGGCATATTTTTAACTTAATATTTACCCGCTACAGGGCAGAAAATGTTGTTTTTGCATTTTGAAGAAAAGGTATTGTTTATTAATTTTTTTTAATATACTCAATATTATTCAAATGGAGAAAAAACCTTCAGGTTTTACCCAAAAAGATCTGTTGCACAGTAAAAAGTTCAATATTTGGATGATATTTATTTTGAATACATTGTGTTATATTTTTAATCTTTAAAAACGTTCTCCTGAAAAATCAAGTTTTTTGATTTATGACGTTCTTGAAAGGAGTGAGCGAAATGTCAGTACAAAACTTAAATGTAATAGAATGTTTCGTTTGGTCGTTCCAGATGTAGCGCACGGTCTGCGCGCGCTGCGGATCGCCGTGCCGCGCGCCGTGCTGGGCGGCGGGCGCGCCACGCTGGCGTGCACGTACGACCTGGAGGGCGCGCTGCTCTACTCCATCCGCTGGTACCGCAACATGGTGGAGTTCTACCGCTTCGTGCCCAAGGAGGAGCCGCCCACCAGGGTGTTCCCCTTCTCCGGGATCAACGTGGACGTAAGTACCTACTGCCCCTACTACCACTACTACCATCACGCAGAGCTAGGCAGAGAGGATGACATTCTCTCCTCGCTTCCTTCACATCCGTACAATCAAGTCATCCATGCCCTCCGATCACGCAGACTTTTGGCATAGACATGTTAAAAGTATGTTGTTTGACTGGCCATTAAGTATTCTAAAATAAAAACAACATATTTTTCTTCAATATTAAAAATACCCCAAATGTGCTAAGAGTTTAGTCATAAGATGACAGCAAGTGTTTTTGCCTAGAATTTTCACTTATGAATTACATGAAATTATAGTAACTTTAAACATAAAGAGCAATTCCATTCACGAGTAGGCGTAAGCTATGAAACTTATAAAGTTGAAGCCTGAGTAGGGACATGATAAACGGTGTTGCAAAAGCCGTAGCTAGATCTCAGAGTCACTTAGACGTTAGGTAATTAAAAAAATAGACAAAACCAGATTTTAGGTTCTGATTGATCTGATCGTGCCAAGTCTTTTTCGGCCGTCACTGAAACCAGTCTATGGTCGTAAGCCCTGTAAATGCCCAGATTTCCATATTCGTCTTCATCTATTTTGAGATGTCAAAAAACAATATAAAAATGTTTTCATCGACTGGTGATCACAAAAAATAACATGCTAAAAACCATTCAGGTATTGGAATCACAAATCGGAAACTAACAACCACTCATTAGACTCACTTCGACCCAAATTATTAAGTCACCAACATTTAGAAAATTTAGGTACTATACACAAAGATTTTGATACTGAAAAAACAGTAATTATTAATATGTTTTTCGAATCTGTGATACCTCATCATTATTGTCTATGTTCCCATTAAACTAAGTCCCACACCTTAACCTCCCCCGTGTAGTTATAGATATATGTAGCTAAATCACTCCTAGGCTTGGGCTTTCCAACAGATCTAACCTGTTACTTGGAATATGTCTGAAGATTAGTACTCTCCCTCTAAGTATTACTCCCTCTGAACAATATGGTGAAATTTGCATCCTCTAATAGGATGCAGAATCCATATTACATACATATTAGATCTCTCATATAACTTAACATATACGTCCCATGGTCCCATCTTAACATTAAAAATCTTTGAAATAACAAATCAACTGAAAATATTGATAAAACTTAGTGACAGCTGCTAAGAAGCTCAAGAAACACCCTGTCCACTATTGACAAAGCTTATTATTGCATTTGTTGATGTTATTTTCAACAAATGGCGCTGCCATTGCGATAAAAGCGTTTAAAATAGGTTTTCTTATCTCTCACAGTTAACAAACTAATGTCATAGATAAAAACACACGCGTATTTGAATCAAATATTGACAATATTTCAAGGGTTTCGGTGAGTAACTTTAACTGATTAAAGATTTGAACAAACCTGTATTTTTATTTACATACCTTTAAAATAAAAATTAATACTGTTTATATATAAATGATTAATTCTCATAACAATATATATTTGACATACCTAATACGAACTTATTTTCCAACTTTTGCAATGTAAATATGTAATACGACATATTCCTGCCCTTTTGTCTGGTAATTATATAGCGTTAGTTAGTAATTACGGTAATATGACAAACTAATGAAGTATTTTTGAGTTCATGAACCACGGAAATAAATGCGGCGTTAAGAGGTGTTAGATCTTTGCCTTCTTGAAGTGGATAATTTATACAATATAATAGTAATAATACCTTACTCGCAACTAAGTTGTGTTTATCGGCTCTACATTTATTTTATTATGTCCTCGTGTATTATAATGATGATTTTCTCTGTTAAATGAATTTATTTTTAAAATGGGCTGTGATACTTTTAAAACGAAATCTATTTTTTTAAATCCTTGACAAACTAAATATATATATTTGTTTAAATTTAAATGTTAATATGAAAACGAACGCTTTGTTGAATTTGGATTAAATTCAGGAATTAATTTAGACTTAAACATTTTCAAAACTAATACTCTTTCCTAATTCATTCTTTCACAAATTCTTTGTTTGGGAAATCCTATTTAAATGAAGGTTCTAAGTTAATGTCCTGCGAAACCATTTCGAGCATTTGTTTTTACTCTTCTAAAGCGCTTTTTATAGTCAGTCTATTTTAATTCATCCCCCTCGCGATTCTTAATTTATTTTACCCCCGAAAAAAGAAAACTGAAAGCGTCAATTCCTAATAGGGCTCTTTTCATTCACGGCGGTATAGACTTAAGGGCCAAACTGTTTTATTCACCTTTGGAGAGGGGGCGGGGTGAAACGGATGGTTTAAGGGATGGAAAGCGGGCGAGAGGAGTGGAAAGGGAGGAAGTGACATATACCTAATGCCTGAAATATTTTATTTACGGACTTTTCTACCCGAAGCGGAGAAAGTAGGAATATAAAGCATCACCGCGGCCAGAGAATATAGTAGAAATGAGCATACCTTTTATTATTTTCCCCTCAGAATTTTCCCAAGCGAGTTTTTCTAACGCGGGAGATTCCGGCGGCGGTGTTTGTAAAGGAAATTGTCTCGATTCATTGGGTTTAAACTCTGCCAAGGTGAAATGAGAAGGGAACTGTCCATTTGATTCTCATTTTAATTTTTCTGTAAGTAATTTACCCTTCAGTGATCTTTTTTTTTAAACTCCTCCACGAATGACCGAGGGTATACGAAAATAGCTTTTTTTATAATAAAAAGATCAATGTTAAAAATTCATATCTTCAACAAAATGTTTTCCTATTTTTTTTTGGTTTAAAATCACCACAATTAGCTTCATATTGTGGAATTTTATATGTATATTGGACTTTTAAAAATAATGTGTGTATAGGGGTTCTTATTTCTAAACAGGAATATTTTCTATGCATCTTAATAAAATAAACAAAGATTGAATATTTTTAGCTGTTTGCATTAGTGGTGAAAATTTTAACACATATACTTTTATGAATTCAATAAGGAAAAATAATGAAGAATGTATGGGAAATAGACCAGAGAGTAAGAATTAAGTAATTGCTTGAAGGCTAGGTGATCAGCTTTGTAAGTACTTCTTGTACCAGTCTTCGGTAATTTAAATAAATTTGAGAGTGCGAATTCCTTTTTTTTAATAAATTTTGACTCTCCTAGAAATCGAACCCAGATGATTGAAAGCGGTAGCCATCACGCTTTTTACTTTACCACAGAGATAGACTTACTTCACGTTACTTGATTTTAAAGGAATATATGTAATTCATAATATTTTTGACATCTCATCAAAGACGAAGTAGAATATGAAAATCTGGGCATTTACGGGGTTGACGACCGTCATAGACTGTATTAAGTGATCACTTTACACACGTGTAACGTTCACTAATTCTACACATTATTGACAACCACACTACTCAACTTCTTGGTAGTTCTATATATATATGAACCAATTTTGAAACTTTTGTTGAAACCAATTTTGAAAACATTGTTCTGAATAACTAGAACTTCACTACATCTATTGGGAAGATAAAAATAAGCTTTTTATTGAGCAGAATCTCTTTTATTAGTATGTGAGATCTGAATCCTGGACTATCATGACACACATGAGAAACGTCAGAAAATATCATTTTCATTTTTATCACTTTTAGCTTATAATTTGACCAGATACTGTATCTTCATCTTTGATGAGATGTCCAAAAATAATATTAAAAAAACTCGTATAATTGGAGATAATCCAGATTTGTGAATAAGTATTTAGATACACTCAAAATGTTATGAATATAATTGAATTAAAAGTTATCCACACTAACGCGTTTTCCATTCTATAAACAACCCTGATCTATTCAGGAATTCTTCAGTCATCTCTCGATAAAAGTGTATGACTTATTCAAACGTATAAAATGAATAAAGTACACTCGAGACGTTTAGCGTACAATATTCTTTTGTAGATGGATGTATGGATAAGAGCTCGCTAGTGGAAATTCACTTTGAGGTTTGAATATTTCATAAGAGTGACCTTTAATATTGTTTCCGTAACGCAAATAATTATCTTCTTTTACCTCATCTTCTAGTTTAATTAAAGAAACCCTTTGCTAACATCCTTAAATAACTCGACTTCACCATTTACAGACTTTTTATGTTAATTCGCGTCTCCAATATAAGCTGAATAAATATTTATCCTTCGTCAAAGTTATGTCGCAGTAAAGGGGTCCAAAACAGATTTAAAATTTAAACTAGGTGGAACGGGATGCTGCAGAAAGTTCAAAGGAGGATGGAAGACGGAGTTTTGTGTTGCTTTTTCAATTATTTATAAAATGTAAATCTATTGATAGGCTTCGCTGTGAGGGTAACAAATATTTCACGGAACAAACTCACGCTGAAATCGGGTATAAATAAATATACAACAAATCCCATCATGTAAATGCGTGATTCTCTCCTAATAATGATATTATAAATAAACCTTTGTTTGTGCATGCAGATTAACTGGTAAAAATATTATTCTTCTTTTTCAAACCCTCATCCGCAACCCCAATGGTTCATAGGGCATATATAAACGCAGTATTATTTTGATCAACACATGAAGGAAAGGTGATCATCCTTCCGCCTTAGGTACAGGACCAGGGTAATATTGAATAAATATAAGGGTGAAAAAATCAATTATATTTATTTAACCTCCCCTCCTGGGAATCAAACCCGGGACCGGGAGGAATAGTAGCCAAGCGTGCTAACCATTACGCTACGGAGGCGACCAATATTATTAATATTATTTATTATATCAGACACTGGATTAATTCAGATGATGATTTCAAGCGTTTCTCAAGTATGTAAATATAATCCAGGGTACGGACATCTCATTCAAGTGGAAAGAGTCTCTGCTTAATAAAAGTTTTCCTCATCCCACCATAGATGGCTATTGTAAACTCGCGCATGCTGGGTTACGAATGTGATCAATATACCTAGTTTCAATAAATTGAGCAGTATGGTTATCAATCATGGGTAGAATTGGTGAACGTTCACGTGTGTAAAGTGATTACTTAATCAAGCCATGACGGTCGTGAGCCATGTAAATGACCAGACTTCCATATTTTTCTTCATCTATGTTGCGATGCCAAAAAACAGTGAAAAAAATAAATAATTTGGGTTTTATTTGAAAAAAAAACTCCTTTTGGACTAACTAATTTGGAGATAATTCAGATTTGTGAACAAGTGTTTGGACGCAATCAAAATGTTCTAAATAAAAAATGATACTTTTTTTCACGTTTTATGACTTTAGTACCATAGACATCAATAATAATGGCCTGTAATGGCGATCGAAATGACTTGAAGAAAAGTAGTCCCGTATAACCCAATAAAATATTTTTTCAAAAGTTGAAAGTAACCGTTCATATTTAGCTGTTTTAGCTGAAAATAAATAATTTTGTTTGGAGGCTCTCGGAAATAATAAAATTATAACATCAAATTCCTTCATTATCAAACTGGGGATGACGATTATTTCCTGTGTAATGTAATGTTCAAGGAAAGTAATTTAACATAGCATATTACTGCCAAACTTTTCAGCTTAATATTCTGTGAATGTGTAGGAGTGAAAACCAGTCGTTTTCAACTAGCGGGTCGCGACACCATGAGGGCCACAAAATGTTAATCTCAAGTTTCGATTCCCAAGAGTGTCAAAATAAATATTAGTGATTTTTCAGTCTATATTATTTATTTAATATGGCCCTGTTCTGGTACCTGAAGAAGAAGGCTGACCACCTTTCCTTCAAGTATTTAAAAATCCAGCACTGCTTCTATACGACGCAGTGCCTTATGTACTATTGGGTGCGGATAAAAGTTAGAAGACCTACATGAGTCATGTAACTTACGACCTGTCTTGGTGGTAGGAGCTTCACCTTCTCGGAGTCCAGTAGAGGTCCTCCAAGGATGTGACTTCGTTTGTGAGCGAGTGCGTCACAATTGTAGAGAATGTGGATTGGCGTTTCGTTATCCTCCATATAAAATCTGCATACTAATAATACTTTACCTAATTGTCGTTTTTATTTGAAAATCAATGTTTTACAGCAATATTTCATTTCGTAAGGTTTAATAATTTTAGACTTTATTCCAAAATTTTTTTTGGAAATGTTTTTTTTAAATTCAGTTTTCTGTCACATCATGTTTTACAAGAAAAGGAATGGGAAATGTTGGTGTTTATTATTTGGTCAGATGAAAGAGAGTTTATTTAATTCTTTTTAATGTAAAGTTTATTTAATTCAAGGTCATAAGTGATAAATAATAGATATCGAAAATAAAACTGTAAAATAAACACAGGAGAGGAAAAAAAGTAATCTATTGAAGAATTGGTCAATCTTAATATATAAGCCATTGAATCACTCGTTTTGGTATAAAGTTGATAACAACTGGTTCATGAGAAGAGAGTAGAGAGCTCACTTTAACTGTAGATGTAGGTGTAGTAGTGATAAACATGTTCGGAAGTAAAGCCTTATCAGGCTAGAACTTAGACACTTACAGCTTACAGGGTTGCCAAGCTTTCGTTTGTTAACTGTAGGTTCATACATAACAGCACAACTATTTCTTCAATTATGTTTCTATTCTCAAAATAACTTAATGTTTCCATTCCAGAATCAATAATAATATTATTAATAATGTATTATTTTTGTAGTACACAATTTTCATTCTCAATATTTAAAGCATTTACCTCGTGGTTAGTCATTATAACTAAATTTAAAAAAAAAATGTTATTAATATTAGTATATAACCACTCAGCGAGATTTTTATGTCTACCGGTTTCGAGACGTACCCGTCTCTTCGTCAGGACAATCACTACCACAGCATGCAAACAATACTACCCTTCACTACCATAACACTATTTACACACTTGAAACTCCACAAAATGTTTATCACATGCGATTTTAAGTCGACCCGAAGACTAAAGGTTACACCACAAACATGCGCTACGAGCCGAGGTTAAACATGCACTAGGGTTAGACACAATTTTTTAGTAGAGTAAAATAAGACAAAAAAAATTAAGCTACGAATATATCATATTGAACATAAAAAAATAGTCGAGAGTAGAATATAGCTTCGATACTAAGAACCCTCTATGGCGGAACATAAGAAAAAGAATGATTATTACTCGTATTTCACTTAAATCGAATGATAAAGAAGTTAAATTTATTCTGTAATCAAAATAAATTATAACAATATTTTTTTATGACTGGCTTTTGATACCGGTGCATTATCTATCATGGTTCAGTAAATTATGCACCATTAGATCTCATAAAGACGGATAATAGCAATAAAATGTTTTTTTAATACTTGGTTATGTTATTAATTAGAAATCATGTCTTTCCGAACAGTGTCCGTCGATGGTTGCTTCTCGTTGTAAGAGACAAGGTAGAAAGTGAATTAATTAAAGTCCAAGTGAAATTGTTTTATTGTTAAACTTTTATACTGTAAATTGTTATTGTATCTATTGTGTGTAATGTTTATAATCTAATAATTTAAAAATAAAACAATAATCAATAATGAAAAAATAACATGTAAGTATTTAGGCGCAACATAGGCCATGCCTAAAGAGCAGTATTACATAAAATAATAGTTTAAAAAAATGTATGTTTCTATTAAATAAATTAAAAAATAATTAAAAATATAAAAAATAAATAAAATAAAAAATCCGTGGAATTTTAATCGTTAAATTTATCAATACTATTCACGAAATAAATATATCTTACAGGACGGAGTAAAAATTGAAAATAACTATTTGATCTTATATCATGGTGATTTTAAAACAAGGTAATTTTTTTAAGTTTTTCTGTTTAATTTAAGATTTTTTTAACTATTGTCGAAAACTCTTAGCCCTGAAGTTTTATCTTTGGATCAGAGGAACAGAAAGACAGAAGCATAGAATCGTATAGAAGTAGAAGAGCGCAAGCATTGCAGAAAGAAACGTTTCTTTTCTTAATCAAACAATAAAAAAATAAAACATCCGTAGTGCTTTTGCTCATCAGATGCTTAAATTCCCTTTGTTCCGTATCTCCTTATCCATGGAAAAATCCAAATTAAGTAAATTATTTTAAAAATACCAAATAGTTATTTTTTTCGCTATCTCTGATAAAAAAAATAGTTTAGATAAAATGGCGTTTTCTGAGCTGGGATTTACATTTAAAGTGAACATATTGCAAAAAATTATCATTAATGCATAATAATTGTGATAAAAGTCCTTTAAAAATTAAAATTAACACATGTATAAGATCTCTTTTTGGGTTTATAAATGTAAAAATAACTACTTTCAAGAACAACAGCTGTTTTTCATAGACGAGTACATTTTAAAATACAAACTAATTGATGAGAACATCAGTAGTTCTTGAAACAACTAGTTTTTACTTCCTTTCTACTTTAGTGATTACAAAAAGTGGTCCTACACATGTGTTTAATTTGAAAAATCATCATGTTCTTTCCACAAAGTAAATGCGAAATCAATAAATGGCAAATTTATTTCAACAAACATCAAAATTAAAGGTTAAAAATAAAATAACTACATTTCAATAATGTACTTAAAATCATTTTTTGTCTTAGATGAATGTTACCAATAAATTAACAATGTTATTTTTTTATATATCATCAAAGATGAAGAAGAATATGGAAGTCTGGGCATTTACGGGGCTTACGACCGTCATAGGCTGGTTTAAGTGATCACTTTACAAGAATTTGAGTAGTGTGGTTGTCAATAATGGGTAGAATTGGTGAATGTTACACGTGTGTAAAGTGATCACTTAAACCAGCCTATGACGGTCGTAAGCCCCGTAAATGCCCAGACTTCCATATTCTTATTCATCTTTGATGAGATATCAAAAAATAATATGAAAATAACTCCTGTAATTGGAGATAATCCAGATTTTGTGAACAAGTATTTGGACACACTCAAAATGTTGTAAATTAACAATGCATTCAAACTGTCCATAAAAATATATTTTTTCTTTCTTCGGTCTTTTTCTAGCCAATATTTTCCCCATTCTAAATTTTATATCATTTTTGCATTAAAAATGGTCCGGAGCTTCAGGTACCAGACGAGGCAATATTAAATCAATTTACCCAAAAATTACTCATATTTATTTTGATTTCCCTGGAAATTCAACCTAAGATCTCTAGCATGATAGCCAAGTGCGGTAACCATTGACTACGGATGCAGCCAATAATATATAATTATATTATACAATCTTAAAATATTGTATTTCTGACCTAATTAAAATGTAAGGATAATTAAATAACTCCTGAATGGAGATAAGCCAAAATTCTGAAGAAGTATTTGGACACACTTAAAATTTAAAAAAAATCTAATGACATAACTATTGAGCTATAGAGGCAGAACCCTGCCTTATCAGAGCTTTTTTAATATTTACTGTGTAAATATTATAAAAAAATTTATGATGTACGAAAAACGTACGTAACGTATAATATTTAAAATGCGTTATCAAATAGTCATTGTAAACATTAAACAAAGGAAAACTAACTAACCATCATTCCTTTTCCTTTCAAGAGTAGGCAGAGAGAAAAGAACGCAACACCAATCTGCCTTTGTAATCAATCTTCGCCTCTTCCACATTCACACGTCTCCTCATACATACCCGCCGATTATGCGACTCCTGACCCGAACACTTTCAAAACTTCTCAAATTAAAATAAATTAGTATTCGGTGAGAGTGAAAAAAAAATAATGAGAATCGGAATTTGTTTTTGGTACTCGTAAAACAATTTCTGTTTTAGCATAACGACATTACATTAGGATTCGATTCCTGGAACGGGGGATGAGATTTGCGTTAAGTTATATAATATTTCTGTTCGGCGGGAAGATACGTGCTTGCGGATAAATCTCGAGGCTTTGGGGTGAATTCTCAATCTCCGGACTGATAATATCTCCAAATTCCAGCCTTAATATCTCTCCAACACATCCTTCTCCCATGTTGCGAGAAGAAGAAGAAGAAAATAGCATACCCTTGAAGAATTTACTGTAATTTACTGTATAGAATGAATTATAAAATATACTGTAATAAATACCGCTTTTTGGCATTAAACTGAACTGAAAGAGGTTAGGAGATTGTGTTAGGTTAGGTACGATTCCATAATTGATAGATTTGGTGTTTAAGTAGAAGACCATTTTAATTTTTATATTAAATATTAAAAATCTAACACTGATTGTTTGAGTCTACGACAGAATATAAAAAATATTAATAAATATTATATACGTAAAATTTAAGACGGTTATTTTATGTTTTTAAGAATTACATATACAACTTAGTGGATCTTAAAAATCAATGATTGATTTCATTAATTGATTCGGCAGCAACTTTGTGGTAAAATCTAACCATTTTTAATTAATGTTTTACTCAGCAAATATAACTATTTCTTAAAATCTATCGTGACATGTGTTTCGATGCATTCCACATCATTTTCAAACACAGTATAGATTTATACGGTGTTTAAAAATGATGCGGAATGCGTCGAAACACGTGTCACAGTAGATTTTAAGAAATAGTGGTATTTACTAAGTAAAACATTAATTAAAAATCAATGATTAATATTAATATTTATACACAATTATAGCAGTGATATATGACAATACATAAATGTATTATGAATATATGTAAAATACAAACTCAATCTACTTTCAATTGCAATTTAAATTACAAGAGTGTGTTATATTACCAAACCACAAGGTTAACAATGCATTTATAATACAAAAATAATTGTCAGGAGATCATCTAACTCAATTTTATTTTTCAACAGGTTTCTGATTCCGATGACCGGAGAGTGACTCTGATAGGGGTTGGTCGGGAGTTAGCAGGGGAGTACCAGTGCGAGGTTTCCGCGGATGCACCCTTGTTTCATACTGACATCAAGGCAGCAGAGATGATTGTCGTTGGTAAGTTAAATTTAGGATTAATGTAAAGTTACGTAATATAAAGTTGTAAGCTCAAATAATAAAAATGAAAATTTTATTTTCTGACGTTTCTCATGTGTGTGAATTTAATCCAGGATTCGGACCTCACACACTAATATAAGAGTTTCTGCTTACTAAAAAACTTCTTTGCATCTCACCAATAGATGTTTCTCGTGAAGTTCTAGTGATTCAAGAACAAGGTTTCTAAATTGGTTCATATATATAGAGCTTCCAAGAATTTGTGTAGTGTGGATGTCAATGATGGGTAGAATTGGTAAATGTTACACGCGTGTAAAGTGATCACTTAAACCAGCCTATGACGGTCGTCAGCCCCGTAAATGCCCAGACATCCATATTCTTCCTCATTTTTGATGAGATGTCAAAAAAATATTATGAATTTAGGCTTTTAAAATTATCGTACTTACAATTTGTACCGTACCTCACTCATTTATCTGTATAATTTATTATTATAAATGGTTTTATTGAGTTTGTTTTTAACACATATGTAGCATTACATATATGTAATTTATAAGACTAATGTAACGTTCTCTTGATACGATATTTTTTTGAAAATGGCGCATTAAAAAAAAACTGTGAAATAAATTATCGACAAATAATCAATAAACCGGAAATAAACATATGTTTATAGATGTAATAGTCTGTTAAAAATCTACACTTTTGCTGAAACAAGTTCTCTTCTCAATGAATATATAAGAAAATGATTAAGGAAACACTTGACTACTAGTTTCGGAAGTTTAGCTTCCGAAACTAGTAGTCATTTAACATGTATTTTACCACAAAGTAAATGCCGAAATAATAAATTTAATATTTATTAAATTTATTTAACAACATGTACAAAGTACGATCAAATTCTAAACATAGGTATACGTGTATTCCATAATACACGTAGGTTTAGAATTTCAATGGTGAAATAAGATATTTCTCTACAATATTCTTTACTTTTGTATTATAATATCGAAGCACTTCTTTTCTTAAAAGTGTCCATGTCAACCCTCCCCGAAAAAATGAATTTGATTTTTAAATTTTATTGTAATGTTACCCAAACGTTCTAGTTTGAGCATAAATACTTGAAGAGTCAAAGTCTTTCTCAAAATTTATCGTATCATTGCCCAAATATTCTAGTTTGAGGTATAAAACATTTTTACTTGGTATGATTAGGTATTTTAAATATTTGCAAATGAGATTAAATTGATCAAAAGAAAAGCAAAACGGATTTATGAACGGAAAAAGCCGAAAATCGATTGCAAAGGAGGTCGCGTTCTATCCTCTTCTCCTATACCTATGCGGAAGCGGTGTTTCGGTTTGTTATATAGTTTAAGCAACATTTTATATTGTATTTTAAAAGCATTATCAACATTGTGGTACGGTAACGTTCATTGTTCACTTTGTATAATACTACTTAAAAACTCTACTTCACAATTACTAGTTTCAGGACAACCTTCCTCTCATCAGGTTAACTATAGAATAAATAGTGTCTATAGTTGACTTGATGAGGGAATGGTTATTCCGAAACGGTTAGTCCTGAAAATGAACGATAAAAAGAATATTCAAAAATATTTTTTTTTATATTGGACACTGCATTATTTACCCTACAGATGAGATATAGAGAAGTCTCTCAACTTAATAAAAGACATATATATGAAAGTCTGAGCATCCTAAGACTTATGAACTAGCATTTGGCTGGCTTTAGCGATCACTATATACACTTGCATAACGTTCACCATTCTGTCCATTGCACTAATTCTTGCAACTCGTTTTTATGCAATGATCTTAGATCCTACCGCATACCTATAAGGTTTTTAATACATTCATGGCCAAATGCCAGGTTGTAAGTCCTGGGATGATCTAGTTTCCATATGTACATGTTTCATATCAAGTTTAGACACTTAAATAAAAAAAGACAAGGAGAGTGTTAGTATTTTTTAAAACTATCAAATTACTCAGTTAGATAAGTAAGAAATAACAGGAGCACATGTTTAAAAATTATAGCCTCCAATTTATTTTTTAATGTTAGGGGTTGGATGCGTTAAATTTCTTTAGGGTTGTAAATAAAACAAACATTTTTTCCCATTCACCGGCGTACGTAGAATTTTTCGTTTAATTTGAAAAAGGCTCATACGTTCCTTGCGGGTGCGAGTATTAATGTCGAGAATAACATTATGTTTGTTTACCGCCGGAAATAATTTAGGCGACATTATTTTTATTTTACAACATCCGCAGACGGCCGTAGAGCCTCCCCGAAACCCGAAACCTGAAAACCGAAACCCCCGAAAGGGATGGAAAGAACCTTTACTTTAAATATGTACGGATCCAGATAAAACATTTACAATTACGACGTTATCTGTACAATACTTATTCTGCAATTTTTTTTACTTTCCTTGTGTCCATTTAACTCCTTTATTTAAATTCTACCCCAAGAAGGAGTTTAATGTTAAATAGTATTCTGTTTACGCATTAATTAATTTTTTTACTTTTTGAATCTCTACGTAGATGAAAAATAATATGGTGCTGAGGGTATTTGCATAACATACAACCCATCATAAGCTGGTTTAAGTGATCATTTTATTAACCTAAAAATCACCATTCTATCCATGATACTAAACTTCTTTTGGAACTTTTAGAACCATATTTGTTTATAAATATAAATAAATTTGTATTCTATTTACTTATTTATTTATTTTTTTACTTTTTGGTATCTCAACAAAGATGAAGAAGAATATGCTAGTTTCATCATAGGCTAGTTTCACTTAATTTGAAGTTTGTACATTTAGCTAGTATTTCTACGCTGTTTTTTTACACTGTTATCTTAAGACAGTAAGATTTTTAATTACAATTTACTTTATATGTACAAATATATTATAACTTTTTTATTTTTAAGAAAGAGTTTAAGAAAAAAATTTGTGTTTATTTTGTCCCATAAATATATATTTTTTTCCTATTTGAATAAAGTATGAATGTTCATGAACATGCCTTCTTTATGTATTTTTTTTGATAGACGAAGTGTTTGAGATGAAAGTTGGTAAATATTATGAATTTCAGTTATAAATCTGTCCTTAAAAACACGTTTTGATATTATTTTTTTTGATAATTTTATACTCATGACAACATGATAAAAAATATAATGCCTTTAACACATAATTTAATTATGCCTATAACACACAGTTAAATCAATGTGCTCGTACATACTTCCTTTATGTTTCGTCCCATAAACTTAAAAATTATGGCGTTTTGATTTATCGTAGAGTGTGTGGGACACGGTACAGAGCATTCCATATCTGGTGCTTTGTATATTTATGTGTGGTTGCATGCACAGAAATCTAATTTCCCGATGTTTTCCCCAAACTTTATCCCGCAGTTCGGTCCGCCGAATATTTACGACAGCAGTCGAAAACACACTAGCCAAAAGAATGGCCACGACTTTTGTTTCATACAATTCTAGAATCCCGCCATAATTTACGGCACGTCGGTAAGGAAGGGGACTGATTTATCGACAGGACCAATCCTGAGCGTGATCGACATATCTGAGACCTTTTTCCATTTTTTGCATGGGAAATTCAATTTTTGAAAAGACTGGCGCGTTTTTACACCGAAGAGACATTTTTTTTCATATTTATGTACTCCTTTTATTGTGTTAAGCATCATAGCGTAGTCGGGTAGGGTCTCGACTGCAAAACTGGCGTTGCGGATTCCATTCTCGCTAATTGTAAAATAAATTCAAGAAAGGTATATTTTCTATGATTTCGATACTTGTCATATTTTTTTTCACATTTATCTTCCTATCATTCTACTTTTTAACTATCTTTGCTGCATATTACGAGTTACCATATTCCTAAAAAAATGTTTGCGTTTATATTGCATCATCATTTTAATCAACAATTGAAAAAATCAACCCAATATCGATGGGTGTTTCATCTTGAATCAATACATTTTTTGGTTTTTTCTTTTGATATTAGTTTGGCATAAAAAATCATAAAATCATAAAAATCATTATTTACAATTTTTAGAAAAACCGAAATGTCAAAATGACGTTTCATGAATGAAAGTATCAATAAAATGCAAGAAATTCGATAAATGCAACGAAACACGTTGCGTTTATATTAATTTTAAGCAGAGCCATACAAAGCGACAATAATACACTAGAAAATAATTATATTAACTGCATGAGACATGAGCACGGAGCGTAAGTATCAATCTTTTTTGTATATGAACTTTTCGTACGAGATCATGTTTTTGGCATGGTCGGCGAGTGCTAAAAGCACAACTGTCGATATATCGACGATGACGCTAGTATATTTTATCGGTTGAGCTGGGAGGTTGTGCATCAATGATGCTGGAAGTTTATCAAATTCAATTTTAAAATTTAAATTTCAAACAAATTAAATAATTTTAAAAGATTTTTAAAATTGTATACCCCCTTAATTGTATCCACAAAATTTTAAGAACACCATTTTTGCTCAAAAATCTTTAGCAATTTAAATATACAAATAAGAAGAAAAAAAATCAGCACAAAATTTGACACAAAAATTATTTCATAATGTATTACAATATTTTCTGTTCCCTTCAAGACTTAAATTTAAATCATTCTCTGACAGATTTTTAAAACTTAAATAAAATTTTCAGAAGTTTTTTCTAATAACTAAATAAAATTTATATAAAGTACGTCAGCTCTTGCCTGGGACCTTTTGCCTCTGATAACATCAACTTTTTGCAATTGCTCAAAGAAAACTTAAATGTTAAAAAAGACTTACATTTGTTTATAAAGTCTTTCCTGTCTCTATTTTTTTTAGGAGGTATTTAAAATAATTATTATTTTACCTGCTGAAAGATTTTCTGAAAAAAAAGTCCCGATAATTGCGTTATCCATCTCTCAGAAAGCGAGCTAAAAGTTACAACGTTATATTTTGTAATTTGAGCGGTTTATAAGAATAAGTGATCAAGTCCAAACCAAAATGTGTTTAATTTTTTGTTGTTGTTTACATATAGGTAAATTTAAAATTTCTTACATTTGCCATACCTTTATTCATGTATGGATGTCCTTTTACTCGTATATACGTGCATTTCTGTTCATGTTTTTAAAATAAATATTAACCATTTGCTTACCAAAATCCGATATGTCGGCTTTCGGTTCTCTAGCAACAAATACCGGTCCCGTCAGATCTGACATTATGATTTAAACATTATATTACAATTACATTTACATAAAAGAAATTATCAGATATATTTTGGCCAATATGAAAAAATCAGGGTTGTTTAAAAATTTCGATTCATATTTTGTTTTTTTTTTTCAATAAGTTAAACATAAAAATTAATAATTATTGAACATTTATATGTTACGATATGTTTCAAAATTACAAAAATTGACGTAAAAAATTGTGTACAGATACGATAATACTGCGTATATATGATGCAATGTCCTTTGCATATTGGGAGTGGTTGATGGTTAAATAAATATATGTTTTTACTGTTACATATAAGAAGAATAAATATGTTTTTTGTCTCCAATTTTAAGCATATTGGAAGTGCTTTTACCAGGCCTAGCTAGAGCTGAAAACTAATATAATGTTTCATTGATAAAAAATGAGGGGAAATTTCGACTTATACATTATAACCATGAGCCCAGAACACCCTTGGCATAATCCTATCTAACAGCGTTATTGAATAGATTGACATAATAATGGCATTATGAATCGGGGTGAACTGTGAGGTGGAGAAAAAATAAATTGATCAGAGCAAACCCACCCCCTCGCTTAGGGGAGGATCTCCGCTATGGGCTGTAATGAAGTGATCAATCATCAGGCCATGGAATATAGCACAATCCATGGAATACAGCACAATCAACAGCCTTCATGTCTCCATTCACCCATTATGGAGGCCCTATTTGTTATTCCAGTGTGCCCAAATGATGGACATTTGTCAAATGACCAATGTATGGATTTGATACCAGACTATCATGAATATGTCGGCTGAAAAAGATAAATATTAATGGTTTAATCGGGCAGTTCCCCATTAAAAAAATTCAAACAGTATATTCTAAACTCGCATTTTGCTTCTGTGAATCAAAATTTCGGCAAATTAAAGATTTTTTCATTTTTGTTAAAAAAAATATCTTTCATAGGAATTCTGTCAAAATTATAATCTCCTAAATATTATGCAAGGTCATGTTGTCATTTATCAATTATTTCTCCACTTTAAAATTTAAATTTTATTTGGTTGCTACAACTGTTTAGAATGAGTTGTATTTACCACCCAAAAATTAAATTAATAAATAGATATTACCACAAAGTGTTTGCCGAAATCAAGCAAATATTTTAAAAATGCACATGTGCTGGATCCATTGTATCTCTATCTTTTGATATTGTCTATACTATTTTCTGCCAGACTTGCATTGTGAGGCGATCCATTCTTTTTCCGATATTAGTTTTTAATCACGTATGAAAATGGCAAAAAACACCTGTCATGTTTCGATTCTGAAAATATCATGTGGCCAGTCATATACATTTGTGTATTTTTACTAGCTAAAATAAGTACAATACATATTTAAATCGATCTTCTTCTTGTTTTTTAACCATTGTTTTTTACCACCATTTTTCACATTTGTTTAAAACGGTCTATGTAGTAATACAAAATAACCGTGTATTCGAAAAATATATATTTAAAATGTAACATTATTATTATATTGTAATATTTCTATTGCCGTATTATGGGCGAACAATAAAAGCTCACATTATATCAAGCACTCTTTATGTCCTCAATACATCTTTTTAAAATCTTCACTGCTCATTCACTCGAAACTTCTTCATCCCTTATTCTGTACTCCGCCACCCCGCCTCCCTCCCGCCCTCACCCCCGCTCTGTCTTGGCTGTGCTCTCGTCTCGAGGGGATTGTTACATTTCCGCTTTTAGCTCTAAGGCCATCAATCAAATATATCTCTCCATCACCCTGATTCGTGATTCTTTCTTCGCTCATATTTTAATATCTTCAGATGGATAAATATGCATCTTCTGACAAAAACAGGACTGTTAAACCTTTTATAGGTTGCTGGTCAGTTATCTAAACATTTTACTTAATGGTTGATGTTCTATTCTCAACATTATTAATATTTAAAGCATTTACTTTGTGGTTAGTCATTTTAACTTATTTATTGTTTTACAAAAATGTTAATAATATAAGTACATAACCACTCGCCGAGATTTTTATGTCTACCGGTTTCGAAACGTACCCGTCTCTTCGTCAGGACAATCATACAGCATGCAAACAATACCACCCTTCACCACCATATCACCATTTACACACTTAAAACTACACAAAATGTTTAACACATGCAAAACATGTTAAACATTTTAGTTGAGTTTTAAGTGTGTAAATGGTGCTATGGTGGTGAAGGATGGTATTGTTTGCATGCTGTAGTACTGATTGTCCTGACGAAGAGACGAGTACGTCTCGAAACCGCCAGACATAAAAATCTCGGTGAGTGGTTATAAACTAATATTTTTAACATCTTTGTAAAAAATAAATAAGGTTGATATTCTGACTTAAAGAACTGTAATTTGAAGATTTTTTCTGTAAATATCATTCCATCCTTGAAAATATTTATTAAAGTTTATTTGTTAAAATATATTTGTACGCAAATATATATTTTTAAATACATAACATACGCAAACATATGTTTGTTAAAACATGTGTTATACAAACCATTTTTCGGAGACCCAGCCAGCCACCTTTAGTATCTCATCGGTATTCAACAACCTTATCATACGATTTCATTGTGGATTTGACCACGAAAGATTTGACTACGAAGAAATATTAATTTGACGATTATCATGACGATTTAAATACAAAAATAAAACACTTTTATACAACCACTTTCTTTAGTTTCATGATATAAATACTAGTTTTGAGAACTACAGATGTTCTCATCAATAGTTGAAAACACAAAGTTAGTTTTCTCACTTGTTGATTAGAACATCAGAAGTTCTCGGAAGAAGACAAGTTTGCATTAATAAACTCACAAAATAGTCTTGAACAAATGTTTTATATTCAAATCATCGTGTTTCTCCACTGGCTTATGGTAAGAATATTATTTATATTTAAACGCGTAGCATTTTATTTTTAAAAATACATTTTTTTCATTAATAAAATGGTATGGTTTAAAATTAACGTTTCATGAAATTAAATATTTTATTTAAAAAAACTACAAAAAAAAAGTCGGAGAGATTTTCATAATTTATAATTGAAGCAATAATTTTGTGATTTTCCATTTTAGAATAAAAATAAAACTTAATCTATACTGACTATTTAATCACTTTAAATATTTTATTATAACTTAATTATAAAAGAAAGTATTTAAGTATTAATCAGTCTTGAAAATAAACGGTTAGCTTTGAGACCGGTAGACATTATAATTAAGTTACAAAAAAATATTTAAAGTGATTTTAAAACAAAGTTATTTTATAATTAAAGCATAGACTTTTCCTCATGCATCGCTCATGTTGAGAAAATATCTTGTAGTCTACTCAAATAAACTCACGATTTTTTTGAGTTAAATTTGATAAATTGATGTCAAAACATAAAAATCTAGTTTTTTCACTGTCACATCCCCTGCATTTTTTATTAAGTGGCTTATGAGATACCACTTCATCACCGTTTGTCAGTTCTGTACATAGGATAGGGGTAGATATAAATTCATTCGTCTAAAAGTCTACATAAATTTGTGTATACTTTACTTGGAATGGAATGGAGAGCAAATATCCAGTGGTACATTTCTCAAAATACGTGAATGATTTCCTGTACTTGGCTTGGATATTGTATGATGGGTGAAATGGGGTGCATACATTGATGGAAGGCTCTCTCGGGGGAACATGGATGCAGTCTTTTTATGATTACTCTCTCTTTGCCGCTCTTCTGAACTAAAATTACATTAAATATGGATGGTAAGAGTTACACTACATAAATACACATTATTTTCTCAAAGTATGATAATATAAATGACAAATAAAAACTGAAATCTATTCTCAATTTGATATATATAGTAATATATTATTAGATTAAAACCAATATTTTTAGCTTTTCCACTTTATTTTTATTTGACCAGCGACCGGGTTTCGTCGTTACCGACATCATCAGACTGGTATATGTATATTATAGATTTTTTTGTAGATATAGATTATAGATTATATTTGTAAATATAGATTATAGATTATAGATGATATATATAGATTGTTTTTTAAATTAAACGCTTGAATATACCACCTAAATGAGTTTTATTTATTTATACGACTAGTTTCGAAAACTTATAGATGTTTTCGTCTTTTGGTAAAAAATAAAACTAACGAACAAAAAAATATGTAGGGGTATATATAGGTTAATAAATATAGGGAAGGGGGGGGGGTAAAGAAATAAGATTTTTTGTAAAAGAAAACATAGATAATAAAGGTGATGTATTTTGAAACAGTAATATGTAGTTCAATTGAATCAATATGTTGATGAACAGACGGTGTTTTACTAACATTAAAAAATACAGAATATTATCGAAGAACCTTAAAACATCAATATTTTCTGTTAAATTTTATTTAAATTAATGTTTTAGCTGTGATAAGAGCGATTAGATCAATAAATTATAATATTTCGTAAATGTCATAATCTGTCAACAATGAATAAATAAAAAGATAAGATTTGAAATGGTGACTGAAATATAACTTACTAACGTACTTATTAACTATCTAACTAACCATCACCCTTTTCCCACAGGGGTAGGCAGATAGAATAGAATGCCTCACCAATATGTCATTGCAAACAATCTTCGCTTCTTTAATATTAATTCTTTCAGATTGTTTTTCAACTATTGATGAGAATATCTGTTTTTCTCAAAACTAGTCGTGTTTATATGTGAACCCATAAAGGTGTTTTTTTTGGGTTTAAATATTCAGCCATTAGAATCTAATATATAATTAAACAATTTCAAATTCTTATAAATAGCACCGCCGCGCTTGGAATAAATTTGGAGTCTCTAAGTAAAAATGCGATAGACACTGTACATATAATTAAAAGTGGTACACACACACACACATGTTAAACCCACTAAGTATAAACCACATTTTAGTCGAAGTGAATTTGCTTGATTTTGAGCGAATACATCTTGTCAATAATTCAATCTGTTGCACTGGTAAACGAGGATGCCTGTCGGTAGAATCACTAATAGAAAGTTTACACCCATGTTGGCCCAAGAGCATTCGCCATCAATCGTTTCTGTTGAACAGTCAGTTTCCTGATCCGAATGCACCCCTGTCGATACATCGTTACGAAAAGTAAGCTGAGAAAAATCTATTGTACTGCAGACCTTATAAGGGTACATACACCGGTATGTACCCTTATAAAGTTCTTGTATTACATCATGGTCAGCTTAAAAGAAACATATAAACAGCTTATAAGAATGTGTTGGTGAATAATTATAATGTCTAGTAAAATAAATATTTAATATCAGTTTAGTGGAGTTTCCTATGCACATGATAATGATGGTCAATGGTAGTGATTAACTCAGTAACTAAAAAAAAATTAATCCAAATTTGTGAAGTGGTCACTTAAACCAATGGAAGACAGGTCGTAAACCCCGTATGTGTTTAAAGAATTTCTTAAATATTAACATTGACATACAACTTATTTTAAATAATTAATCGAAGGACCAAAAGTAATGTGTATATAATTCTTTACGTGTGTATCATAATGGATACGAGTTGTTATTTCACAAAAATGAATTTTTCGAAAAATTGCTGTAAAATTACGTTACATCATTTAATAACTCAAAACTTGGAGTTTCCAGTGTCGAATTTGTAACTCGAGGATAAGTTTATAGATTTCTCATAGATAATAAATCAAACGGCTATGAAGGGTTGAGTTTTGTTACAGTGGGTGTGTGCTACACTAGGTACTTGGAGAGGAGGGATCCGTGCCAAGCTCAATTTTATACTTCTAGATATAACTTTATTTGAACTCGATCTCAAATGGAAGTACTAGATGTAATGTATTGTTTCCAATTTAGTTTTTAATGTGTTGAAAGGCATTATTTTATCTCGTACGTTTCCGATTGGTACTTAATATAGAGAAGGTATTTACATCATATTTCTAAATAATTTTTGTTTGTTAATGTTTATTTGTCTAGTTAAAGCTTAATAACGGAATGTGTATAAGCATAATTGTGAATTTCAAGATTATTTCAAGAAAAGTATTTTGTTTCGTTATTTTCGTAGATTGATTTTGCACATTATAGTAGTTGTAAAAAAGTCTCAATGGTTTATTTTTTATTAAAAAAATATTCCGGCTTTTTAAAATATTGGGTTTCGAAAAAAAATTCGCAAAGTGGGTGCAAGACATTTATATCATTCATAATTTGTTTACGACAAGATAATACTTTAAAATAAAAATTTCTTAAAAGCAGGTTGGTACTTTTCACATTTTTCATCTCATTATTCATCTCATTTTATGAAAATGTCATAATCATTTAAATATAAAGTTTTTTTAAAAATAAATCCCACTTTTATTAATATATGATTGACCAAAAAGTACTAAAATAATTTTTGGGAAGCAGTATTATGATTAGTTAGTAGGTTAGTAATAAACCAAGAAAAAAAATCAAAAATGAAATAAAAACTTCAAAATAAAAATCTAAAATGATTAATTTCAAATGCATGTGTGTATCGATAAAAAATAAAAATTTGTTTAAAAATGTCCTGACGACGGATAAGTGGTCTCGAGAGAACGAGAGGGTGAGAGAAATGGAATTCGGGGTGGCATTGTTTAGGGGAGAGGGGGTGAATGTACCAAATTTGGCCATCGACTCTGAAATGTCATAACGCTGAAGGGCGATTTATCGACACTGGAGAAACAATGGAAGTTCACTTGAAGATGATAAATAGAAGGGCGAGGAAACGGGACGTCATTTTTCTCACTTCTGTCAAAATCCGCGCTTCCATTCCTCTAAAAGGGTAATTTATTCCATCCATTCCTATTGAATATCAGGCGATATTTTCGGTTTGCTTTCATGATGTTTTTCTGGATTCGCTGGCAGATCGCATTGAATATATTTACATACATTTCTCTTTATGGAGTAAGTGAGAAAAAATGAGAATTATTTCCGACAAGAATAATGAAGGCATACAAAAAAAACAACTACGAAAAATCGCTATCCGTAAAGCTCAATTCGCTATAGTCGTACCATTGTAGCAAATTGAGCTTTATTGATTAAGTTATGTATTTCTGGTATAAATATTATAAAATTATGATTTGATTATGTGACATAAGTTTATTTTTTATTGTTTATTTTTAATGTACCGTCTCGGAAATACTAGATTAAAATCCCACATTAACACATATTATTTGATTTGATTTAAGTTTTGTACTGACATTTCTTGGTAGAACTGCATTTTATATAATGAAATAAGAACTTTTTTTCCACATTTGTTTTATTTGACCAGTAACCGGGTTTTGTCTTAACCTAGTCTAATAAAATGTGTATGAAAAAAACTATATAGTTCATCCATTTTCTTGAATTCATTTAATATAACCCTGGACTAGTGTGTATTGTGTATAACAGTCAAGATAACACTGTTTCTGCATGATGCAATGCCTTAGGTACCATTGCGAATAAGTGTGTTTTAGAAGAATAAGAAAAATTAAACGTACATTTTTGATATTTTCAATCTTATCATTCTGTGAAGATTATAATAAAAGCTAGATCGTTGCTAAAAAAATAGACTGTTGTTTCCCTTAAAAGATTTGATCCACTTACAGTTTGGAATGCATTGTTTTATTTTCAAACAAATATGAGTTATGATGAAGTTTAACCTGCAAAGTATAGACAACATTTTTAATGAAGTTCATCGTACCATAATGTCCACATATCTCCAAAACGGAAGAAAAAGACTAAGTAAAACCTATGTAGTAACAATACAAAAATTCATTAATGCATCGATAAATTCACCGGGACTTCACAAACGGCCACAAATCTCGAAACAAATTGACAAAAAGCCCTTTCCCACAAAACAAAACAATCCATCGTATAATTTATCGTCCACACATAACGAATACTCATTTTATCGGTGAAAGAATTACGGCCTATCCTTTATATTAATTGTCGGTCATTTATCTACTGGAGATTTTTGTTCAATGCAAAGGAACAATTGCCTGTCTCGTGTGATACATATACGTTCAGCCAGGTTCGATCGAACGCGGATTAGTATTTGTAATTGGTACATATATCTCACCAAAAGTTAAATTGGATTCTCCTTTTAACCTTTATCCTCACCGAATGGTCCATAAGACACCAAGCTAATTGCACCTTGTGAAATAATATTCGTTAACGAAGTGAAAGTAATCATTCAGAGTGATATTAAATAATTTTAATGATCGATTTGGCAGTAACTTTGTGGTAATATCTCAAAAATTTTTGTGTAAAATTTACTCATAAAATCAATTGTCTGCCGTGTTTTGTGATGCGAAATGCATCAAAAGACGTAGACGATCTTTCTAACTATTACGGAAATTTACAAAATTTTGAGTGTGTCCAAATACTTGTTCACAAAATCTGGATTATCTCCAATTACAGGAGTTATTTTCATATTATTCCGTAGCTTCTTTTCATCTTACCAATAGATGTCTCTAATGAAGTTCTAGTGATTCAAGAATAATGTTTAAAAATTGGTTCATATATATAGAACTTCCAAGAATTTGAGTAGTGTGGTTGACAAAAATAGGTAGAATTGGTGAATGTTACACGTGTGTAACGTGATCACTTAAACCAGCCTATGACGGTCGTCACCCCCGTAAATGCCCAGACTTCCATATTCTTCTTCATCCTTGATGAGAAATCAAAAATATTACGGAAATGTATAAAATATTGCATTGATAATGTTTTCCTTATATCTGTTGCCTATTTTTTACAAAAAAATATAAAAGTTAGTTTTTATTGATTTAATTTAGTAATGAATAAAAAGGTTTATTGAGATGATAATATGGATCACAGTATTTACAGGTGATGAAAACTATGATTTTATATTACTTTTATGAGAAACTGAATTTAAATTTAATAAATTTGATCATAGAATTTTGATAAAATTTTTACTTGATAGCGAAGACTACCGGTCACTGTTTAAATAAAGTAAATGCAAAAAAAAATTAAATAGTCATTTTATTAAATAAAAGCGTCATTATAATAAAAATGTTTAGTGCGTATAGCCTCATTCAATCAATGTTTGGCGACGCTGAGTATTATGGCGTCTGATGAGTTCGCCTTTGGCAACATAAGGTGCCGAATTTGTAAAGCCCAATTAAGTTTGGAGCATTAATCAGCTATAAGGAACGCGCACCAAAGGTCTACAGTGACAAATAAGGCAGCAGGATTGTTGATTGATTCTTGGTTCCGTAGCTCTCAATGTTATCCGTTAATTGAATCAATTAATCCCGTACTAGAAGAAGAAATGTAAAAAATATATATCACGCCCTTCAAACTTAACCTAAGAAATAGTTTCCTTGAGAAATATTATGGTAAGAAATCACAGATTGACGTTTTGTTTTAGGAAATACTACATTTATAAGAGTGAGATATGGTGTAATTTTTTTATGGTAATAAACTCTAAAATAAGAGTCTCTGCTAAATAAAAACTTTCTCACTCCAACCAAAGGTGGCTATCGGGAAGGTGTCATGAAATAAATGATAAATGTAAAAGTTAAAAAAATTTAAACAGTGCGATTGTCAATCATGGGTAGAATGGTGAATGTTGCGCGTGTGTAAATTGGTCACTTAATCAGCCTTTGACAGGTCATTAGACCTCTGGATTTCCAGGTGTCCTTATTCTTATTTATTTATGTTGAACTTTCAAAAAATTTAAGTTTGTTTGAAATATGGAGCACTTGTTTATCTTTATTGAATGTTTGCTCTTTTTTGGTTTAAAATTATTATAATTGACTTTATTCAAAAGCGTTTCTTGTTTTATAATATATTGTAACATATACTCACGCAAAAGATTTTTTTGTTTTTGTCTAAAATATACCTGAAATAAATGAATGCATGAAGCGTAAAATATCGAAAAGTGAAATGTTAGTAAAAATATTAATAAATAAAATAAAATATATCGTATGAAAGTATCCTTGCCTACCTTTGGAGTTGACTTTACGGTTTGTTCGGTTTTCAGTAAAAATTGTCTCAACCGTATATTATTAATTGTTCCAGAAAACCCTAAAGAAGAGCCCACAGTGTCGGTGGATAGGCTGAGATATTCAGCCGGGGACAAAGTAACGGCCAACTGTTCTTCCTCAAACAGTTACCCAGCCGCGAACATCACCTGGTTCGTGAACGAACAAAAAGTAAGTCAATATTTTGAGTTTATCCGAACTTTTGTTCAGAAATGCTAGTTTTGCTTCATTTAAGAGTTATTCATATTAAGGTATTTATAACTCTCTTATTAGGCACTTACTTTATAGTTATATGTATCTACTGGTCGTGTTTACATTAATAATTTTTAATTTAAGTTTACTTGATAAATTTCTTGAATGTTTTTCGCAGATACTTTGTGCCACATTTTATAAACTTTATAAAATACAACAACTTTGTTTTAACCACTTTTTATAAGAACACTTTATCAAACCGGTTTCGACAAGAACTTTGTCATCATCAGGGTTTATGTACTAAATTCTAAAACATTGAAATACTCATAGTTATTTACCCTTCCCTTCCAATAAAAAGTGGTTAAAACAAAGTTGTTTTATTTTATAAAGTTTACTCGATAAAAACTACAACCATATTGGTAGTTTTTTACAACGTCAAGTAAAACTTAAATTATAATTAAATTAAGCAGTGTATTTTAGAGTTACAAATATGAATATTTAGACATTTGCCGGACTATTAATCTGTCATTAATAAGGAAGTGATCATTTTATACACTTGTCAAACCTTTCTGACAACGATTAAATATCAGTACCCCCTGATTTTTTGAGCTTGTTTATGTACAATGCATGTGTGTGCAATATCCATACAAGAATCTATGTAGACGTGAGTGAAGGATGACATTTCAGGAGATCATTGTCAACTAAATGGATGCGACATTTATATGGTGAAAGCGTCGAAAAAAATTGCAACCGATAAGTATAATCCCTTCTTATAAAAAGTCTCCAATAATTCGTTGTTTATTCTCTATTGAGATATTTATAAGACATATTTAGATTAATTTTTCAAATTTTAAATCCAGGTACTTTGACCTATCGTAGTCGTACAGGAGAAAGTGACCAACTAACAAAACGTAAAATGTTCAGGAGGGCCATTTAAGTCACTTTTGCTTGGCAAGAAAATCAACATCAATGCTAGTTAGTAATTTTTAACAAGTCAATATATTATACTTCCAACTTTAAAATCCTTTGGGATTTTTTTAGGTCAATATTAAGCTAGTGAGATATAAACAGTCAATGATCACGTTTTTGTTAAAACTGCACTTGGTCACTTTCTCCTGTATGATTACGATATATATATATATATATATATATATATATAAAATTGTTACACAATTTTAGAAATACAGTTCATTTTTTTCAAATATTTGTGAGAAAATCTTTAGTTCTCAAAACTAGTCGTGTTTACATTAATAAACTTAATATGTGATTTTTTTTACTTAATATGTGTTTATATTGTAGTACTTTAAAAAGTTATTTTTTTCACCAGGTTCCTGAATTCAAGCCCCATTCCATCGTGACGTCACCAGACGGCACCGAGTCCTCCACCTCCACGCTGGAATTCGGAACCAATCTCCTGAGAGGAGCTACTTCCGTGTCCAGGTTGAGGCTGCGCTGCGAGGCCTCCCTGTTCGACCTGTACAGAGCCAGCAGTCAGACGGTGGAAATAAAAGAAGACAAACCACAACTGGCCTCTGTTATGGGCCACAACATTTCAAGTAAGCGTGAAATTTTTTATTTAGAGATCTAGCAATAGTGAAATAAGGAAGGAATGCAAAGCTGAGATAAGCATCATCGATAAAATTAAGAAAGGTGTGTTGAGATGGTTTGGACATGTAGAACGAATGAGTGAGGAATGAACGGTAATACAAATTTATGAGAATGTAAGTGGAAAAAAGAGCAGAGGAAGACCGAGAAAAACATGGCACGATCAGCAACAGTAACAATCGACGAGTATGTATGAGGAGATGCATGAACGTGGAAGAGGCGAAGAATGTTTGCAAAGAAAGAGTGGTGTGGCGTTCTATTCTTTCTGCCTACCCCTGCGGGGAAGCGGCGTGATGGTTAGTTAGTTAGTTAGTTATCTAGCATTTAATTTGTAGAACTCCATTTTAATTTAAATTCTCAATTTTAAATCAAACACTGATTTTTTTAGACTCCTTCAAACCCTTATCCGCACCCCAATGGTGCATAGGGCACTGCATCATATAATCGCAGTGCTATCTTTATCGTTAACGCATGAAGGAAAAGTGATCAGCCCTCGCATCAGGTACCAGTTCAGGGTAATATTGAATAAATATTAGAGTGAGAAAATCACTTACTTTTTTACTCCCTCCTGGGAATCGAACCCGGGACCTCCAGAACTGTAGCTGAGCGTGCTGATCAATTCACTACGGAGGTAGACAAAAGACTTTTTTTTATACAATTTTTTTTAAATTAAAATTAATGGAAATGTCATAACTAGACGAAACCATTGTAACAGCATTTATTTTTTATGTGTTTATTTAACAATTAAATACATCTTAGTAGACTAAAAAAATATCAGTGTTTGATTTCAAATTTAATATGTTAAAGGGAAAATTGTTCACTGATCTTATTTCTTCATTTTCTAATCATTCCTTCATAATCCTGGTCTCCTTGGAATTGGTTCTAAATTACGTATTAAATTACTGGGAACTTAAAACTTGGAAGTTAGAAAAACGTCTTTTAAACTTATTACTAGTGTTGCCTTTCGAGATGACACGTGTGATTATTTTTAAATCCCTTTTGGGCGAGCTCTATCTACTTAAAATGAAATGTAGGTAATAAATCTAGTTTTGAAAATATTTAAACATTTTTTATAAATGCCCTTGCCTTTTCGAAAAACTCATCAAAAATTTGTAACAAATATATCGTAGTCGTATAGGAGAAAGTGCCCAACTAACAAACCGTAAAATGTTCAGAAGGGCCATTTTCGTCATTCTTGTTTGTCAAGAAAATAAACATCAATGCAGTTAGTCATTTTAACAAGTCAATATATTATACTTCCAAGTTTAAAATCCTATGGGATTTTTTTCAGGAGAATATTCAGTTAGTAAGATATCAAATAGTCAATGATTACGTTTTTATAATAAAATGCACTTGGTCACTTTTACTGATATGACTCCAAAAAAAATATGAAATATTGTATGTTACAATAATAAAGAACCTGCGACAAGTTCTATTGCTTTCATGACGTGAATGATCTGCAGAATGCAGTTCATAATTGCTGTCTCGCTTCTATACAATTGTGGCGCGCAGCAGTTAGAGTGAAATAAATAAAATCTCTTGAATAAACAACATAAATAATACACAGTGACATAAACCGCTCTGCTATTGAATTGTGTATCGATAGTTTTGACAGTATATCGCAGGAATATTTATCGAAACTATAAATTGAAGATCACCAAGTTGTCTAAGAGGGATTTTAAATCCTCCTCTTTCATTTGGGTAGATTGAAAAGGTATGTACATGGAATAAGGTTAATAAATCCTTCTCTGATAATAACACATTTAAGGGTAATTAAAAATACAAGATTTATCTTTACAAATTTATCTTATTTAAAAAAAAAAACATTTTTTTTCTCATTTTAATATAATTTTATGTATAATATTGTCTGTTTGTGGAGTTTCCCCATGCCATGGGCACAATTTAAAATTATTGTTTTAGTTTTTGTAAGTTATTATTTTTTCATAAGTCTTACAATCATATTGCTGAATGACATGTTCTATTTTGTGATTAAGCTCATTTATAAATAGTTCAATAAATGTCAATATGAAACTTAAATCTCATAAAGTGCATTACTGGTTATTTGTATTTATTTGAAGTTTAAAACGCCCGACCGGCGTAAAGGCCGAGGTATCTCTACATGAGAGAGTACGGCTATTATCCTTGGCTCCACCCGACCCAGTTTAGAGACTAGTTTAGAGACTAGAAGGAATGTGTATTTGATTACGCATTTTTATCGATTGTTGCGTGGTATGATCGATAATCCTAAAATTATCCGGAACATTGGTCTGTATGTTCCCGATAGTTACCTAAGACAGCGTCGGCATAGATTGTTTCACATTCCTATACACAGGACCAACCTGCCGATGGTTATGCCTGTAGGAAGAGCTACCGCTATGTTGAAAAATATCACATTGGATATTGATCTATTCCATGTGTCCGAAGGAGTTTTCCAAAGCGGGATTCTTCTACACCTTTAAGTCTTCTTGCTTACTTTTAATATATACGCCTTGAATATTGTTTGTTATGTAAAAATTGTATAATTGTATAATTGAAAAGATTAGAAAGAGCTCTTTATGGACATGTGGAGCGAATGGATAGCGAGAGAATGACTAAGAAAATATATGTGGCGAATGTGAGAGGGAAAACAGAACGTGGACGACCGAAAAAGACTTGGCACGATCAGATCAATCAGAACCTAAAATCTGGCGGTGTCAAAAGTCTGCGTAATCGCAGGGCATGTATGACTAGATGTATGGATGTGAAGGAGGCGAGGAGTGTATGTCAGGACAGAAGAGTGTGGCGTTCCATCCTCTCTGCCTACCCCTGCGGGGAAACGGCGTGATGGTAGTAGTAGTAGTAGTAATGTATAAATTATTTTTTTGTTGAATAAATTGAAACTGAAATAAATTGAAAAAATTGAAAAGAAATAAACTTCAGACCGAGTACTTTTGTCTTTTGTTATTTTCTGCTAGGCTACTGATAGGTCAATCAAAATTAAAACCCTTTCAACCATTGTTTCATTAAAAGGTTAGAGGGTTGATTAATTAACCCTGCATTTTAGTTTTTTTTTCTTTTATCTGTGTTTTTTTCTCGATGTCTGTGAGTCTGAAACATGGTTACGTTGTTTCTCGCTGTTATTCATAACTGTATTAAATTTGGTAACCCGCATTAAAACTTTGCTTTGTTTTCAGGTGATTCAGCCAAGCGTGTACTGCATCACACTCTCCTGTTGCTGACAGCGCTGAACTTGTTGACTAAACTTTTTCTAGATATTCCAAATCAACTGACCGAGAGATAGTTAGATTATCCGCTGAATTAGCAAACTAAGCAAACTAACTAGCTTCAAGCTTTTGGAAATAATATTTTGGCAAAAGAGCAAAGGAAAAACGCCATTGCGAATTAATCCAATCATTGCCAAACAAACAAAATTGTTTGGCAGTGAAAAACTATTACATTTTAACTATCTTTTTTAATTTCTTACGGCATGTTAAACATTTAGGTATTTATTGATTCGGCATTAACTTTGTGGAATGACATGTTGATTATTTTATTAAAATAAAATTTTAGTTGTTCCTTCAATATCATTTTATTTTATAATAGGCAGAAACCCGATATAATCAAATCTCATACCATATTTTGTATCATTCATTCATTCAAACCCTTATCCGCACACCAATGGTGCATAGGGCACTCTATCATATATACGCAGTATTATCTTGATCGTTAACACACGAAGGAAAGGTAATCAGCCCTGTATATTTTGTATAGGATATTCTTTTCGAAAATAGCATCTTAGCGCATGACAGGCATCGTGGCATAGTTGGATAGACGTTTGACTGCGAAACTGTAATCTTGAGCTCATTCATGCTAACTGCTACATAAATTCATGAAAAATAGATTATCAATTGGGCTGGGAGTTTGTGAAATATTTTTCATATTTACTCTCCCCCCTCTTCTTACTCTCCTACCTACAAACAATCCTCTTTACATAGAGGTTTTGTGGATTATTCTTGAGAAACAAAAAAAATGTAATTGGTTGTACGTATTTATGTTGACATGTAAATTAAAGTTATTTTATTTATTGTTTCGGCATTAACTTTGTGGTAAGACATGTTACAATAATTAAAGAAAACACTTGTTTTTTGTTCAAACTGCGAGAAATTTAATGATTAGAATTAAAGAACATCATAGCGGTCTTGTTAGTAATTATTTTTCGGAATTTGCAAATCACATAATAGATACTAATCACTCATTTCACTCTCATAAATTAAAATTATTACACCTTGTTCCATATAAAGGCGAAATTATGAATTTTCTTGAAAATTAAGAAATCCAAAAAAACCTAAATTCTAATAATAATTTATTAAATAATATATTGTTTCAAAATTCTTCACCTTTGCTTTCCATTTTTCCTTTGTTTTCAAACTCCGCCCCTTGACTAACCCCTTCCCTTTACTTTCCCCTCTCCTTATTTATAGAAAAATTTTATATTTTGTATTTTAGTTACTATACAGACCTGAATGATGGAAGTTTAACTTCTGAAACATGTAGTCTATAATAAAACTCATGTGGTAAAAAACAAGTGTTTTCTTTAATCATTAATTAAAGTTGTTCTGTGGGTTAAGGTAGAATCGTAGGCGAGGATAGTTGCAGACGATTATGACCCTATTTTAATTGAATTGATTTGATATATCTTTAACAAGGCACAATCAGGATAGTTATAAGACTCTGAAGAGTCCTTGTACTTTGAATCTTCTATGGAAGGGTTTATTTTTAAGCGGTTTGGTGATTTTTGAAAAACTACTTTCTTACTTTCTGCAGTAGAGTAATCTTTTGAATAAAATATGGCTCCTACAATTGATATCCATACTCCATTAAAGGTTTTTTTTAACCCTTACGACAAATTTAAATAAATATTTGTATTAATTTCTAAGAATATCGTCGATCGCCAAAAGTAATTAAAAAGAATATTGTAAGAATAGTTTATTGTTTTCGGTTATTTTAATTATTTTTTTCATGCAATACCTCTCTAAGGGGTGATTTCTAGTTTGCCATTTCCGAAATATTATATTCCAAAAAATTGACGGATGCAATATATAAAATAGGGTATGTATTTAACATTAAATGTTTATATTTTATAAACTTATGTAAATATCTACATTCATTAAAAACATAATATTATGCATAATTATAATGAAAATGGTTCTGACTAAGATATAGGAATTTGTGATAATTTTAAATTAATAGAAAAATATTTATAAATAGCCTGTTAAAAAAAAGGAGTAAAAGATTTGTTTTATTTAATTTATTATTAGATTAAAACCAATATTTTTAGCTTTTCCACTTTTTTATTTGACCAGCGACCGGGTTTCGTCGTTACCGACATCATCAGACTGGTGATGTCGGTAACGACGAAACCCGGTCGCTGGTCAAATAAAAAAGTGGAAAAGCTAAAAATATTGGTTTTAATCTAATAATAAATTAAAAATGCAATTCCATCACGAAGTGTCAGTGGATAATATAAATCTATGTTTTATTTAATGTAAATTTTATTTGAATTCTAACTAATAATAACAAAAGTGAGATTTTTTCTACATAAATACTTAATTCAACTTAATTACTCCCCAATATTCTGTTATGTAGATTTAAAGTGATATTTCAACAGAGAGAAAGAAGTTGTTTAGATGAGAATTTTAAACTTTTGATATTAACAGACGTTGTGACCTTGCATTGGCTAGTTTCAATGACCCATTGATTAGATTAAAGAATAACAATTAACCCTTAATTATTACATTAATAAAAATGATTTAAGTTAACAGTAACGTTTCGCATATTTCATTACAAGTAATTTTAAAGATTTTTTTTTAATAAATAAAATATTTGGTTAACGTAAACGTGTTTTATTTTGTTACTGAACAATGTTTTAGCTTCAATTATTCTTGCAAAAATTTCAACTTTTGTAAAATTTATCTAACTTTTGATATTTCTATAAATGGTAAACAATGTGCATAAATATATCACCTGAACCAGCCAATGTCAGATCGCAATCCCCGTTAACGGTCAGACATTTAAAAATTTTCCACCTCAATCACATCTTTGCCTCTGTTAAGAAGTTTATTTTTTGTTTATGTTTTTATATTATTTTTTGACATCTCATCAAAGATGAAGAAGAATATGGATGTCTGGGCATTTACGGGGCTGACGACCGTCACAGGCTGGTTTAAATGATCTCAAAATCTGGATTATCTCCAATTGCAGGAGTGAACAAGTATTTGGACACACTCAAAATGTTGTAAATAAATTATCTGGTCAAATTATAAGCTTGATAATGGTATAATTATAAGCTTGTAATTCCAAGAGTTTGAGTAGTGTGGTTGTCAATAATGGGTAGAATTGGTGAATGTTACACGTGTGTAAAGTGATCACTTAAACCAGCCTATGACGGTCGTCAGCCCCGTAAATGCCCAGACATCCATATTCTTCTTCATCTTTGATGAGATATCAAAAAATAATATGAAAATAACTCCTGCAATTGGAGATAATCCAGATTTTGTGAACAAGTATTTGGACACACTCAAAATGTTGTTTATGTTTTTATATTTTAAAAAACTATGAATAAAATTCACGGTCTTTTTGACTCCGCATATGTTATTTAATTACTGACTTTTTTTTTATCAGAAATATTTATTAACTATTAACAAAAATATATTTAAAAAAATAATCGTTGAATTAGATATGCGCAATAACATACGAATTTACTATAATATAATTTAAAATTTATGGTGTATTCAAAATATTTACGAAAAATATATCTACAATTAATATTTATGTCAAAGTACTTGTGTTTTATGTATGAACTAAAAAATAATGGTTATTTATTGATTTTTAAACATACATTTATAAAAACATATTAAACATATAAAATCATATATACACCAATAAACACATATTTAATTTATCTTAGTGTAATTTTTGTTCTGTTATGAATATAAAGAATTAATATTAAGAAACGAAATTCAAAAATGTCCATATATTTGTAATTGTGTAATACATGAACCATAAAATTAGATTTTTTGTTGATTTCAATACGAATATTTTTTAAACATTGAACATTGAAGACTAAAGGTAATATATATACATATATATATATATATATATATATATATATATATATATATATATATATATATATATATATATATATATATATATATATATATATATATATATATACATATATATGGATAAATATATATATGTAAATACATATATATATATATACACATAAAGGCCTGGATTCAAAAACATGAACAGAAAAAAATAAAGTTTGGATCGCGGCAAGGAATGAAGGAAATATAATAAGTACGTAAGACCTAGATCTCGGGGATTCAAATTATGACGCGTTTGGCCGCTATGAGGGCTTGGCGTGTGCTTGCATAAATTTTATTTTAGCACTCCTTACCTTAAAAATGAGTCTTTTCATTTCAAAACCACATATTTATTTGTAAGAATTTTTTTTCAATACCAATACGGTGTTTAAAAAAAATCAATTACGTCAAATTTAATATTTTACGGGTTTAGAGATAATCATATTGTGAATTAACATAATTGGGCCATAATAAATTGATTCAAACATTTTTCTTTCGAAATCGATTAAATTAGTCTGGGTAAAATCTTGTGGATCTAGACTGGAGTCAATATTTGTGTCAAATCATGGTTATTTTCATATAGTGAGATACAATTAACTGAAAGTAAAGATAAAATACTTTTTTCTTGACAAATTCCAGTACATTTTCAGTAAATGCAAATATCAGATTGTTTTTAAGATAATGAACCAGGAGAGTGAAAGAGAGAGAGAGAGAACGCTTAGTGCGGTCCTTGTTCAAATCTAGTGGCCAGGGTTGTATACAGAGATAAGCGGACTCCAATCAAAATGAAACTCGACGGCGCCTACCCGGCTACCAGACTCGACTGTTTTTCCCAACGTAGGTACAAAAACTCATTTTTTCAACTAAATGTTAGTTTACATATTTTTGTCTTAAATTTTACATCAAATAAAATATTCAATATCCCACACCAGTTATTTTAAAAAATTCATATATATTTTAGGTTAGGTTAATATTTTTATTTAATGGCAATATCGTTTATTTGTATAATAGTAAATCACTTAACATTAAAAATATTTCTTTTTTATATTAAAAAGCTTCTGGAGTCGTCGTACTTATTTGTATTTAACAGAAAGTGATTTAAATTATTTAAAAAAAATTCCAATCAATGCATAATAATATTGCATTAAATAATTTTTAATCAAACACGTTATTTTATTTATTACTTATAGAAGTATATTTCATTTTATGTACTTGTGTTGTTTTTTTTTATAACGATTATTTTAATTTTATAAAAAAATACTGTCGTAATTGAATAACATTTTATAAATACTTGGTAATTATCCATTTTTTCTGTAAAATTTCAGATTTTCAGAATTTATTCAAAATCATAATGAACATTCTATAAATTCACCATTTTATATCGAATATTTGAAATGTAACCATTTTAAACACCTTTTTTATTCTTCTTTGACGAAATGGAGGAAACTGAATATATTATTTTTGAAATCTCATTAAAGATAAAGAAGAATTTTTAAGTCTGAGCATTTACGGGGCTGACGACTGTCATTGGCTGGTTTAAGTGATCACTTTACACACGCGTAACATTCACCAATTCTATCTATTATTGACAACCACACTACTCAAATTCTTGGAAGTTTTATATATTTCAACCAAATTTGAAACATTGTTCTTGAATCACTAGAACTTCACTAGAGACATTTGTATTGGTGAGATGAAAAGAAGCTTTTTATTGAGTCGAAACTCTTTTTTAGTATGTGATGTCTGAATCCTGGATTATAATCACGCACGTGAGAAACGCCAGAAAATATCATTTTTGTTTTTATTAAATTTATTATAAGTAATGAACAAAATAACGTGTTTCAATAAAAAAATATGTAATACAATATTTTTATGCATTGATTAATAAAATGAAACTGAATATGTTTATCTGAACCAGAAGTCATTTTCTTTAATTCATTCAAGTTATAATAATATTTCTTTTGAATCCGAAATACAAGTATTCGTGCTTTCTTTGAAACACATGTTTTGTTATATAAACTTTCATCCCTCTGGGCACTGTTTTCATATCTTGTAGCTCAGCCATCCTTTGGGTAAACTAGACTTACTGTTTTGACATCAGTAATTGCTAACCCTTATTTTATATTATACCGCAAGAACATTTTTGCAACCCGCTCTTAGTATTTTCTTTCTGGGAAAAATCATCAAACCGATATGTTACCCAATTTATGCGATATCACATTTTGTGAAATTGAAAATTTTATAAATTAACTTGGGCCAAAAGGGGCTAAATGTTTATTTTGTTTTTTTTTTCAGAATAATTTAAGGACATGGAATAATAAATCGTAGCATTTTATTGCATTAGAATATGTTATTACTATTCATCTACAAAATATTTAACAATATATATATATACTACAATAAATAAAATAAAAAAACAAAATTATTATCCCGTACTAACAAGATGACAAATACTTTTGGTAAATCAATAAATATTTATATTCATTCTCAATATTTTTAATATTTAAACCATTTACTTTGTGGTTAGTCATTTTTACTTATTTATTTTTTACGAAAATGTTAATAATATTAGTATATAACCACTCACCGAGGTGAGTGGTTATATACTAATATTTTTAACATTATTAACGTATTATCCACTAAGTACTTGGTATTTCAGTTTCAATGTAACCTGAAGTTTTTAGTAACATGCCAATTATTTTAACTATCGCAATATTTATCATCATACACATTAAAATTTACAATAATGTGTCCTCATCGCTTTTTCCCGTGCCGAGGGCACATTTAACAATACGTTTTTATAAAACTATATGATAGAAAATGGGTTTTGACATGCAATCAAATACGACATAGCCGAATGATGCGATCTATTTCAGATCTACTCACCTATATTATGTTTTTGTGAATACCGTTTTACACTTAGTTTCGTTGTTTAATAGTTAAAAAGATAATGGAAGTAGATTGTACTTCTAATTATTTCTTAAAAATTTTCCTTAAATTACTTTTGAATTGCAAATTAAAATGAAAAATTAAATTAAATCAAAAATACAAATCAGTTTTGTTATTTGCAATAAACATATATGTTTTTTTAATAGTTTATAAACAAATTGATCGCCTTTGAATTACATTGTATAAAAATAGGGTCTTTTCACAATTCGAAGATTCCATGTTTATCATATTAAATAGTTGAAGGGTATGTTATTTTAATGATTTGAAACTGAAAAAACTGAAGTGTATAATTTCAAAAATGATAACGCATTTGAAACTCCGCTCCATTGTCTCATGTTGAGACTATTAACGGAAATATACGTTTAGCTCCTTCCACATAATCATCTGTACCAGTATACACTCAGATACGTATGATTGTATTGTATATTATTAACAAAACACAACGATTTTTAAATCACGGATTTTGTAGATCTCAAAAATGAGTTTACTTGGATTACTTTACACATATGACAATAACTTTGACGCGTCGCAAAAATTCATTCAATGTCTTACAAAAATGTAATTGACATTATATTTCTTTTTTCTTCTTAAAAATATGTTGATAAAAAATAAACGTGAAAAGGCCCTTTTGAATTTTTAAGTATTAGTCTTACAATGAGCGAATGCGAAAAACAAAACAATGATATGTTTTCGATGATTGTTTTGAACAGTCAATTTATATATACCGATGTCGTTGAGTTTAAAATGCAAAATCTCTCAGGCATATAAGGAATTTTGCAGATTTACACTCTCGTCTACGGTATCAATTTTTTATTATTGTAAATAAATATGGATTTGCATTAGTCTAAAATAATATAAATATGAACATTTTGTAAGGAGCCCTATAATATTTGTGATTAATATTGTATGTTACTGAGCTTTTATTATGATAAAATTACAGTTCTCAGGAATTAATACCCTAGTAATTTCCAATAGAAAATTAGAAACTTAATGTATGTACTATCTTAAATACTTCTGTATCTGACTCAACATACATGGAAATACAATAAATGTAATATTTGTTCTTTTAACCCTTGTTTTATTTTGAATATCAGTGAACCTATCCAGACTCGAATTCGATAAAGGGTGAGTATTTAGTGGAAATTATTGATGCGAATAAATCTGATAGAACAAAGCATTGCTTTGATTTGATAATTCTAAAAAAAACATATTTTATTAAAAAAAAAATACATACTCCTATTTATATAAATGAGTATTGAAAGTGGTTTTCTTTATATATAAATTAAAATATCAAACAGCATTCACTGCACTAAGTACATAAAAATTTTAACTGTTTTTTTTTTTACAAAAATGTTAATAATATGAGTGTATAACTTCTCACCGAGATTTTGATGTCTACCGGTTTCGAGACGTACCCGTCTCTTCGTCAGGACAATCACTACCACAGCATGCAAACAATACTACCCTTCACTACCATAACACTATTTATACACTTAAAACTACACAAAATGTTTAACACTGCGATTTTTGGTCAACCAACATGCACTCAACCAACATGCACACAAACATGCGTTACAAACCGAGGTTAAACATGCACTAACTGACAAAGAGACGGGTACCGGTAGACCCAAAAATGTTGGTGAGAATTATTGTAAAAAAAAAGTAAAAATGACTAACCACAATTGTATATGCTTGAAATATAAATGATACTCAGAATAATACATAAAATTTGTTCATAAAAATAAAGGTTTAATTGAGGTTTACAAGAGTTTAATTGATGGCTTGTTCTAGTATGTGGACGTTTCTTTTCTTACGGTTGAATGAGATAAAGTAATCACTCAACTATAACTCGTAAACCTTGTTAATACCCTTTCTTCCATTTTCCCTTTAAATACATGACTTGTGACAAAAAAAGTAATTGTTAATTTATGGCGCCGTGATGTACTGGATAGTCGCTCGACTGCGAAACTGGCGTCGCGGGTTCGATTCAAATTAAATTCAAGAAATATTTATTTTTAATAGGTCTGGGTGTTTGTGATGTATTTTTCACATTTACCTTCTCTATTCTTACTATCCGACCTGCAAACAAGCCTCTAAAGGCTCTGCGGGTAATACCTTTTAAATAAATACATAAAAAATAGATTAAGTGTGTGGTTTTATAGTGTTATAATGTAGTTAGTTATGTAATTAATTAAGACTCTCCTTATCACTCATCGTTCATGTAATATATTCATATGACAAAATTAACAATGCTTTTTATACACAAAGAAAAAAATTATAATTTGTACAATAAGCAATAGTATCTACAACATTTTGAGTGTGTCCAAATACTTGTTCACACAATCTGGATTATTTCCAATTACATGAGTTATTTTCATATTGTTTTTTGACATCTCATCAAAGATGAAGAACAATGTTTAGGTCTGGGCATTTACGGAGCTGACGACCGTCATAAGCTGGTGTAAGTGATCGCTTTACACGTGTAACATTCACCAATTCTACCCATTATTGACAACCACACTACTCAAATTTTTGAATGTTCTAAATATTATATATGAACCAATTTTGAAACATTATTCTTGAATCACTAGAACTTCACTAAGGACATCTATTGGTGAGGTGAAAATGACAGCCTATGACGGTCGTCAGCCCCGTAAATGTCCAGACCTCCATATTCTTCTTCATCTTTGATGAGATGTAAAAAAATAATACATAAGTATCTCCATACCAATTTTTCGGAGCACATATTCTAAGCTCATCAGTTCATACGAGTACTCCCGTATCTGAAAGACGACAACACACCAACTGAGGGTTAAAATACCCTACCCAGACAGTACGTTGCAGAAGTCATATTTGTACCGAAGCGGGTAGGTAAGCAAATTATCGTCAGAAGAGCTATTTAGATAAGGAATTCTGTTACAAATAACCTCCCAAGATGGATATGAAGGCATTTTATTCAATACCTACTATCTCCTTATGCCATCCTGATATTGTATCATAAAACCTAACGTAGGTATTTTGGATTCGCATAACTGTGGTGATTACGCCGAATTCGGAACTCAGCGAAAATAATAAAGACCGTATTTTGTCAAATGATTCTCATTTGTTTCCATAAGCGTTTCAAGCAAAAATCGATTTAGAAATAATAAATTGTTGTTTTATTTTTATTTATTGAGTTCGTTAAAAGAAAAATACAAATCACCTTATTTACAAATAATTTACGATCTTTACTATCTCAATCAGTGCCCTTTGCATCATTGGATGCCTATTGGGGAACTGAGAATAAAAATTGTGAAAATATAAATAAAACCCTTATCCGCACCCCAATGGTGCATAGGGCACTGAGTCATATTAACGCTGTGTTATTTTAATCGTTTGCACATGAAGGAAAGGTGATCAGCCCTCCGCTTCAGGTACCAGTCCAGGGTGATATTGAATAAATATTACAGTGAAAAAATCACTTATTTTTATTTTACCCCCCTTGGGAATCGAACCCGGGACCTCCAGAACGCTAGCCGAGCGTGCTGACCACTACACTACGGAGGCGGACAAAATATAATGTAAAAGAAAATGTTGAGTTCTATTCTCCATATAATAACTTTTTTTTTTTACAAAATGTTAATAATATTAGCATATAACCACTCAACGGTGATTGGTTATTTACTAATATTATTTACATTTTTCTAAAAAAAAAAACAAGTAAAAATAACTATTCACAAAGTAAATGCTTTAAATATTAATAAATTGAGAATACGTTATTTTAAATCATATTTTCATATAAAATTTGCATTAATACTAATAACTGTAAAGTAATATTTTGTTTTTAATTATAAAAATTAAATGTTTTTTAAGTTGCCTATTGCGTACAAACCCTTTTTTTCTATATTTTTATATGTATTTTTATATGTAATCAATTCAGTGACCAACATTTTTTTATCAAAGCAATTGGTGTTATCGTTTTTATTTTTCATAAACTTTTCGTCCACGCTGAATAAAAAAAAACAGAAAAAATATAATTAAATTCGCCGAGCTTTGTATCCTGATCGCGTGAAATTCACAATCACCTGAAAACTCGCTCTGAATACAAATTTTCTGGCACTTTTTAAAGTACAAAATCTTTGAGTTTTGATTTTACACTGAGGGGTCGAAATTTCAAATTGAATTAAGATAATATTTAAAAATAATAAAATACGTTACTCTGTTGAATTTAGTTGCAACGAAAATTTATGTACTTTTATTTGGTAAACTCCTTATTTAAAATTAATATTTATCGGAGAGAAATTGCTGAAAAGCAATATATACTGGTCAAAGTTTAAAACTCATATACCTACTAAAAATATGAGGGCAAATAATTAAAGTGTGGAAAAATATAAACGAAAAAAATAAAAAAAAGTCTCTTTCTTTCATGTGGTGCTACGGACGCATTTTATGGATTCATTGGCTAGAACATGTAGGGAACAACGAAGTATTAAACAGGACCGGGGAGTCAAGATGCTTACTAAATTAAGTAACACTACAGCGAGCCAAATGGGAAGGCCATAATATAAGTATATACAGGGTGGCACCAAATTAATTACCCTATCCGATTAAGTATAATTTTTGCACATGGCGTAATACGTCAATCATACTTGGGATTTGTGAATTAAACAGTTGCATATAAACAAATTTAGGTTGGCGCAAAATTAATTACCCAATTACGTTTTAAATTTTTTTTTTTTAAATAAAAAAAAGAGTAATGGAAATCTTCAAGTGGATCTTAAAAAAATGCTAAGTAGAAAAGGTGACATCCGTCAAGTAGCTGCCGCCAGTGTTTAAACAGATTTGTTCCTGTTTCATCAATCTATTTGTATGTTACAGTCATCTTATTCACATATCGCTCACTCCTTTCAGGAACGTGATAAATAAGAAAAATCGTCAACTTTCAGTTGCCCAGAAAATGTACTATATTCCAGCAAAAGAAGCATATTTTAAACTTAATATTTACCCGCTTCAGGGCAGAAAGTATTGTTTTTGCATTTTGAAGAAAAGGTATTGTTTAATTTTTTTTTAATATACTAAGTATTTTTCAAATGGAGAAAAAACCTTCAGGTTTTACCTAAAAAGATCTGTTGCACAGTAAAAAGTTCAAAAAGTAGCTTGATATTTATTTTTAAAACATTGTATTACATTTTAAAACTTTATAAACGTTCTCCTGAAAAATTAAGATTTTTGATTTATGACGTTCTTGAAAGGAGTGAGCGATACGTCAAATAGACGTATGACGCCTATTACGATAATTATAGAATCTTTGGGTAGGATGAATAATAATTTGCCACCAATAATCTGATTAATAAAAAAAGTTTACATCATTTTATAATGAAATGCACGCTCTTATAGATATTGCAGGTTTATATAAGGGCGGTAGAGAAAATAGCAGTTTAAAGTGAAATAAAATACGTTATATTTAGCCTTTTTGTCATTTTCAACATAATCTTAGGAGATAAACATACAAATGAGCAGAATAAAAGTTTTAAAATGTTTTTTTTTTTAATACGTTAATTTTTTTTTAATAATTCATTATTATTTAGTTTACTTAATTGTTTTTCTTCTAAAATGTTTTTTTATACAAATTATCTAAAAAAATGTATGATAATTTATTAAAATACAGTGTTACAATTGCCCTGTATAACGGATTTTACACAACTGTAGGAAACATGTACAATGATGGTGGCAGTAAATCAATTTTCTTACACTGTCTTTGGATTGTTGTGTAAATTCGAAATTGTGTAAATTTGTGTAGATGTAGAAATGGGAACTCCAGGTTCCACTATTGATAACCGTCGGTTTCGTGTTATTGCTTAATGAAGATTCTTGTTTGTACACGTGGACCACATATCCTCAAACTAAACTCTGTAATAATAATAAAATTCATTTTTAATTTACCTTTTGTTTAGTAAATACAACTATTTCTTCAAATGAATTTAAAATATAAAATATATAAAAAGTATTTCGTATCATTTTAAATAGCGTAAATACACTCAATGGTGCATAGGGCACTGCATCATATGAACGCAGTTTTATCTGTAAAGAAAATCTTAACAGACGAAGGAAAGGTGATCAGCCCTCAACTTCAGGTACCAGTCCAGGGTAATATTGAATGAATATAAGATTGGAAAAAAATCACGAAATCACAAAAAAATCTCACAAAATACCTGTCCAGGGTAATATTACCCTGAACTGGTACCTGAAACGCAGGGCTGATCACCTTCCCTTTACGTTGTAGTGACTCGGGTAGGTCCCTAAAAGGATAGCGGGCCTGTCACGCTGTCAAGATGGTAACAGTGAGTTAGTGAAAACAGTAACGTAGCAGAGGCTATGAAAGCCCTTACACACTTGCGATCGGTATCTTTTCCCTTGCCCACTGGACCAACTGCATCCCTCGCACAGCAAGATTATTGTTAACTTAATTAAGTTATTTTTATATAGATTTAGATTCCTTACATTTAATAGCACTTAAAATTTTAATTAATAAACAGTGTTCTTTAAGTAAGTCAGAACGATTTTTATCGCTAAGTAATATTCTGATGAGAAGGTACAAGGTATTCACGCATTATCGCCTCAATGTATTTAACAATCAAGATAGAATTGTTTTTGAACGATACAGTGCTCTATGTTCCATTGAGTGCGATAAGGGTTAGAATTATATAGAAGCTATGTTACTAATTAGAAGATGAAAAAAAGATAAAAGGTAGTTTTGTTGAGAGAGATAAAATGATACAATATTTAAAACGGAATGGAAATATAAATATAATTTATTATTTATTTTATTTTTTAATTTATTTTATTTATTCGGGAATTGTACAGCTTACATATAAAAAAATGATTTTAAAACAATAGTTACATTATCAATAATAAACATTACATTACATCAACAAAAAATAGTTTAAAACGTTAAAAAAAAGCCAATTAAACAATTCCACATTTATGTTATAAAACTATTAAAAAACATTCAGAGATTAAACAAAAAACAAAAAAAGGGTATTATTTGAAATAATAGATTTAGCAGGAAGGAGAAGGGAAGGAGAGGAATTAATAAGGGTGGTTAAAGGATTTTTTTTTTCTAGGTAAGAAGTTTAAAAATATATTTATAAATATACATACATACATATACATACGCATACATACACACATATATATACATAAAAATACATAAACACATTCATTATATATACATTAAAATTCAAAATCTTAGTTTAATACAAAGATTTTGAAGTTTAATCTTGATATTTTTTCTCATTAATACAAAAGTTTATACGCTATATGAGATTGTGTAATATGTTTGGATATTACATAAATTTTTTGCTCTTATTTTGTGAAATGATAGTTGACAACTTCATTAATGTGTTTGATTTACAATAGCAAAGTTTGACGACCTTTGTTAGCTGGTACAATAAAGCAAAGGGGTGTATCAAATGTATGATTGTATAAAGGTTCTATGTCGCTGCCTCCCCCGTGGAATACACCCCCGGTGAGTATAAGTCCTTAATTAAAGGGGTGTAGTACAGACGATTAGATCAAATAAATATTACATGCTTTTAACGATGGAAAAATAATTAGAAGTGATTAATCTTTGTGATCGTATATGTATACATTTTTTAAAAATAAATCAGTAATACTTATTACTTACATACTAATTCTTAAATAACAATTTAATATTATTTTCACTTTTTTAAGACCAGTCTGATAAAGTTGGTGATGATGAAATTCGGATACTGGTCAAATAAAATAAAAATGGAAAAAAAACTTTAAATATAGCACGTACATACTAGTTGTTTTTATTTGTCAAACAATAAATCCTGTTTCTACGAAAAATACATAACAAAAACATTATAATTTTTTTCAGGTATTTATTTGAATTGAATTATTTTGTTTGTAATTTTATTCCTTATTTGTAATAATGTATGTAATACATCAAAACATTGTGGTTTTTTTTTTCAATATTTATTTTATTTAACAGTGATCGGGTTTCAGCATTAACGACGAAACCTGGCCATTGATCAAATAAAATAAAAGTGGAAAAAACTACAATATATTGTTGCTGTATTACTTTTTTTAAATTAAGTTCCACCAAGAAATCTCAGTACAAAACTTAAATGTATGTTTTTTTCAATAATTTGGAAGATAAATACAGTGAAATTTTTACAAGAAAATCGTCTTCACCGTAATATATCGTCAAAAGGTACGTTTTTCTTATTGTAATGAAAAGCAAAATCTCAAACTACTTATAAGAATCTAAGAGAGGGTTTTGTTGTTAGAGAAACTTCCAAAATAAAGAAAAGAAAACTATTTATGAATTTCTATTCTATAATTTAAAAAAAACTGATTTAAGTATTTTTAATTCAAAAATAATACTTATTTTCGTAGTAATTTATACCCGTTATTATTTAACAAAATGAAATACACCTAAAATTTACGTTTTTTGGAGAAAAAAGTGTAACGGGAATTCTCTGTCCCGATAAATTTGAACAGCTTGTACCCCAGTTTGGTCTTTGAGCCATTTTGAACGATTTGCATTGCAAATGGCGCAGTAACGATATTGGAATCAATTTGAATATAAATAAACGATTTAATCCTTTTACTTCAATGCCTCCGCGTGATATATGTACGGGGATTTTTACTCAGAACACACTGCAAAAGCTTGCGTACTCGTGATGTAATGACTCACATAGAGTAATGGCGGTGATGAAAGATTTATTATTTTTATTAAATTTGACCACTATTGAAAACATACAAAATATTAATTTTATATTTTTTTACAAAAATGTTAATAATATTAGTATATAACCACTCACTACAGATTTTTATGTCTACAGGTTTCGAGACGTACCCGTCTCTTCGTCAGGACAAACAATACCACTATTCACCACCATAGTGCACTAGTGCACAAACACATGTTAAACATGCACAGTGCATGTTTAACCTCGGCTCGTAACGCATGACTGTGCTGAAACCATTAGTGCATGTTGTTCTTCGGGTCGACCAAAAACCAATTAGACCAAAAATTTAGTATAATTGAAAAAAAACTGAAACAATACCTTTTCTTCAAAATGCAAAAACAACACACTCTGCCCTGTTGCGGGTAAATATTAAGTTAAAAATATGTCACTTTTGCTGGGATATAGTACATTTTCTGGGCATTCCGAAAACATGCTCAACTGAAAATTGACGATTTTTGAAATACGACTTTATTGAAAGGAGTGAACGATACCTAACCTCCATCTGTGCTCCAGCAGTTTTATGCTGATGTTGGATCTCTTAATTAGCTTCTCCCTGAAGACTGCTACTACATATATGTCTTATTAGCCCATCCCAGTATGGTATGTATGCTAAAGCCAAAATACCACGCGTGCTACAATGCTTAGATAGTTTCATGAGGGCCCTATGCCATTTTGTAAATAACTTATTTGATAACTTTGCAGAAAATACAAACAGAGGTTATTTGTGCTTCACGAATTTCTTAAGTTGTAAAGTTGCAACAAATACGGCATTTTTTAATGGAATTAAAAAAAAATTGTCTTTTCATCTTGAAATTATTAAAAAATTACTATATATTCACAAAATTTCAAGATTTGAGATTAAATTAGTTATTATATCGATAAAAGGCTAAGAAAAATTAAAATTCTTTTGTAAGAAGCGATTTAGCCTAATCAACTTATTAAGTAATTATAAAAATAAAGTACATCCAGCTATATCACATAAATTTTTCATTTCAATATAGATGAAGAAAAACATGGTTAATTATCCTGACAGGTTATAATCTTTATTAATACCCAGTCTTCCATATTCAACTTTATTTATGTTGCAATGTCAAAAAATGTAAAAATAACTTCCAAGTAAAAAAAGAAAACCAAGCTATGTGAACTAGTATTTGAACACACTCAAAATGTTGTAAATATATCATGTATTTTTTATAACAATACGTCAAGCTGTATTCTTATTTTAATCTTGGACTAAAGTACTCACGAGTAAATTACTCATATGTTAATGAATTAGATTTTGGCGTTCATGTGATTTCGTTCGTAATATGAAGATATATTTCATGGACAATTTGTGATCGAAAGATTTCACCGAAGTATTTTTCTCTCCCGAAAACATGTTGAGCATTCGTCACAAAGCTTCAGCACTTAGATCAATTTCATCATGAAGAGAAAGGGGCTTTTCCTCGGGACAATAAAAAATCGCATTAAAGAGAGCCCTCGGGGAAAGTTTTCAGACAAAAATACACGTGGCAATAAAACTCGGGTAGCCCGCACCATGAATTTCAATCAGAGACTGAAACTTTTCCTGAAAGAACATTTTCAGTGAAATGTAAACTTTATAGCTCATTATGTCCCGGAGAATATTTACTCATGACCTGAATAAAAACCGTCTCTTTAAGGTGATTTTACGCAGTGGAATATTAAGGGGTGAGTGCGGAATGGGGATGAGATAAACGGTGCAACAAAGATTTTAGTGATTAACTACAAATCGTACATGGAAATCAATATTGACGTTTTTAAAAATGATCAACTTTTAAAGCTAAACAGGCAGTATACAATACTCGTACATAATTATACTTGGCATCAACACTTATATTTGGAAGTGAAATATAGAGTTGGCAAAAGAAGGATGAAAGTAGATTAAATGCAGACAAATGTACGGAAAAAAACAATACTTGATAGATATTTGAAAGGTTAAAAATAAGGAAATAATGCAAGGCTGAGAAAACCGTCAATTCATTCAAACCCTTATTCGCACCTCAATGGTGCATAGCTGGTGCTGGTGCATACTGCATTTATATAAACACAGTGTTATTTTGATCGTTAACACACGAAGGAAAGGTGATCAGCCCTCCGCTCCAGGTAACAGTCCAGGGTAATATTGAAAAAGTATTAGAGTGAAAAAATCATTTATACTTATTTGACCCTCCCCTAGAAATCGAACCCGGGACCTCCACAACGGTAGCCGAGCGTGCTGACCATTACGCTACGGAGGCGGACAAAAAAAAGCATAGTCGATAAAATTTATAAAAATGTATTGAATAGTTTTGAATATGTGGAAAAATAAGTAAGGAAAGAACAGTGAAACAAATTTATGGGGTGATTCTAGTTTGAAAAGGGAGCAGAGGAATACCGAGAAAACGTTTTTATTCATCAGAGATTCTTCCGTTTAGATGTATGCGAGAACCTTACCGGTTTATTTGATTTTTTTTGTTTTGAAATCTCGTCAAAGATGAAGAAGCATATGGAAGTCTGGCCATTTACGGGGCTGACGACCGTCATAGGCTGGTTTAAATGATCAGTTTACACACGTGTAACATTAACCAATTCTACCCATTATTGATGACCGCACTACTCAAATTCAGACTTCCATATTCTTCTTCATTTTTGATGAGATGTCAAAAAAAAATAATACTAATGTAATTGGAAATAATCCAGATTTTGTGAACAAGTATTTGGACATACTCAAAATGTTGTGGTTCATTTGATGCCTGAAAACATGATTTTTCAATTTTTATGCAGCTCATAGTTTGACCGGTTATTTTATTTACAATATTTTGTATGTATCTTAGGTAAACTAGGATTTGGAAACACTCAAAATGTTTTGAAGAAAACCTTTAAACTTAAATGACTCATGAAAGATAGTACTTTTTTTACATAAATTCACGGTGAAATTTTTCACCTAAATCTCGTAATTCGACAAGATATTCATATTTGGATCTCCCGTCTGAAAGTTCACCCCCCTTCTGCTTGAATGACGTGTAGAAAGATACAACAATGGAGAAATTAATTGTCCAGAAGGAGTTTTTCCTCGAGAGACTCGACAGCTTCGCTGGAAATGTGAGAAGAGGAGAGTGGGGTTATTCCGTGACACTTGACAGATGTGTTATTGGGAAGGGGAGCCTTTGAATAACTTTCTCTCTGACATATTTATATGAAAAATGGTTCAAGTGACAACACCCCCCGCCATTTCTTAACAACTTAAGGATCGGAATTCTGTTTTGAAAATGGAGTGATCAATGTTATTAATGAATATTACATCGTCAACTGTTCTAATGAGATGATAATTTTGTAAATATTTTCATAAATCTAACTAACTAACTTACCATCACGCCGCTTCTCCGCAGGGGTAGGCAGAGCGAATAGAGCGCCACACCACTCTGTCCTTGCAAACATTCTTCGCCTCTTCCACGTTCATGCATCTCCTCATATATACCCGCCGATTGTTACGACTCCTAACCTGACCACTTTCAAGTATTTATTTCAAGTACATATTTATTATATAGTATATATTTCATAAACATGCTTGTAATTTCAATCCTACTTTAAACAAAATATTTGAATGAATTTATTTATTTATTCTTAAAAGTTAGTAACAAAAAGTACGTCTTACATTTGGGTATTTAAAAGATATGTTAGTTACCTTAAGGCGGTTTGATCACGTATTAGGGTTAACAACATTTTTATATCAAATATTTGTTCACAAATCTGGATTATCTCCAATTATACAAGTATTTTTTTTTTTAATTTTTTGACATCTCATCAAAGATGAAGAAGAATATGGAACAACATTTTGAGTGTGTCGAAATACTTGTTCACAAAATCTGGATTATCTCCATTCACAGGAGTTATTTTCATATTATTTTTTGACATCTCATCAAAGATGAAGAAGAATATGGAAGTCTGGGCAGTAAATACTGGGCCGACGACCGTCTTAGTATTTACGATGTATAAGGGTTGACTTTTTAAAAAATATATTGAAAAATAAATACGTTTAGGTTTTAATTTTCGATATTTCACTTAAATTGTGAATGAGAGGACACAAAATGTGTTAACATATTCAATTTGATAAGTACGATGTAAAAAAAAATATAATTCAAAATTTTAAATATTGAAGAGAAACAAATAATTATTCAGTTTTTAAGAATTTTATATAATATTACTAAATAAAGTCAGAATACATTTTTTTTTTTAAATTTACTTCAAAGAAAAAAAATAACATAAATCGTAAAAAAAACTGTTCTTTTTCTATATTTCCTATATTTGATGGATTAGATTTACTATTGTTTTCCTTGTACCTTTTCAATTAAAATAATTAATAGAATATTGATAGATATTTAGAATATTCACTTAAGTTGGTCTAATTATAATATTCAGGTTAAGGATGAATTTTTAATTAATGTTTTACTTAGTAAATACCACTATTTCTTAAAATCTACTGTGACACGTTTTTCGATGCATTCCGCATCATTTTCAAGACACATTTTCAAATACGGTGTTCAAATATGGAAAATGATGCGGAATGCATCGAAACACGTGTCACAGTAGATTTTAAGAAATAGTGGTATTTACTTAGTAAAACATTAATTAAAAATGGATAGATTTTACCACAAAGTGACTGCCGAATCAATTAATGAAATTAAATAATAATTGTTTTCTTTTAATTATACGTTTATTCATACGTATATTTATTTTTGTACGTTTTTAAGGGAAGAAGCAAAGTAATTGGATGTTAATAGAGTTAACGATTTATCATCGGTTAGTTTAATGATTAATTATTATCTTTTATTATTGATCAATTCAACTGAATGATAAACATTTACCATTCTGCTTATTTTCCCTATCTGTGAGACGACCACAGTAAATGTTGACAACAATTTCTCATGTTTAAATCCAGTATTTATGTCCTTATAAAAACGTAGACGAAAACAAAATATTTTGCATATCTTCACATAACAAGAAAATAGATTTTTTTTTTTTTTTTTTTTATTCATTTAATATATTTACATTTTTATTTATAACATAATAACATTTGAATCATTTATACATATGTAGAACTTTTATTTTTCGATTCGCTGTGCCTAAGAATACTTAAAATGTTAACTAAGCATGAAACGAAGAATGATGCTGTCACCAAATACGTAATCAACACCATCGACGTCACTCTAAATAATATTTTGAATGAAAGTTTTTATCTTTTCCAACTTATATAATATAAAAAAGAAACAACACTGCAGAGATTTTGAAATATTTTCGCCAGAAGTTGTTTAGGGGTTCCGAAAACTTGAGAATTCTCGAGAAAGTTGTGTAAGAACAGTTTAAGCATAGTAAAAGTTGTTTTTAAATATAAGAAAGTAACTTCAAACTTTTATCCTTACTAACTTTACTAAGTGTACGAACTGAGACCATTTTTTTCAAAAACATTTTAACATGTTTATTCTATATAAAAAAGTAGGGTCAGGGATAGATAGACATGGGTGTATTTGTACCCATATTGATCAAATTGATCATGAAATTCATGAATATAACATGATCAATCCTACGCTTTAGATTTACGAAAAAAGAAGTACAATATTTCATATTTGAAGGGATACAAATGACTTGAATAAAAGAGCTTGCGAATATGAAAGAGAAAATTAAGGAAAATAGATTTGTATTTTGTTAACATGGTGCTGTATAATTAAATTATTTAAAACTATTATTACTTCTATTACTAATATTATTTTGATATTTATTTTAGTTTTCTTATAATATTAAAAATAGCAATAAATAGTTACACTGCGTAATAAAACAATGTATTTAATGACGAAATACGTCGTATTAACAAAAAATAATATCAATCGATGTTTTGTTTTTTTAAAGAAAATACTGGTGTAAAGTTCCAAATAAAAGCTACCTGTTTATACAACACTTTCTTTATCTTAAATTAACGAAACCAGAAAATTACCTTCTTTACAAAAATGCGGTGTTGTTTGCAAGCCTAAAATGTAAAACATTGCTTAAAATATAAACAGTTTCAAGATAAATTGTTCCCGATTGCACGTTGTACATTGTATAAGTGTTACATAACTATTCCTACCGCTGGAATTTAAAAGTTTCCATATTTTCAGGCGAGATCCGGGAATATGGAGTTATCATGAAAATTTCAAGTGTCGGGATAGACAATAGAGCCTTAGCCAGAAAGCCTTAGGAAGTCTCTAACAGGAAAGGGGCTTAGCTAGTCTGAAGGCGGAGATATAAATTAATGCAATAAAACTCCACGAAAGAAAATCATTTCACAAAAACTTATTTTGAAGTCTAAGAGAATGGTTGAAATACACAGTAAAACGGAATAATTTCAACAAAAATGTTAAAAAATAAAAATTTATCGATTTTTTTTATAAAAACCGATTTGTCCTTGCCTCAGGCTGTATGTGATTTTTTGTTGATAACTACCTAACCTTCAAATTATATATAATAAAATAAAATGAAAGGCATTTTTTTTTATTCCAGCCTTTATTTTCTATTAATAGTCGGAAACATAAAAATGAAGATGTCGTATGTATTTGCAATTTTACTGTTCATAATTCGATATGGTTATGAGAATTTCAAATGTGAATTTCTTTGTCAAATCACATATTTAAGGCCTGCACTCTAATTAAAATACATTTGTTTTTTCTCAATATATGTATTTTTTTATTTCTTGATATTTCGTAAGTTAATGTTCGGATATCTAGTAAGTTGAAGGAATTGCCATAAAAAGTATTTGCATAAAATATGGTATTTTCAACGTTTATGGAATACAAAATAACAACTTCCATTTTTAAACACTGAGAAATCAAAGACAAAAAAATTAAACTAGTAAAAAGAAATGAAAAAAAAATGTTTCTTTGAACAATTCGAAAATTTGGCTTATGATATCTTATCTAAAAATATGGCGTCACTAATTAATGTCTAGTAAGAGTAGGCAGAGAAAAAAATATGGAAAATTAATTTTTGACAAAACATCACAATTTGTAATTTTTTGGAAAATGTAAATTCATCCCTGAAATGCAAGAGTGATCACCTTACCTTCATGTGAGTAACGATCAAGATAGCACTGTATCAGTACGATGCAGTAGTACCCTATAGACTATTGGGTATGGAGAAAGGTTAGTTGATAAAATTACGTTTTTTTTCAAATTATCTAAAATTATTTTTATTAAACGTTATTCTTAAGACGATGTAATTATAACGTTATTGATAAAATATTTTTTGTGTAAGAAAATTTATTCAACAATGATCGAGTTGAAATAATTTAAAGTTAGAACTCCGGACGGGGATTCTATTATTAATTTTAATGTAGGAAGTTTTTCGATTGAGGAAAACAAACATTTCTGACGATTATTAGTTTTTTGTTCTCAAGTTAGCCGCATTGTTCAGAGTTTTAGTAAGTATTTGAATGGTAAAGTTTGTAAATTTTCTGCAGATATTAACGCTACTTTTCCCGGCATTATCATCCGTGATTTATTTTCCAAAAATCGTCTTCATTGTTCTTTTAAATTTATGAAACAGTAACAAAATTTTAAAATAAAATATATAAAATACTATTTATATTAGTACTTATTATTATAATACTTAAAATGATCGTTATTAAGGACACAACATTGTTTTTTAAAAAAGTTATTAGTTGATTAATTTTAAACAATTTAACATCTCAACAAGGATGAAAAAGAATATGGAAGTTTTTGCATTTACAGGCCTTACGATATGTCATAGGCTACTTAAGTAATCACTTTACACAAGTGTAATATTCACCATTCAACGACAACACACTACTTAAATTTTGGAAGTCATACATTGTACATGATCAACATCACTACGTTTCGTGATTTAGTTCACAAAAGCCATCTATGATTGGATTAAAAAGGCATTTATCTAGCGGAGACATTTATTTTTTTGCAAGATGTATTTCATAAATTTATTTTATTAATGAATAAACTCAGTTATTTATTCGATCACGACAAAGTGAAAACATTGACTTTTTTTAAGTTTTTGGTAAAAGCACAGATTTATTTAAAATTAAAACATGAAATCCAAACTTCATGAAGTATGAATTTAATTTATTTAAAATTTAATAATTAAATGGATTCTTTTAAAATTATAGCCTAAGTTAGTAAAAATATTTAATCTAGAAGAGAGCATATGAAAATCTGGGTATTCACAGGGTTCAGGTCCTCCTTTTGTTTGATTTCAGTAATTAATTTTTATATTGTTATTTGTATTGATTTACTAAAATTAAAAAAAAAAAACTGAAAGCATTCATTTATTTATAAAACCGATTTCAGATAAACTTCATCCACTTTGATTCTCTGTATTCTTGTACATCATATTTCTAGCTCCTTATACGTTTGATAAATTCACATTAAAAAACAAAGCTAAAAATAAATAAATCCAGAAAAAGAAACGAATACTATCCCGATTGGGTTACTACAAAAGTAGCAATAAACATTTGTTGACTCGCCAGTCACTTTGTGGTAAAATCTATCCATTTTTAATGTTTTACTTAGTAAATACTACTATTTCTTAAAATCTACTGTGACACGGAATGCATCGAAAAACGTGTCACAGTAGATTTTAATAAATAGTGGTATTTACTAAGTAAAACATTAATTAATAACAATAAACTATTTGTCACAGTCTGATTTACATAACATTTACTTTTACAATATTATGATAAATATATTTTTTTAATTTACAGTGTTCGAATTAGAACAATTCAATATATTTTAATAATGATATGGCCACTCTTAAAATATTGTTGAAATAATACCTCAATTCACATTTATATAATTAATTAATATTAAATAAATAATAAGCTTAATAAAAAGCTTCATTTTTCGAAAAGAACTACTTAGACGAGATTGATCAGAGTAGAAAAAAATATAAAAAATCACGGCAACGCTCTGAGATGATTTTACTTAGAGAGCAAACGAGACAGTCGTTAGAATATATTCTACAAAATTTACATCGTAAAGTAAAAAAAAGGGAGCAAACATTCCTAATGATTCGAAATAATGCATAAAGGGATCCGTTTGTGAACTCAGAGATCAAAAGAAGTAGCTACAGGGTGTTGCGGTATTATTTTCAAAATGTTATTATGCAATTAGTATAAAATCGAATCAATGTTCAAGGTTTACAAACGAAATAAATGTATCATGTAATGGAACAATGAAGTCATAAATATAAGTAAATGGAGGTTAAGACATTTTATGAGTTAATCCGGCCGCTTCCAAGTATTTGACATACTTGATTATGCCAAGTTTTCCTCGGTCTTCCTCTGCATCTTTTTTCAACTACATTCGCCCCATAAATTTGTTTAACTGTTCTTTCCTCACTCATATGTTCCACATGTCCAAACCATCTCAGAACACCTTTCTTAATTTTATTGATAATGCTTATCTCAGCTTTGCATTCTTTCCTTATTTCATCATAGATCAAACATCGTTTTGCCACTCATTCGTCTGAGGGATTGCATTTTGACTGCATTCATCCTTTTTTGCTAGCTCCATGCTTCGCTTCCATACATAATGATTGGAATCAGGGCTCCGCTGTGTACTGCCTGTTAAGCTTTAGTGGCACAATTTGGTTTTTACTACTCAGAAGATTATGACATTTTATCAATATAACACTGTTTACTTGTGATCTTATATTTTTTTAAATAAACTTTTGTACTATGAATATAAAATATTGTACACATATTTATAAAGTATATTGGATATATTTATATTTCATACATACAATGTCGTGAGCAAGGTTTGAAGTAAGAAAAACTCTTAAAATAATTGTGAAGTTAGAACATCCTGTAAACTCCAATTTCCTCATTAAAACTTCCCGTGGGGGCTTAGTACCAGAGGTTATTAGAAAAAGCTTAAATCTATGACAAGTTTCCTTTGTTAAGACCAATGCGACTGTTTAAACACTCTCCACAGTTGCATAATATATCCTGTTATATATTTCCCTTCCTTGAAATACAAACAAAGAACACTTTATTAAAAACCTTATTCATACCCATATTGTCTTTAGAGAACTGAGATAGCTTGCTTCAGTATTTACTCGATCGTTTATTATATTAAGGCGTGAAAATAAGTCACTTTAAATCACATGACAATGGTGTAATTTAATATTTTTTTTCGATATAAAATGGATTTTTTGAACGCGTTATATAAATCCATTAAAATTTTTTTATGAGCTTTTCGTTTGCTACGGAATTTATAAAGTAGCCATTTTAGATTTTATTTAAAATATTCCAAACAAATTTATACATATTTACTTGTATATGAAATACATGATTAACCATTGTTACCTTTTATTTAAAATATTTTATACAATCGAACATATACATTTATACAAGTCAAGTTCTGGTCATGGTTAGTGTTGCCAACGCTGTATTAACTTCACTCTACCACAAATTGATATATACTTTTTACAATAATGTGCTTAGGCTGAAGGAAATGGTATGAAATTAAAATATGTATGGTGTTAAAAAATGTTGGTGCTTAAAAAAAAATACTCATACGCCTTTTTGGAACGAACGCTTTCATATGGTATATCCGTAAGGCATGAGCGCGGAATGCGGAACGCAGGAGAACCGAGGTGCAAGAATAGTATGTTTTTTTTTTTAATTCTTCAACAACAAGCCTTTTCGTATTTCCTTGTTTTTAAAACAAAATTATGAATATAAATGTTCATGAATTACCAGTAATATCACAAGAACCAAAAAAAATATGTTGTAAATATTCAATACATTAGGCATTCTTGATTTGCGAAACTACCCTATTGGTTCCAAAAAAGGAATAAAAAATAGAAATAAGAAAGAAGCATGTAAAAATGCAATTTTTAAGTTGTCTCATCATACTAAAAATCCTCATGAAAGCCTCATCATACTATTTATCCTTTTCTATATCCAATAGTGCACAAAACACTCCATCAAAAAAACCTATTGACATCTTTTAATTAATATTTGGAACACTCATTTTGTTGTAAAATCGCTATGTTGTCTTATTTTAACTGTATTTTTAAGTTTTTTTTTTAATTATTTGGAAATATGAAAATAATAAAACAAAAAATATGGAGTGTAATGTTGATAAATTTCATGAAAAAAAATATTTTCAGTACTATTTTTCATGTACCAGAAGATTGAGATATTTAAAAATTATTACAGTGAACAAATATCTTCATCTCTTTAAAATTGAAACCGGGACCTCTATTTGACCCAAAAATTACCCAAAAATTACATAAAATAATTATTTCCTGCTTATCTGCGTTTTAAAATACACAACTCTATAAAAAGGTTAAAATAAGCGATTTTCTTCATTACAGTGTGGTAATAACACCCTTAGTTTGCAGTCAACCACTGTTTCATTCGTTTAATTTTCCGGTTTGTAAAACCTAAACTCTTTATCGCGGAGAATTTTTTAAAACTTACATCATTGACCGTAATAATTAGATTCAATGAAAAGATGTCGCTTTTTTCTAGTTTCTATCAGAGTTAGTTACTAATGTTAAGAATATCAGAAAGCTACCACGCATAAGTAGGCGCAAGATGGTTTTATTTGAAACATAAATATAACTTACGAAATTTAAGTGGTGTAGCCAACCATAGGTTAAATGGTGAATGTTACAAGTGTTTAAGGCGATCACTTAAACCAGCTTATGGCAGTTTGTAAGCCATGTAAATGCGTAAATGTTAATTGAAATACTTTAAAGTATAGAAAAATCTACAATTCGTAAACGATAATTTGGACACATTTAAACTATTGTGAATATTTACATAACATAACATGTTATTATAACATTACATAATATCTTAAATTATTTGCATTATATTTACGCACATAAACTTTTTTTTTAAATTTTTATAAAAGATTTATTTTTTCCCAAAAATAAATCTTATTTCTTTCATATATTTTTGATAAAAGTCTTATAGTGTAAATATATTTTATTTTCGTTTTTCTGATGCTTTGGAGCAATAACTGTGATTTTATTATCTTAAATATAAAACACAAGCCATGTTATTTCTCACTTTTATTTGAGGCTATTTTTTAACCGGTTTCACACATATCTTAATATATTTAACATCATAATATATTTAACATCATTAATAAAACTTTACATGAATAATAAATTTAATTTTTTTACCTTTGATTTTATACAAACGTCGAAAGGAATTATAATAAAAGGTTTGTTTTAAAAAGTATGAAAAATATGCTGCACTACGTAATAAGGCAATATTTGGTTTTTACTGTATAAAAACCAAATGATATCTTTTTTATTCTTGCCAGTGTCCTTTACTATAACCTAAATGAAATATATACCCACACAAAGGCCATGCCTTTATGGGATCTTTATTTGTATTTATATATTTGTTTGTACTTGTATTTATATTATGTTGTAAAATACAAAAATAATTAAAATAGAGAAGAAAAAATACCAGTCTTGTGACAAATAATGTTCTTGTCCCAAAACCATAAATTGATTCGACAATTTACAAAAAAATATATGTAAACCGGTGATTTTTTATACTTCTACATCGTTATTGTCACATTTCTCTTTATTTTAAGCGTTCTGCGGAAAGTATTTTGAAATGAACCCAGATAATGTATTCAGAGTACTCATTTTTAGTCATTTATTGGCTAGAAAGATCTTGAGGAGTAGGTTTGCGGCAGACGGGGTGAGGGGAGGTGGTGCGGAGAACGGAGGCAGGAGGGATGAAATGAACCGATTGATTACCGGATGCGGAACGCAATCTTTTCCTGAACAGTAATGTCGCTGGTAGATGGCGCTGCAATCGTATTGATGTTTGCTAAAGGGAAAAGGTTTAAAATCAACATTTCTTTTTATTTATTTTTATTTTTACTTAAATACAAAATTAAACGAAAAGTTTATATTATTTAAATGGTTATTTTTTTCTTCCTGTGTTTTCTGATGCACAGACAGATTTACAATCTGCAATTTTAAACTAAAATACAACAATGTTTAAAAATTACTAACGATTTTTTCAAATACTACGAAACACTTAAGTGTTTTTTTTTATATTTAAATCTTCTTATGTTTTTTATATGATGATACATTCTGAATATTTTGAGTGTGTCCTTAATTTTGTTCTCAAATTCTAAATTTTATCGACTTAGGTAAAGAAAAATATGGAACTCAGGTAAAGGAACTGGAAAAGGAACTGGAACATAGGTAAAGAAAAATATGTCATTTACAGAGTACAAGATCTATCATCGGCTGATTTAGGTTATACACTTATTATGTAACATTCCTATTCTACCGATGTAAGACAAACAAAATTTAAGTATGTTTGAATGTATATATTAAAAAAATAACCAACCATCTCGCCTGTTCTATTTAGAGAATATAACACCACACCAATCTGTCTTTGCAAACGTCTTTCACATTTATGCATCTCCTCATACATATCCGCCGATTATTCTGACTCCTAACCTGACCACTTTTAAGTGTTTGAAGTACTTGATCATGTCAAATTTTCCTTTGTCTTCCTCTGATACTATTGTCAATCACATTTGCCTCATATTTTTTAATTACTATTGTTTCTTCACTCATTCGATCTACATGGCCAAATCCTCGCATTTCTATCTTCATACTAATTAATTATTCACTTCATTTTAATATCAAGTATTTTTTAACAAAAAAATAATACTAAAGATAGCTGAAGGTTGAATGCAAACTACCCAAATCACTCGTCCTATGTCCATTGAGCCACTGTAGAGGAGAGTAAACACAATCGGATGGATTATTAGCTGTGGACTGAGATGCGACAGGGGACGTTCAAGTGCTTACGATCATTTTCATTTCAAATGAGATAAGACTTGTATCATTCAACGACTTTGTTAGACCTGTTAGTAAATTACAAATTAGTATGAAAATTTTATTCAATCAATATGGATAACTTTCAACTTAAAACGTTTAAAAGTGTTATTTAAAACATTTTGAGATTTATATTTTTCTAATAATAAACTGCAAAATTAAACTTATTTTATAGCTACCTGTTAAATTAGAGATACATTAAAAATTATTGAAGATCTTTTGTTATTTTGCACGTTGAAAATTAAAGATTGTTAAATTTTATAAAAAATGCTTTATTTTTACCTAAAATATAGCAAATAAGCAACCATAAGAAAAATAATCCTTTTCTTAATGAAAACAAGTTAATTTTGCAAATGCAATTGTTGTATGTCGATTGGTTAAAATATATTTTTATACAATTTATAAAAAGATAGTGCATTTATCTAAGTTACAAATAAATATTTATATCAGTAGAAACGACTTATTAAGGGCATAATTGTCAAAACAGATTAAATTGTATTATCGATCGAAAACCATCATTGGATTTGTTCATATTATATTCTACGTCATATATATCTGATGACAAATTACAAGTTACAAAAATGTACCCTTAGTGGATTTTCCCGTACCCAGGGTACATTTGAAAAAAAAAATATATAGTCATAAGAAAAATAAATTGTTTATAATATGTCATTAAATAAGACATTATTTCAGATAAACCTACCTTTATTACCAATCATGAAAAGTTCTTTTAAACTTAGTTTTGTTATTCAATGACTTTATAAATGATTAAAGTAAGTTGTACGACATTACTGCATAACAATCAACATTTTTTTTTATTAAAAAAGGTATAAATTATATTTTGTGTGATTTATTTCCATGAGTTAGATTTTGTAGTTCTATGTACGTTTCCATAACGTGTGTTTATTGTGATTTGTGTGCTAAGCTGGGAGGAGCTTTCTTGTGATATGTGAGGGTAATTATGATTCACCGTGTGACATAAATAAGATGTGACATTCACTATGATTGACAACCAAATTATGCAAAATTAGAAAAATGTATCATATAATATGCCATAAAGTGACAATATAGATTAAAAACATTCAGAGAGTGTTTTTTTTATTAGTAATTTTTATTTGAGTTTTACTTGGTTAATTCCACTGTTTCTTAAAATTTATTGTGATATGTGTTTTGATGCATTCTAAATCATTTTCAAATATGGTGTTTAAAAATGATGAGGAATGCTTTGGAACGCGTATCACAATAGATTTTAAAAAATCGTGGTATTTATCAAGTAAAACATTAATTAAAAATGGATAGATTTTACCATAATCTGACTGCCAAATCAATTTGTGAAATTTAGATTGATTCATAAATAAATATGTCATCTGAAATAAATAAAAAAAATGTTCCGTTTCTCTCAATATATGTATCTTTGTATTTAAATACGGAAAATCCATCTATTTTAAATTATTTAGTGAAATACCCTTAATACCTAATTGTGTATACCTGAGTTGATATTAAATCAGGCAGTTTGTAAAGCTCGTTAATCTTTTCACCGTTTCGGTTTTCGGTATATTTATGTGAAGTGAGTACGAGTAGAATCTATAGCAGCCACAGACGCTTTTAAAGGGAATATAATTGGTCTGTTAGAATGTCCAATATAGATCTTTGACAAGGCTTTCTTTGTGCGGGTGGTGGAAAGGAGATATAAATCCGTTAGGGGAGGCTGATGGAATGTGTCCTGGTGCTGGTAGGAAACACGGTCCCATAAAACTTGGATATAAATATCAGTACAAAATAACTAACTAACTAACAAACCATCACGCTGCTTCTCCGCAGGGGTAGGCAGAGAGAATAGAGCGCCACACCACTCTGTCCTTGCAAACATTCTTCGCCTTTTCCACGTTCATGCATCTCCTCATACATACCTGCCGATTGTTACGACTCCTAACTTAACCACTTTCAAGTATTTGGCATACCTGATTGGCACTAACATTCGCCTCATAAATTTGTTTCACCGTTCTTTCCTCACTCATTCGTTCTACATGTCCAAACCATCTCAACACACCTTTTTTAATTTTATCGATAATGCTTATCTCAGCTTTGCATTCCTTCCTTATTTCACTATTCGCACATCTATCATACATCGTTTTGTCGCACATTCTTCTGAGAGATCGCATTTCGACTGCATTCAATCTACTTTCATCCTTCTATTAATAATTTTATCTTTTAAATTCTATTCTTCTTTTAAAATAACTAACTACCCAATTAATTAATAATATGCTTTTTCAAAATAGGTCACCATTATTATCTGTTTCCTTTTACAAAAAGTCATATACCTTCACCCCCCCTCCTCTATTTACTACCCTATTAATATAAACCTGAATATTTTTTTGCTCCTTCGTTTAACATTTCACCTGTAGATGAAAACATTTGTAGTTTTCGAAACTAGTCATGTGTAATGAAATAAAACTCAAAAATAAAAGTAGTATCATGCAAGTATTTTTTTTAATAATTAACTTTTCAACCACCACACCACTTGATTTCACTCGAAATAAAATTATAATTGATTTTTTTAACCTTATTAAATAAAAAAAAAAGGTCGTGTTGTTTGTCTCACCGTGTACATACTAGGATATAGCACTAGTCCATTGAATAGATACGTATAGCAATCTTCTGATTGAGAAGAACAGAAACGAATAAAGTGGATTCCTGCGCTTGTATAAAGGAGTTATCTGAAAGGATTTTTTTTCCATTATGAAATTTATATAAACCTTTTATATTTTTATTTTTAATAAAGTAATTTTATTTTTTTATAACTGCTCACCAAGATTTTTTTGTCTTCCGGTTTCAAGATATATCTATCTCTTCGTCAGGACAATCACTACAACAGCATGCAAACAATACTACACGTCACCACAATAGCACTAATCACACACTTAAACTAAACAAAATATTGATCAAAAATTGCCGTTAGTAAAATAAGTTCAATGATTACAATCGTAGAAGTCGAAATAACATACAGTTGATGTTTTAGACTGAAGATTAAATGCAAATTTCTGAAATTTGCGTAAAATCGTTTTCACAAAGTGGCACCTCCGTAGTGTAATGGTCATCACGCTCGGCTACTGTTTCAGAGGTCCCGGGTTCGATTCCCAAGGGGGAGGGAAATAAATATAAGTGATTTTTCCACTCTTATATTTATTTAATATTGCCCTGGTCTGATACCTGAAGCGGAGGGCTGATCATCCTTCATGTTTTAACGATCAAAATAACACTGCGTTTATATGATGCACTGCCCTATGCACCATTGGGGTGCGGATAAGGGTTTGAAGAAGTTTTCAGAATTGGATAGAATAGAGAAGTGATTCGCAGGTTACAAAATGATCACTTTAACCAGCCAAATGGTAGATTGTAAGCCAGAATAAAATTATGCGCAATAATCCTTTTTGTCCAAATTCACGTTTATTCACCTCTTCTGAGAATCCTTAGAATTATTAGCAGATGTGAGAGAATTGCCTCTCAAGTCAGTGTGATTCCCGAGGTACTAGACACTTACGGAGAGCAGTCTGCAGACGTGATCGCCAGCTCTTCGCTCTACAGTCAATCCTGAAGTCATTCCTGAAATATCTGAAAAGGAAATGACGTCATAAAAATAACGATTTGTTTTCATCTCTTCTTCCCAGCTTGAAAATCGTAATGAAGGTATATACGGAATTCTTAATATTATTAAGAAATTTTTGGAATTGCATTTCAATTTTCGTATAATTTCATGATTTATTTCGGAAGTCAATCTCTTGTACAATAATATAAAATAAATTTAAATTGATTTATTTTATCGTTAACTTGTTTGAAAATTGTAAATGCTACTTTTTATTTAATCTATAAAGGCTCGTGTTTTCATGCACTCTAAATCATATCAAAATTATGCAGAGTGTATCGAAATATGTCGCTCACTCCTTTCAAGAACGTCATAAATCAAAAATCGTCAATTTCCAGTTGTACATGTTTTCGGAATACCCAGAAAATGCACTACATCCCAGCAAAAGCAGCATATTTTTAACTTAATATTTACCCGTTACAGGGCAGAAAGTGTTGTTTTTGCATTTTGAAGAAAAGGTATTGTTTAATTGTTTTTTCAAATATACTAAATATTTTTCAAATGGAGAAAAAACCTGCAGCTTTTACCTAAAAAGATCAGTTGCACAGTAAAAAGTTCAAAAAGTGGCTTCATATTTATTTTTAATATATTGTATTATAATATTTAACATTAAAAATGCTCTCCTGAAAAATCAAGTATTTTGATTTATGACGTTCTTGAAAAGAGTGAGCGATGTGTCACAATAAGTGTTTATAATTAGTGATATTGACAAATTTTAAAGATATTTAATAAATTTATTGTGCATATCCTAATAAACAAATTAAATTAAATGATTTAAAAAATATATATTAATTATAAATAAAATGTTACTTTTTACCACTTAAGTATAAAATTTTGTAATGATTTTTCATAGTTTCTATTTTGATGGTTTTGAATGCTACAGATGCTTCCATCTATGGGTTTAAATATAAACATAGTTAAATATAAATCATAGAATGTTAGAATCTGTAGCTTCCAAACTAAAAAGTTACAAATTATAAAACTCAAGTATATTTTATTTTTAATCAATTCATATCTTACCACAAAGTGATTGTCGAAACAATAAATAACATGAAATTGAAAAGATTGAAAAGAATTTGATAAACATAATATTTTAAATAATCGTCTGGAAGTTTTTGTTTACACAAAAAAATTAACTATCCTCTATCAAAAGCCAGGCTTTTTGATTTACTTTGTTTCGATTTCAGTTACTGCTTTTATTAGGAATGAAATATTTCAGCGGTTTTTTTTTATTTATTTCCTTCTAGTTTACGGTGTCACAATCTTTTAATAATTTAACACGTGTGATAGACTACGAATAGAAACCAGTTCAGAATTATGCAGGTACAACTGCATTTTCCCATTTTAATAACTTAAAATAACCTTTATGAACTCATAATCTATATTTGCCTTAACATTAAATGTAATAAAATGAAGGATCAAACCTTGGATCTCAGCCTAACATTTCTTTGCACAACCAAAAGACACGAACTTGATTCAAAATTATGTTTAGAAATCTTAATCAATGTAAAAATAATTATGTTTAAAAAACAGCAATAACAGTTCATAACATTAATAGTGTATTAATTACTGATTTGGCATTTATTTTTGGAATAACATGATGATTTAAAATGAAAAATGAAATACTTGTTAAAAACCACATTTTCAGTTTATTAAAGTAAACATGACTAGTTAAGAGAATCTATAGTTCTCAAAATTAGTCATGTTTACATTTATAAACTCAAGATGTAATATTAAACTAGTTGTTTCGTATTTATATTTAATAATAATAATAATAAAACCCTTATCCGCACCCCAATGGTGCATAGGGCACTGCTTTATGTGAACACAGTGTTATCTTGATCGTTTACACACGAAGAAAAGGTGATCAGCTCTTCGCTTTAGGTACCAGTCCAGGGTAATATTCAATAAATATTACAGTGAAAAAATCACTTATATATTTATTCGACCCCCCTGGGAATCGAACCCGGGACCTCCAGAACGGTAGCCGAGCGTGCTGACCATTATTACACTATGGAGGCAGACTATTTAAAACATTAAAATTCGTCTAAGTTTTTTTCCAAAATCTTGATTCTGATGATCTTGGTCACCATCGAAGAAAATTAAAAAAAAATAACATAAAACTAATGGTAAAATAACCGTGAACAGACTGTTACATGCAGTTGATTTTTTTAATTGTTTAAATGTTGTTTAGTAGTGTAGTCAATCATGTGTAGAATGATGTATGTTACATAAGTTATTAAATGATTACTTATACCAGCCAATGGCAGGTTGTTAACCTTGTAAATACCCAGACCTCCATATTTCTATATCAAATATTCTTGATCCTCCTGTGAATTTTTAAATGTCGACAAAATATCTTATCGATATAAATAATCAACTTTTCCAGTTACCCGACTAAAGTGGATGAATTTCTAAAATAATTAAAATATTCACCCTGTATATATACTTGCATGTGTGTGTTCAAATAAATAATTGGCAAGTTTTATTTGTTCCAACTCGACAATAGGCCATTAAGTATAAATAGTCGTTTGAATTCGTAATCGATTCTTGACAATTCCCCTATCGATACCACTTACCACTTCCCACATATACGCATTTCTCCCCTCGACATACATATCTCCTAACATAAAATTCATGCTGACGGTTTTCTGATTTATGTGTTTTTCTCATTATTATTGAAAAGATATAAATATATTATTCGCGTGTGTTTTTTGTTAGTCCTCGCGTTATTAAAATATGGTGATAAATTTCATTTTTCTAGGATCTTTTTGTCAACTTCCAGAAGCGATTCGAAAACAAATGGAAAATAAATGCTTTATTTCTTTCAGGAAATCGTAACGTATTGGAGGCTTTTTTAAGGTTTTTTTACTGGATATAAAATATGTGATGTTTATTCATACCTCATACTGCTGAAAAGGAAGAATGATGTCGTAAAACTATGTTATCAAATTCATTATTTCAGTTTGGATGTCTTATTGGAGATATAAAACTGTATCCTGGAAATATTAGGAAACACATATTTCATTCCACTGGTTCAATTCCTTTTTTTTTAAATCCCAGTTCATTTTAATAAAAAAGTAACGTCATTCTTTCAAAATAACTTTTTACTTTTCACTCTTCATACCATTACACTTTTTGAAATGATATATGTCTTAATACAGAGAATAATGTAATAACTTCTTCTACTACTTAATAATAATAATAATAAAACCCTTATCCGCACCCCAATGGTGCATAGGGCACTGCGTCATATAAACGCAGTGTTATCTTGATCGCTTACACATGAAGGAAAGGTGATCAGCTCTCCGCTTCAGGTACCAGTCCAGGGTAATATTTAATAAATATGACAGTGAAAAATTACTTATATTTATTTTACCCCCCTTGGGAATCGAACCTGGGACCTCCAGAACGGTAGCCGAGCGTGCTGACTATTACACTACGGAGGCGGACTTCTACTACTTACCCTACAATAATTTTAGTGTACATATCATTGTTCACAAATCTGGGTTTGTCAACTGAGGAGTTATTTACATAATTATTGATGTCTCCACATTAATGAAGAATAACACTAAACTCTGGATATTTTCAGGGCATATAAAAATCTGTCATAGTCTGGTTCAAGTGATCACTTTATGCACCAAAAATTAACAAGTGGAAAATATATTACTGTGCATATTTAACCCAGAGTAAAAAATGAACTGAAAAAAGTGGTCTTATATTAAAAAAAATATGTTAATACTCCATGTTATTCCTCAATGGAAATGCTGAATTTATAAATAATATATCCAAAACGGTATCCAAAATTATCAGTTGGTAATTTTTAAATAAAAAATTATTTTCATACAAAATAACCATACATATTCTTTTATCGTGAAAATATGATTTAATGTTATAAAATGGATAATTACAAACTAAATGCTTCACATATTCATTTTAAAACCTAACGTGGTATAATTTTTTTCGTCCTGCAAAAAAATAACTGAATTCATAAAAAAGTTTCATGAGAATTCTTTATTTAGCGGTGAAAGGAAAATTCGTGGAATTCGGCATATCAAAAACCACCCCTAAGAACAAGCAGAAACATATATTTACAGCCTCCCTTGCGGTCCACTCGCCGTACAGATATATTAAACCATAAATTCTACCCCGAATACACCCCTGAAGACGAAGGAAGGGATGCGATTCTTTCAAATCACCACTTTTCAAAAATAAACGCTGACAAATTGAAATCAGTGGTGTACTTTCGGAAGCCGGAAAACGATAAATCTATATTTGTGGCCGATAGATTATTGAATTTGATAAAATCTGCGTCGAACATACGTGGTGTTCTATCTAGTTTTTTAAAGAGAAATATTTGTGTTTTTATTATTCACACATATATTTCAAGTTCATACTATTTCTGTGAGCCTAAGGGCTTCAGTATTAGAAATAGATATCAATTTGTGGTATAGTGGGTTCAAACCGAGAAACTCTGACTTAAGAGTCCGCGACACTAACAACGGGATAACAAACCCGGCACATTAAGACCGATTTAAGATATTTTAATGTTTTTTTTTATCACAACTATACATACACATTGTCCACCTTCGTAGTGTAGTGGTCAGCGCGTTTGGCTAGAATGCTGAAAGTCCTGGGTTTGATTCCAAGTGGGGTCAAAATAAATATGGGTGATTTTTACTCTCATATTTATTTAATAAGAAACGCAGGGGTGATCAACTTGCCTTCATGCTATTAACGATTAAGATAACAAACACTGCGTCGTTACGTTGCAGTACCGTATGCACCATTGGGAGCGGATAAGGGTTAAAATATCACAAATGAACAAAAAATTACAGCTGAGAACATTAGGATTTTTTTAATTGTCATAAATACGTTTTTTTAATATTAAGATTAAAGAATATAAAATTTGTTATCAAGACACTTTTAATTTGATTTTTATCCATATTTTAATGAAATACATGTTTTAATATGAAAAGTAACGAAAAAAAAATTGACAAATTGTCAACTGTTGAGTAAATTGGTCGTCATAAAAGTATTTTTAAATAAAAACGTAAATATTTGTTTGTTTCAAAATCATTTTTTCAAGTAATTAATTGCACAATCGTTGTGTTCAAATACATGGATGTATTTTTTTAATGTTTTTTTTCAATAATCGATAAATTATAAAATGTTATCATTATTGTATTTATGACAAAGCTTTATATCCCATCTTTAGTTTATTAACTACATGAATCCTTAAGATAAAGGTCTGATGGAGATCTCGATTTTTCATGTGAATGTTTTGTTTCAACGCGGATCCAATACACCCCCTACATATCACAAGGCAATAATTTATTCTGTACATTAAACTCGAAGGAAGTAGTTACAGTGTGAATTTTTGGCTAGAGCCGCCGCTGCTGATTCCATACAAAATGTTATTATGTTAAAATATCATTCGGTAAACGAAAAATGTGTACGGCGGGGTGGTAAATAATAATTCATCTGCCAAATATTTGTAATAAGTGGTGCGCACTACACCCATGCGGAAGCCAATATTTCATCCCCTTTGCACTCGTAACATAACGAATTGCTATCTCTTGCTGTCTCCCTCCAACCCCCTCCGCCCCTCGCTTCGTCTCTCTCACACGCTCTTGGAGACTCTGATTTAAATTATTGGAATGAGCATCGCCATGGGTGGAGCCGGGTCTGAGGTTGCAATCTTAAATAATGTCATTTTTATGGAAAGAAAAAACAATTTGTCATCGAAAGTCGGACTGAAGGAAACGGGAGTTTATAATATATGATAAATGTGTTACATTTCTCTAGCATTGTCACGTAAAAAACATAAGATCATGTTTATAATTCAAATATTAGCTTTTTTACTTTCTCTTAAAATGGAAACACCTTGAACACTTATATTAGTTTACGTTTGATTGATTCCTTGATTTTAATAAATGTGAGTTAAGATGGTTTGGGAAAGTGAATCAAAGGAGTGAAGAAAGGCTAGTTTGACTTGTTTATGTGGTGAGCGTGGTTGGTTGGTAATAGAAGCAGAGGAAGACCGAGAAAAACTTGTCATAATCAAGTATTTCAAATACTTGAAAGTGGTCAGGTCAGATTTCGGAATAATCAGCGGGTATGTATGAGAAGCCTACTGCCCACTCCTGCGGGGAAGTAGCGTGACGGTAAGTTAGTTATAACGTAATTAATGATTTTTTTTTCATTTTAATTACTTCTAGGTATTAACTAACTAACTAACCATCAGGGATAGGCAGGGAGAGAATAGAGCGCCACACCACTCTGTCCTTGCAAACATTCTTCGCCTCTTCCACGTTCATGCATCTCCTCATACGTACCCGCCGATTGTTACTTCTAGGTATTACTTAAACTAAATATGCTGAGGAGATGCATGAATGTGGAGGATGGGAAGATTGTTTGCTTAGACATATTGATGTGGCGTTCTATTCGCTGTGCCTAGTTTTACGTCATCAAAATAAAGATAGCACTAGTGACAATCTGGATAATGGTCTCATATTTTTTTTTTAAATATTGTAGGATACATGTGGTAAGTACTGAAAAAGGTTTTTAATTTCAGAGCATATTAATTATACTCTCGTTTTGTTGCAACACAGTTTTGTATTATCCCATTCATAAAGAAAAGCATAAAGCATGAACGCAAAGCAATCACATTTGCCTCGGCCAGCATTGAGTACGTAATATGCAAAAATATATATTATATCGCATAAATTTCCTTTGGCTCGTAAATGTGGTCAAACACGGTTTTCTTTGATACGTGCAACTCGACCGTAAATACGGTATATATATTTTGTTCAATTTTTAATCTGGATGATTACTAGAAAAAATGTGGATGGGAAAAATTCGAAATGGATAACAAGGATTTGGATCAAAGATTTGTACGAAATTTACATTTTATCATTAACCTTTTCATTAAATTTACTTTAAAAAAATTTATATAAGCCCTTACTTTTCAAACAAAATTCTCTTATTTTTTTCTATGGAATGTTATTTGTTTTATTACATTTATATCTGTATTTTTCCTCATCATTTGTTTCATTTGGTCTTACATACAGAGCATGTATATTATTTATTTAGTACTAAGCATAAAATAAAGTAATTAAGAAAAAAATACAATACCCTCATAAAAATGCGTTATATAAACTACTCAAAAATTATTATTATAGTTTTTGTACATCATGTAGGATATTGATCTATCTCATTTCCTGAAAATAGTTTTCAAAACAGATTTTTAACTTTTTTAAGTAATTCAATTAAATAATTTAACTTACATACTAAATATCACACAAATAAAACACATAGTTATTAATTCTCTTTGTTTTAATATTTTAAATATTGTGCTTTGTATTCTCTTACGTATGATTTCTACTAATTTGAAATATTTCTACTATTTACTTACGAAAATAAAAATTATTAAAAACAATTTTTTGTTATTACACCATAAATATATTTTTTTATAATTTGTTCGTCCTTTTTTGTCTCATTTATTATTAAAATCATCATTTTCAAAAATATGATTTTTAAATCTTGAAACAAATATGCGATTCAAATATGGTCGAAAGTAAAGATAAATTAAAGATTTTTTTAAATCCGTAAAAGAGAAAAAGTCAAGAGGTATTCACATGACTTAAGAGTCGGTTAAATAATTTGACAATCTATCCTCTCTGCCTATTTTTTTATTTAAGCTTTTTAGAAATTGGGCAATGGAATTGTTCATCCAAAGAGCATTGTTTTAAGCTGACTACTGTTTGCGTATCAAATAAAAACATTATAAACCCAACAGGCCTAAACAACTCTGATTATGTTATAAAAATAAATAGTCCACGTAGGTACCCATAACTGTTTTTTTTTTCATCCTCTAGGACAGGGATTCCCAACCTTTTTGTAATCTACAGCACAATTTTAAATATTGGTAGGGTGGTTGGCATCACCTTTTTTTAATCGACAAACTTCTTCTGTAACTTCTCATTTTCGCTCAATTTATTTTCTTATATTCATAATTTATTTATAAATAATAAACAAAACTGTTTTAACATACTTAAATTATTATTCAAAGTGCATACACACAGAGAACACACAATTACAAAACGTAAACAAAGTAATAAAAAAATACACATATAAACATACGAACGTATTTAATAAACCTAAGCAATCATGAAAAATTAAACTTTAACAAATAAATAAAAAGAATTTACATTTTAAATTAATATTTTTGAAAAAAAGTATGGCTGTCGAATAGTAGCAGGCACATACGAATCGTTCCGCGGGCGAAACGGTGCCCGCAGGCACGGGGTTGAGAACCTCTGCTCTAAGGGAAATAGAAAGCTATATTGTATTCAAGTTATTTTTTCTAGTACCTTAATATTTCTTTAATGTTTTATAATTCATTGTACTAAACTGTAGAATAGGGTAGAATATTTGTATGCCTTACTTAAAGGCGGAAAATAAGTTTTTTTGTGTATAACAAAATCTTTATTTCATATTTTCGTCTTGTTTAGAATTATTTTTTTTTAGAAAACCAACAGCTACAAATACAAGACAGTAAAGAAAACAATTAACACAAAGCCAATAACAGGTTTCAGAAATGCTATTACGATTATGTATTGAAAAAAATCTTTTGTGTTGCATAAAAAATAAAAGTAAAATGAGTGAGTTAAACGAATTTATGAGGCGAATGTGGTTGGTTATAGAAGCAGAGGAAGGATTGAGAAAAACTTGGCATGATCAAGTATTTTAAATACTTGGTCGGGCGTCAGAATAATTGGCGTGTATGTATGAGATAGATGCATGAATGTGGAAGAAGCGAAGATTGTTTGCTAAGACAGATTGGTGTGCGCTTCTTTGTTCTCTGCCTACCTCTGCGGAAAAGCGGCGTTATGGTTAATTAGTTAGTTTTAAACAAAAATAACAACAAACAAAAAAATTGTTAAAAAAAAAATAATTATTTGTTAATTTCTTTTTAAGTACTACTGTAATGGAATCTTTGTAAAAATATATTTTTTTTAAAACAAAATGATTTTTGATATTTCCATGTTTTATGTTTTTTTCCTAAAAAATTGAACGACAAAAATCTAAAAATAATAATAATACACAGAAAATAATTTTAAACCCAAACTGAGTTTGTATTTTCACCTGTTGATCCATTTGTACTTAGAAACTAGCCGTCTTCAAATTGATAAACTCGAAAATGTGGTCTTAAACGAGTGTTTATTTTTTTATTAAAATCATGTTAATTTATTGATAATAATATTTTGGACAACAAAGTATAAGTACTAAGAGTCTTTATTATTTGAAAATTAAGTTATCCCTTCGAGTAAAAAAACAAATTCTATTTGTTTTCTATTCTTTTCTATTTTATTAAACGTCTGAAATTTCCCAGTTTTTCACAGCATGTAATATATTGCTTACCATTGTTTTTTCTGGTTAAAAAGAACCCTCACTGTTGCAAAAAAATACTCTACGTTTCTAGCGACAAAAAAGCCTTACACAACCCCTATATATGATACTGGTGAATATTTTCTTCCAAAACATTGAACCACAATTTCTTTTATTGCACCCCTTGGGAAACGTGAAGTCCCGAGGGAATATGGTAAGATTTACGGGGAAATGTAATTCTTTGGAGAATATAATGAGGTTGTTTGTTGGGATATAAGTAAAATTTCTAAGGATTTGTATTTAGACAGCGCTTAGACAGCAGGCAGTTTTTTAGTCAACTTAGGCTAAAAAGGGGAACTAAAAAGTTAGTGAGATGAAAATATGAATGTCTGGACATTTGCAGGGTTTATGACCTGTAGTTGGCTGAATTATCTGATCATTTTGTACACTATTTAATATTTACAATTCCATGATTAGACAACCACATCTGCGTTTGAAATATTATGTAAAGTTCATCGTTCTACTCATGATGACAATCACAATACTTCGAAAAAAATTCGAAAATGTCTATATACATAACATATATATATCCATATACTCATTTTACTTACTGCTTCGGCAAAAATTTAATTAAAATCTTATTTTTCTTCTTTTACTTACTGTTACCTGCACTCGTAAGTGTAATCTTGATCGTTAAAACACGAAGGAAAGGTGATCAGCTCTCCGCTTCAGGTATCAGTCTAGGGTAATATTAAATAAAAATTATAGTATAAAATCACTTATTTTCACCCATCCCTCGGAATTGAAGCCAGAACCTCTAGCACGGTAACTTTACGCTATAACCATTACACCACGGAGGCAGACATGAATTTATAATTGACTTTCCCGAAATTCCTCACCTTTGCTTTCTTTATTCCCATTAGACCATCCTCCCCCCCCCGTACTTACCTCTTCCAGTTATTATCTCTTACATCTCTACTAGTATCAAGTGGTAAAAAAACGAAGCGTTTTATTTAATCATTGTACTAGTATTTAGATTATTTTATTATGGCTTGTCAGTTTGTATTTTCATCTGCTGTTGAGAACAGCATTAGTTCTCATGTCTTGTCATATTTATTTTATTTATTGTTTCGACATTTACTTTGTGGTTCGACATGTTAAAATTAGTACTCAAGTGGTAAAAATCAAGTGTTTTATTTAATTATTTTAGTCGTTTTTACATTAATTGACTCAAAAAGTGATCATATATAATTGTTTCATTTTCTAAACTTATAAAATTAAATAACATTGTTTTAACCACTTTTTTATTATTAGTACACTTAACCTGCCGGTTTCGACAAAAACCTTGTCATTATCAGGGTTTACTAAATTCTAAAATACTTAAAACATTAAAATACTCATAATTAATTACATTTCCTTACCAAAAACTTCCACACACTGCGTAAAAAATCGTAAATGTTATTTTTATTGTTCATTGCATTGGTAGGTTAAAGTGTACTAATAATAAAGTAGTGGTTAAGACAAAAATGTTTAATTTTATAAAGTTTTTAAAATTTGCCACAAAGTATCTGCGAAAAACATTCAAGAAATGTTTCATTTTCATTTTGAGACCATATTATTGGTGCGTTTGCAAAACAAGCCAGCTCTTTCCTCACTTCCGCATTTCCTCGTGACGTCACAGGAAGTTAATCAGGCACGACTTCGTCATTACACTTCAGGCAAGCACTGTCCTCAATTCAAACATAATTATTATTCCCGCCGTGCACGCAGACTTGAGCGCTGGCAAAAGGAAACACCTGGAAATATCATCCAATATACTTGAAATCCATACCCACTCGCATATACACAATCCAATACATTGATTGGCACTTTATATAGAACGAATATGATAATAATTTAATGAGTTTTCTAAAATCAATTTGGTAAATATTAGTATACAACCGCTCACCGAGATTTTTATATCTACCAGTTTCGAGACGCACCCGTCTCTTCGTCAGGACATTAACTACCACAGCATCCAAACAATACTACCCTTGAAAAATTTAGGTGAGTGGTTATATACTAATTTAACTAACATTTTTGTAAAAAAATAAATAAGTTAAAATGACTAACTCCAAAGTAAATCGATTTATATTATCCACTGACACTTCGTGATGGAATTGCATTTTTAATATATTATTAAATTAAAACCAATACTATTTTTTTTTTGAGTCTGATGATGTCGGTAATGACGAAACCCGGTCACTGGTTAAATAAAAATAAAGTGGAAAAGCTAAAAATATTGGTTTTAATCTAATAATATATCACAAAGTAAATGCTTTAAATATGGATAATATTGAGAATATGGTAAACATTAATCAAATTTTAATCGAAAATAAAATAATTTAATAAAATAGTCTATGTTTAATAAAATTATTTCTCAAACCAACCATAGATGCTGCCACGAAGTCAAACATGATGCGACTTGAGATTTATAATAATTAAGTGCTACAAATAAAGTGTAACGGTTAACTAGCTACCATGCTGGAGGTCCCGCGTTCGATTCCCAGGGGAGGGGGTGAAAATAAACATTGCTGATTTTATGCTCTAATATTTATTTTATACTACCCTGGACTGGTCTCTGATGCGCAGAAGTGGTTACCTTGCCTCCATATAAGTAACGATCAAGAAAACACTGAAAAAAGATAGATCGTTCAAAATTCTTAGTAATTTAATCTGATATCAAAGCCTTAAAAATATATTCTTATTTTAAAAAAATAAGCAAAAATATTTTGTTTAAAGTCGAAATTATTTTTCTCATGAAAGGGATCGGTCATTAAAAAAATATGCGACTTTATGTTTAATGCTGTCACAGTTACTAAATCACGCGAATGGATTCATAATAGCCATAAAGCCTACAATAAAAACAACCCTGCCACTTAAAGGAAGGCTAACTCCTAGCTTCAAATTTTTAAGAAGGCTTTTAACATCTGTAACAGCTGTTATTTTAGTATCCCCCATAAACCTTAAGCCTTAAATACTAATCCTTCCTTCACACCTTTATTATACTCACCATTTCATGAAACCATATGAAACACTAGTCATTTATCCATGTTAAAAGGACTTTAAGAACGATGGAAGTAGAGTGAATGCAGTCGAAATGAGATCTCTCAGAAGAATGTGCGAAAAAACGATGCATGATAGATATTCAAATAGTGAAATAAGGAAGGAATGCAAAGCTGAGATAAGCATTATCGATAAAATTAAGAAAGGTGCGTTGAGATGGTTTGGACATGTAGAACGAATGAGTAAGGAAAGAACGGTAAAACAAGTTTATGAGGTAAATGTAATTAAGAAAAGGAGCAGAGGAAGACCGAGCCAAATACTTGAATGTGGTCAGGTAAGGAGTCGTAATAATCGGTGGGTATGTATGAGGAGATGCATGAACGTGGAAGAGGCGAAGAATGTTTACAAAGACAGAGTGGTGTGACGTTCTATTCTCTCTGCCTACCCATGCGGGGAAGCGGCGTGATGGTTTGCTAGTTTTAGTTAATTTTGAAAAAAATCTATTACGATATGCGATCTCCTCCCATCCTAAAACATCGCAATGGCACACCTGTCTAAAATTTAGTCTAAGCTCAACTTATGTTTTATATAATATATACGGTGTTTGAAAATGATGCTAAATATATTAAAAAATGAGTCACGATTCGTCAAAATAGTAGTATTTACCAAGTAAAATTTAAATAAAAAATCGATAAAATGCAGTTTTGTCACATTCTTGTGAAAGTCACGTGAGAGTCTTTCCCTTATTTTTGTCCCCAAAAAGAATATTATTTCTTGTGGAATAACAGCGCCTTTCACCACGTCCCAATAAATGTTCCACAGAATCCAATTGATGCTCTTTGTGGAACCGATAGTTGGAACTTGGAGCGAATAAGCTCTGGTGATTTAAATCCACAAAGCTTCAGTAAATCTGAGACGGGATGATAATATCCTTTTTTAAAGCTTTTTTCAATCTCGTTCGATTTCATAATATCCTGATATTTTTTTTTGGATTCTTGCATTCCTTCGAAAACATTTATCATTCAGCATTTACTCTCGTTTAACAATTCAGAAACTACTTATTGGGACTTCAATTCAGAAACAACATATTATGTATATATATAACATTAACTTTATGGTAAGATATTATAAAAATAACACTTCTTTTTTATTACTTGAGTTTATTTTATTAAAACGACTAAAACACAAATAATTATCTGTTCTCCAAATAAAGAGGGGGGTAAGTTTGTAAATTTGTAGAACATATAATTAAGGTTTATGTTTAAATTTAGACCTGAAGACGGCAGCAAAGCTTCCAAAACTAGTCGTTTTTATAAAATAAACTCAAGTGATAAAAAAAACAATTGTTTTTCTTTTACAATTTTGTTTGTATTATATTTATATATATATATATATATATATATATATATATATATATATATATATATATATATATATATATATATATATATATATATATATATATATATATATATATATATATATATATATATATATATATATATATATATATGTGTGTGTGTGTACATATATTCGATTATATAAATATAAACATAAATTTTTACAATGCCAAAAGACTGCGTAATCGGAAGGGATGTATTACCAAAATAAAAATGTATGTAGAGTGTGTAGGAAGCGAGGAGTGTATGTTAGGGCAGAAGAGTGTGGCGTTCTACCCTCTCTGCCTACCCCTTCGTTGAAACGGCGTCATGGTAGTAGTAGTAGTTTATATTCACATATGTTTTTTATATGTTTCTTAATAAAATCTCGAGGGTTCAACGAAATAAATGTTTTGTTGATCGGTTGTAAGTTTTTACGAGTGGTCGAATTTTCAGCAAATCCTCGGGCTGATTTCAAACATAATTTTGTTCGTAGGAGCAATCAAATCAATCCCCTATTAAACGAAAGCACCATGTTTTATGCGAACACTTTCCGTTGCCGCCCCCTTTCTGGATTGTCACATAACACTAAAAGGGGACTTGCGGCCAAACGTACCCCGGAAGAGAAATGTTTTATTTCAATCGTAAGTGTTTTAAAACGTAAACTCTGGATTACTTTGCTTTATATGGACAATATCGACGAGCAGCTTGACACACTAAAATGACGACCATGTTCTGTCTTTGCATTGTGGTATTTGCGCTCTTTGTTTTACAATACAGTTACATACATTATATTTCTATATATTGTGTAATATATATCCGTTGTTTTTCTGCTTCTATTAAATTGAATATCGTGACCTCTTTATTGCGATTTAAAAATAATCCACTAGAATTTACCCAAATTTTGTTTAAATTTTATTTGAAATGGTATGGGCAAATAAAATGCAAAGATCACATTGTTAACAAGGCAATCGCCATAGATCTTCCTCGAAAGACATCTTGAGGAAGACGAAAAAATTCAAGTATGCTACAGAAAGATAACATGATTTGAAGTCATGGCCCCCGTGACGTTGCCCATAATAGAAGGATCTACAACCTGAGGACGAAGAGAAGTAAAAGTAAGTTGAAATACTTCATTACACAATAATCAAAGTTCTCTTGAGAAAAAGAGGTGTGTGTTAGGTTTTATTTGATGTGTTTCTGTATTACAGATCTTGTAGTTCTATGTAAAATACCATAAAGTAGTGTGTTATTTGTGATTTGTGGGCTTTGCTGTGAGATCATTTCTTGTGTAACTAACTAACTAACTAACTAACCATCACGCCACTTCGCCGCAGTCGTAGGCAGAGAGAATCGAACGCAACACCACTCTGTCTTTGCAAACATTCTTCGCCTCCTCTACATACCCGACGATTATTACGACTTCTGACCCGGCCGCTTTGAAGTATTTGACATACCTGATTGTGCCAGGTTTTCCTCGGTCTTCCTCTGCTTCTTTTTCCAACTACATTCGCCTCATAAGTTTGTTTAACCGTTCTATCCTTACTCATACGTTCCACATGTCCAAACCATCTCAACACACCTTTCTTAATTTTATCGATAATGCTTACCTCAGCCTTGCATTCTTTCCACAAACCTGTTCCAAAATCCCCCCATTTACCAGTATTTCACACTCAGATCTACATTAATCTCTTTCAAAAACCATGGTCATTATTGTGTTATGTGAGAGTTATTCTTAAATGCATATGTAATAATAGTTTAAGCTTACAGTTGTTTGACTGTTAGCTAAAACTATCTGTTTGTTGTTGAATATTTCCTCTATGGGAGTCCATTATATCTAACATTTAAATTATTTATTTTGTAAATTGCCGAACATATTTAATTTTAATTCACGTGTGGGTATTTTCTGCCAATCGACGTTTCGTAACCGTTAGAGAGATAATTCTTATGGAATACAGGAAGAGGAAGCGTTGACCAAATTGAGATTTATTATTCCGTAGCTCTGCGGATTCCATTATGATATTGTTACGGATATTTTTATTGGAAAATTTTGCAAGGGTAGCACAATGTGCACGTTCGTATAAACCACCCTTAATGTCTATGTTCCATTTAACATCTTTTGATGGGGTGAAGAAAAACACAATAGCACTGTGGAATAACAAAAGATATCTTTTAGCTTAAAACATAAACATTTTAATATTTTTATGACGTATTTTTATAACATAAGGTACCTCACACTTTAAATTAAATAAGTGGTCAAGTTATAAACTGCTTACAAATTTAAAATTATGTTTTTAGGAATTTTACAAAAATAACTAAAACATATTCATTCTTTATTGAAATAAAACAAGTAAGGATTCGTTTGAATGATTGAAGGAATTTAGAAGTATTTCAAACTTGTACATTTAAAGCTGCAAAATAAATATTCATTTAAAAATGAGAAATGTGAATTACTCACCGGGAATATTATATCAGGACTTATATTTGTAATATATTTTTAAATAAACGAACTAACTAACTAATCATCATGTCGCTTATTTGCAGGGGTAGGCAGAGAGACCACTCTGTCTTTGCAAACATTATTCGCCTCTTCCACGTTCGTGCATCTCCTCATACGTATCCACCGATTATTTCGACTCCTCGCCTAGCTGCTTTTAAGTCTTTAAGAGTTTTAGAAATAAATAAACGTAAATTATTATTAAATAACAAAGAATTAGTAAATTAATCTGAGTTATTTGCATTTTCAATATTAAACAACATTTTGAGTGTGTCTAAATACTTGTTCACAAAATTTGGATTATCTCCAATTACAGGAGTCACTTTAATATTATTTTTTAACATCTCATCAAATATGAAGAAGAATATGGAAATATGGAATATAAAAACGTGTGTAAAGTGATCACTTAAACCAGCCTTTGACGGTCATCAACCTCGCAAATGCCCAGACTTCCATATTCTTCTTCATCTTTGATGAGATGTTAAAAAAATCAATATTAAAGTTATTCCTAAGAGAACAAAACCAGATTTCTGAACAATGAATTGGACGCACTCAAAATACTGTGAAATGTCCTCTCCCCTGTAAGTAGCAATGCAATAGAGTATGATAGGAATAATGCATCAATTTTTAAACAATTTATTTTTATGCACATGTTAATTTTTGAATATTTTTTTTAAATTCACAAATTGCAAACAAACTAAGTTATTTTTATTACAATTGATCCTTGTTAAGTAGTACTGATCAATTCTCTGAGATCCACAACGGCAAAGGCACTCACGTCAAATTACGTCGGTTGGGAGATGGTTACATGCCTTTATCCTGGGTGCATTCGTGGCTGATTGAAGCATAAGACGCCTATCGGCTAATTAGCCTAGAATGCAAAGCTCTTTGAGGCGGCTGGATGAAATATTACCTCTAGGCGAATAAACTCTCCCCTTTCACTTAATATTCGTTACTTAAAGCTGTACAATTATTCAAATTCTTTTCAGATATTTAAACTTTTATTAATTGGCACGAATTTAGTATGACATACGAGTATACATTCACACACACACCCACTCTTTTTTTACTTCTCTCGTAATACACAACAGTATTCACAACATATATCACTCACTCCTTTCAACAATGCCATATATAAAAAAAATCGTCAATTTTCAGCTATGCATGTGCTATATCCCAGTAAACGTGGCATATTTTTAACTTAATATTTACCCGCTACAGGGCAGAAAGTGTTGTTTTTGCATTTTGAAGAAAATGTATTGTTTAATTTTTTTTAATAAACTATTTTTTTTTCAAATTTAGAAAAAACCTTTAGGTTTTACCTAAAATTAAATAACCACTCACCGAGAGATTAGTCTACCAGTTTTAGAGGTACCTGTCTCTTTATCAAAACAATCTCTACAGGGATGGTTATAACGAAACTTGTTATCGTATAGTAGAGTTTTTGTATTATTATAATATATTTACTTATATCATACAAAACAAAAGATAAATGATAACGAGAGTGATATGCCACAATGTTTATAATGATTTCAAAATACCAAATTAAAATTGTCCATGTAAAGTTGATACTTTCTTTTTACTCCCTTGTAATAGTTATTCTGAAACCAGCAGTCGTAGAATACGAGCAGATTAAAAAATATATATATTATGCTAAACAAACAATGAATGATAAGAAGAGTGTTATACTACTATATCACAGAGTTAACAATGCTTTTAAAATACCTTATCAAAATGTGAATGTATTTTTTTTACTCTTGTGCAATGTAGTATATCAGAAAGATAGGCTATGTTAAAGCAGATACTAAAAGTGGAGAAGAAAAACGAGCCAATTTTTTTTTTATATTTATTTCTCACAACAAAAATATGTTCACATGGTGGATGGCTGAAGGCTTTCTTTGAAATTCCCCTATATTTTTTCTCTAAAAGGACACACACCTTAATAATTTATATCCTTATTACATATAAACGTATCAAAAGTTATATACTACCCCTAAATTCCAAGGACCAAGGACTTGTATCCTTTGATGAGATCCCTAAGTAAATACATAAGCGTAGAATATTGTTGCTTCAACCGAGAAATAGTAGAGTGGAAGCTTTATAGAAATGGAGACTTCATTGGACAACTGCTGTAGATCCAATTCTGAACGATTAGAAACCATTAAATACTTTCTCATAAATGTATTTTAAATTTGAATATATTTGTATGAGAATTTTTTTTCATCCATGATAATAAGAAAAATATGACGTAACCCAAAAGGTTTACTTCTCAATGCTTTAATCGTCTTTACCTCGGCTTTTTGATATTTTTGTTTATTTAAATTTTTATTTTTTTCTTGCAATACAGGTCCTCACAAGATGGATCCCATTTTTTTTGAGATGAAGATCTTAGGAGGGCAAAAGGGGCGTTGAAAAACCCCAAAAAGTTGATCCGACAATAGCTGTGGTGGGTAGAATCTGGCTGCAAGCAGCAACCGATTGAATGAAATAGGAAGATACGGATGACAGAGGAGGACAAAGAGTGCATGAAGAAGAAGTTTTTTTTTTAAAAAAATTTATTTGAGATTGACTCATTTTTAAGAATTATATACAGATTACCGGATTACCTTAGTAGCTTATTCGGATGTCGTTTTATAAAATACAGCATCGTTTCCAAGATATTTTTTCAATTCTAATAATTTATTTTGTGTGTGCGTTTGAAATAAAAAAAAAACAGAGATCATGTCAATTGAAACATCTGAGAAGTAATGATTTATATTTGTTTCTCAAAATTGTGTGTCTTATAAATTGACTTATACTTATTGACCTCTAAGTATTTCAAATGTGTCTATGGAGAATTCAGTATGTGAAGGCTCTAGTACTAGGCGGAAAGCTTCGGTTAAGCTCCCTGGCGAGGTAATAGTTTCAGTACTTTCGGGAGACGTGGGGTGTGAAAACAAACTACCCCTTCTTAACAACAAAAGACGGATTCAAAATATGTCTTTACAACTCGAACGTTTGAATAAAAACTGATAGATAATTTTAATCAATTTGTTTTAGCATTTATTTATTGTAAAATACAATAGTCTTTTAATCATTTTTTGTATTTCTGAAGTTAACGCATAGATACTAACTAGACTTATTAATTGACTATGTTAAACTTTTTGTTGTTGTTCAAAACAGCTGGATTGACTTGAAATAGTAATTATTTATTTAAGATAATATGGATATTTCAATACAAAGAAAGAATGTTGAATGTAGAGATAGGAATATAGAAAGCTAGGTACTAACAGGGCTTACGATTTGGTATTAGTTGAATTAAGTGATCACGTTTTACGTCGTGTTATATTCTGTAAACCCCAGATTTCCATCTTTTATCTCAAAAGACTTCTTTATACTTATATGAAATAAACTGAGTAAGCATTCATTTTGTAAAAAAATACGATGGTTAAATATAAAAGGAATTCGTAAAATTCCATTGGTTAGTTTCTTAATGTTTTTTCAAAAACTACAGATGTTCTCATTGGCAGATGAAAATACAAATATTGAATCAGCTTGTGTGATTGACTGTTGATTAGAACATCTGTAGTTTTCGAAACCTCAACAATATAGAGAAAAGGTGATCAGTCCAACATTAACAGGTTAATGAATTTAGAAGGGGCATATTTTTTTATAGGATAAATATAAAGTAAAAAAACTTGGGTAAAATGACATCACTCCTGATGAAAACGTAATGGAGAAGAAAAGGTTGATAGGAAAAATAATATCAAAAAATACCTACGTATGGGTAATTATGAAAAATTTATTATGCACTGTATATAGTTTTTTTTATTCGCAATATTTCGAGTGTCTCTAAATTCTCAAATCTGGATTATCTCCAATTATAAGAGTTATTATTCATTTTGTTTGTTTATATTATTATTCTAACATTTTTGTAAAACACAAAGTGATTTTTCACGATACAAGGATGAACAACCCCACAAAGAACTTGGATATTTTTTCCCGGTTTGAAATGATTCGAACTATTTCTGACATAATTAAATAAACCCTTTAATAAATTATTTCCCCACTTTCCTAACGGCGCAAGATGTATTCTCCCGAAATATTCCCGGATCTGGGGGAAATTCCCACAAAAACAAGGCAATTCAACCAATGGGTAACAGTAATTACCGAATGATAAGGATAGCTTTAATTGGGTGGCAAAGTGCAAAAAAGGCTATACCCAAACGTAAATTATCTTTACCCGAATTGATAATAGTGCTAATTGAATCCAAGGTGACTCATAATTTGAGGCTCTCGTATCAAAAATAGGGATGTTTTTGACATTTCATTTACTTACTTCAAATTAGTTATTTTTATGTTTGATCAGTATGGGTGTATGAAAATAATTGAAGAATAATTATTTTGACAGATAAATTGTTTAAGAGTAGATAAAAAAATAAAAGTGCTTAGTGTAGTAGTTAGTGCCCTTTAGTTAGCATACTGGAGAACCCAGGTTTGATTCCCGGGTAGATCGAATTAATACGAGTGATTATTGACTTTAACATTTATTTAATATTACTATGGACTGGTGCTTGAAGCCCAGGACTGATCACCTAACTTTCAAGTAATTGACGATTCATATATGACTGATACAGTGCCTTGCGCACCATTTGGTGCGTATAAGGGTAATAAGGATAAATAAGTTATATTTTATCATTTTTATGATTCCTGAACAATGATTTATGAAATAATATCGAGTTACTAATCAGCAATATTAAACTGAATTAAAATATATGTTAACTAAAAGTTCAAATAAGGTGTGACTATGCGTAGATAACAGTTGTTTTATTTATTATATAAAATGTTGTTTCACCAAGAAATGTCAGTACATTTTTTTAAAGACATTTATATTTTCATAAGTGGTAAAAGCACCATATAAAAGATGAATTGTATTCGTGATTTATAAAAAGCCCAAAATTAAACCCTACAATTTCGTAATTTTCCTTAACGCGCAATGTTTTTTAGAGCGCGTTTTTTTACCTTTTCGGGAATCTTTTCGCAAACCCTTACGAAGGCGTAGGACAATATTGATAAGTACCGTAATTAGTACAAGGGTAGGTCATATCAGTAGCCACAAGAGAGGGCTGTTTTCAGTTCAAGTTTATGGGTTATTATAAAACGCTCAACCCTTACAGTTAACCCCTATTGAGTCCAGTCTACAATTATTTCTGATTTACGAGCGGCAATTAAAACATAATTACGCCTGTAATTAACAAAAATCGTTTTCAATTTCACACCGCTGCGCCGCCATGTTGCCCGGATCGGAAAATGTATTTCTTGAGAAGAAAAATTAAACGTTTACCATTTTGATTACATTTCTGTACATTTGTATGTTTTCAACAAGTATTTCGAGTAATTTGTAGGCCTTTTGGTACATTGTAAACGATTTTCAATTTTAAATCATACAAAGTATTCCTTTTAATTCCGCAGTGTTAATAAAATACTTAATTCTCCTTTTCGACACGAACGAATCCAAAGTATCAAAAATAGACGTACCTAACACTAACTTTCGTTACAAAAATTGATCCATTTTTAATTCATGTTTTACTTAGTAAATACCACTATTTCTTAAAATCTTCTGTGACACGTGTTTCGATGCATTCCGCATAATTTTCAAACACCGTAATAATTATTTAGTGTTAAAAAAAATATGCGGAATGCATCGAAACACGTGTCATAGTAGATTTTTTTAAAAAGCGGTATTTAATAAGTAAAACATTAATTTAAAATAAATATTTTTATTTTTATTTTATGAGAAATATTTCAACTACTGCAAGCAATTAAATATTTTTACGTAATTCTTTGAAGGCTTTCATTATTGGTTCTTCGCTCTGCAATATCTTCTGGGATGTTGCACCAAAAGAACTGTATTCCTTCCCCCGGAGAAACGCTAATAGGTTCAGGAAACCATTATCAACTGGACCAATGGCCCGTGATATTATATCGGAAAGCTGCTCTCTCCTTTGTATATTTATTAAGTTTTTCCTTCAAACCATCTGCAAAATCACTAACAAGAAAACGCTTTTGAGAGAATCGCAAACTGCTGAGTTTTCGAATCGAATTCTTGGTCATGCGGACCGAATTTCAGTTTATTATCATAGGATAACTAACTAAATTTTTATTTCATTAATTGACTCGGCAGCTACTTTCTAGAAAAATAATCAATATTTTACTTGGTAAATAACACTAAATCTATTTTGTAAAAAGTGATATTTACCAAGACAAAGTTCAAAAAATTATTATTAGTTTTAGTCAATTAGTTCCACTTATTGTTACTGGTTAATACGTATAATCCACAAATTCAAATAACATGCGATAACACTTACGAAATAAAACTAATACGAAGAGAAAACAAAATGTAACTAATACGAAGAAACAACTAATTCTCGAAACCGGTAAACAAAATTTTGGTGAGTGGTATATTAATTAATTCAGCAGTCACTTTGTGTTAGTATCATTTAATTTTTAATTGAAGTTATACTTAATAAATACCACTTTTTTCACAAGGTAAATAGTTTTTATTTAAATATTCTTTTTTCTCAATATATAATCGTAGCCGTCCTAGTGATTTCATTTAACGACTACATCACCTAACTAATTGAATTCGTTTTATGGATATTTTTTTCGATAAAATTTCCGATGCAGCCGATGCAGACCATTACAATAAAACCTAATGTCCGGAACTTCAAAACGTCTCTCTGTTCAGCCAAATTCTGAAATGCGTTGTGATTTTATCTTTTATTTTGCCAATGATCCTCAATTCGTAGAAAAAATAAATTTCCATCAATTATATATTCAAAATTTTTAGTGTGTTCAAAAACTTGTTCAAATACTACACAAATCTGGATATTCTCCAATTGTAGGAGTTATTTTTACATTGTTTTTTGACATCTCATGAAAGATGAAGAAGTATATGGAAGTCTGAGCATTTACGGGGCTGACGACCGTCATAGGCTGGTTTAATGACACTTTACACACGTGTAACATTCACCAACTCTACCCATTATTGACAACCACACAACTCAAATTCTTGGAAGTTCTATATGTGTATATGATCCAATTTCGACAAATTGTTCCTGAATCACTAGAACTTCACTAGAGAGAGATGAATTCATCTGAGCCACCAAATCCAAAGTCTTACATAGGATTTAATAAATATTAGCGTGTAATAATCACTTATTTTTATTTTTAAATCAAACCCAGGACATTCAATACAGTATACAAAACCGCTTACGACTACACTATGGAGATGATTATCAAAACTTAATGATTCAATATATCATTATAACTTTTTAGTGCTTATAATTTTTCATAGCAGGCTATCAATTATGGCAGGATGTCGATAATTGGTAGACAGTATATGAAAGGAAAGGTTACTGTTACAAGCCTTTATAATAAAAGTTATAATTTAACATCTCAGGTCTAATTCAAAAAGCGTATTATAATGCAAATAATCCCAAGGAATATAGTTGCGCTGAAACGAATTATTTGTGTAAAATGGAAACTCCCCGTAGTTTATAAATTCTGCCGGTAGGGGCGGGATGGCGCTAATTAATTCAGCTTCACTAATTCAGTTTGCACTTTTGACACACCCTGTAGCTTCAGTTGTCGCAGGCTGTTCGGTATTTTGTATCTCTCTAATTGCGACTAAATCCAACGGAAGGAGCTTGTTACGTCATCAAAAATTCTTATTTACCAATTCTTTATAAAAAAATAATACATGAAGATAATATATTTTATTACTTTTTACCCTTATCCGCACGCAATGGTGTATACATAATGTAGTCTTCCTACAGAAGAAGTTGTATCTTTATCGTTAAACAGAAGAAGGCAAGGTGATCAACTCTTCGCTTCAGTTACAAGACCAGGGAAATATTAAATAGATTTATATTATCCACTGACACTTCGTGATGGAATTGCATTTTTAATTTATTATTAGATTAAAACCAATATTTTTAGCTTTTCCACTTTTTTATTTGACCAGCGACCGGGTTTCGTCGTTACCGACATCATCAGACCAGTCTGATGATGTCGGTAACGACGAAACCCGGTCGCTGGTCAAATAAAAAAGTGGAAAAGCTAAAAATATTGGTTTTAATCTAATAATAAATTAAATATTAAATATTTAAGGTATTTATTGTTTTGTCATAAACTTTGTGGAATGACATGTTGATTATTAAAAATTATAACTTGTATTTTACCAATTGAGTTTTATTTCAAACGACTTCAAATGACTAAGGGGTGGGTCTTTGTTAAGTCGGAACATAGACAATAATGGTGAGGAATTTTGAAAAAGCATATTATTAATTTTAATTTTAATTAAAATTAAACAACTTTGTTTTAACCACTTTTTTATTATTAATACACTTAAACTTACCGGTTTCGACAAGAACTCTGTCATCATCAGGGTTAATTTAATTCTAAAACATTAAAATATTTAAATGCTCATAATTAACTACATTACATTATTTATTACATTACATTATTAATTAAAACAAAGTTGTTTAATTTTATAAAGCTTATAAAATGTGCCACAAAGTATCTGCGAAAAACATTCATAAAATATTTTTAATTAATGTTTTTACCTCACCTACCACTTCAAATACCTAAATGATTTTCTGCCAGTTAATGTATGTGATCACCTGTTAATGAAAACATCTGATGTTTTAATTGAATTTAAATAAAAGACATAAAATTTCAAATGTCCATCTTCTTATTTTTATTTTTAAGCTTCATGAGTATTCTATGCAGTTAGTGTCTAAATGCTATCGTATTTCATGAAATGTTAAAAAAAATTAGAAAATCAGTGACGTAGAATATTTTTGGCATTATTTTATCGCATTATATTCCATCGTGGATAATCAAAATGGTGGGTTGATTCCGCTGAAGTTCGTGACAAACTTTTGAGGTTAATATCAAGTTTTACTTCCTCTATTTAACCCATTCATCCCTAAAACCCAATGAGTGCAGAAAATAAAGTCTTATCTATCAAACTCGTCCATTTTTTTTTTATTTAAATAAAAAACTTTTTTATGAAAAGAAATAAGCTGGTAATATTTATTTTTATTCATATTGTTTTAATTACTTATTACCATTATCTGATACTAGATTATGTACCCCATGGGTGATATATCAATATGTAATATAGGACAGGTTCGATTCGATCTGAGGGAGCCACCGCCAGCCAATATTCCACATCTATCAAAACTACAAGCCATGTCGGATAAATCAATATTTAATTATATTTTCTAATCAGCATGTACCACTTCAAGGACCAGTCCACATTAACATTATATAAATATTTGAGTGAAAAAACACTTGAATATATTTAAATCTCCCTGGAAACCGATCTTGGGGCCACTATATGTTGACCACTACAAAAATACAAGAAAAGTCGGATAATGTTTATGGTGAAATATTTATTATAACAACCTTTACCTATAATTAAGAATGACCTGCTAAGAATTATGTCATTATAAATGACAGTCAAATGTTCTAATTACTGTACTTTAGAGGCAGACTAATATTATGAAGAGTAAATAGTAAGTATTTGGACACACTCAAAATGTTGTAAGAGTAAATAGGTTTCAGAACGATAAATATTCGGTTTTTTTTAAGTGATTAATTAAGTTAGTGATAAATTCCATTAAAAATATTAAACAGTAATCTTTTTAAACTCTAACGACTTATTTCAGATCACAATTTTCAAATAAAAAATACGACTCAATAAGTTAGTATGATTTATTACTACCGGCTTGCATGAGCATGAATGCTTGATTTTTTTAAAAATAATTTTTAACACAAAAAGTTGTGGTAAAATTACAGTTGCGAATGGGTTGAATTTACCGGAAATTATCAAGGTTACGAGATGTTCTGAAGATAAGAGACATTATTTATAATACAGATAAACTTTTGATATCTTTAAATCCTATTTTGGTAATTTCCTTAGTTCAAGTTTATTCATGGGCAATTAGCTTTACTTTTATATTGAAAGAAATAAATCTTTTTATATTTAAATATGGAATGACTTTTATCGAAAGAAAATAAATAAGGAAAAACTTTTGACATTTTTTTGTTTTATAAAACGTGGTTGTATTTTACAAGCAGAATTTTAAAATTATTATTTTACAATTTTTACGTAGTTTTATCCGATTGTCAAAGACGTGAAAGTAATTTTCAATAATTGCCAAATCTTTTTTTTAAATAAAGTGAAAATTGAATACTTTTCTCTGATGAGTAATGAAAAAATAATTAAAGGAATTTCACATCAATGTTCATTTAATATCATCCTGAACACATTCTACTTACAGTGATATTTTGTTTAATATTTAAGGTTTTTTTTTTGGGTAAATAAACCTACCTCAATTGGTCTCTTTACAAATTCATGACATTGTAGCCCTGTAAATGGCTAGACTTCCATATTCCCATGAATTTTACCTTGATTGAGATATTAGCATATGTATATCGTGGTTTGGATCTGTTTACATTATGCGAGAGCACGCAAAACTCATATTATTTTTGTCTTCACATTTGCGTATTGATACTTTTCTGCATAACGGTCAATCTCGATGATTGTGACATTCCAAAATTCGTAGTGCACAAAAATGTATTTATTTATGAAAATGATTTTTAATATCCATGTTTAAAACGTGTTTGGATAATTTATTGTTATCGAAAAATAACATCGTGTTGTAACTATCTTTAATGTGATTGGGGTGCTAGGTTTTTCCATCAGAGGTCCCGGGTTTGATTTTCAAGAAGCTCAAAACATGTTTAACCCTTCACTGCAAGACTTTTTTTTGCATGACAGCATGACTGCATTGACAGTTCGTCTTGAGAGACAAGTGAACTTATTATTTTGTCATTCATAGCGCGTCTTTTGGCTAAGTTATGAATATATCTAATCAGTAACAACAAAAAATAATTGCTTATATTTTTAAAGAACGTTTTAACACTAACTTTTGGGTATGTAACAAATTTGATACACTATGCAGTGAAGGGTTAGGTGATTTTTCATTGCAGTTTTTGTTTTACTGCTGCTAGGTTACACCGGAAACGCAGGGCTGATCATCTATTTAACCTTCAAGATAACACTGTAACTACACAATACAGTGCCCTTTTAACCACTGAATATACTCGTATATTCAGTTCTTCTTCAATTTTGTGCAATTTTGAGGATAGCCATTAACCAAAATTGTTTCATAATTACTATTTTATAGAAAATTTATCAGTATCCCTATTTTTTAAAATTATTTTATTATTTAAAATTTAAATACCTTCATATAACTGTTTAATACCACATTATTTAAATACCTTCATATAACTGTTAAAATAAGAAAGTTTTCACCAAGGAATATTAAGTAATCATCTTTAATAATTATTCCTAAAAAAATAGTTGAGAAAGATTCTTATATTTATTCATTGTTTTAAAAATCCATTGGAAAATGTCGAAACGAAAATATTTTTATATCTTCCAAGACTCCTAAAAGAAAAACGTTTTGAATTTTGTTCAAATAAAGTAAAATGCTTATTCTACCCCTAGAAGGAAAATGTTTTTCCGAAGATAAGTATAAGATAATGCTTCCTCTTTACAAACAATCCGATGGAAAATAATATTTCCTCCGAGAATTTCATATCTCTTCAATAAAATAATTTACCAGATTTCTCTTAACAATTAAATTCATATTGAAAATAAACTACACTGAGACAACGATCAATACCAATTTCCTTTTTTTAAGCACAGAAAAAGTTTTAATTTGAATCGACTTAATTTTTTTCTAAACAAATATCTGATTATCATATCACTAATACAACTACAACATTTTGAGTGTGTCCAAATACTTTTTCACAAAATCTGGATTATCTCCAATTACAGGAGTTATTTTCATATTATTTTTTGACATCTCATCAAAGATGAAGAAGAATATGGAAGTCTGAGGATTTACGGAGCTGACGACCGCCATAGGCTGACATAAATTGGTTCATATATATAGAACTTCCAAGAATTTGAGTTGTGTGGTTGTCAATAATAGGTAGAATTGGTGAATGTTACACGTGTGTAAAGTGATCACTTAAACCAGCTCATGACAGTCATCAGCCCCGTAAATGCCCAGAATTCCATATTCTTCTTCATTTTTGATGAGATGTCAAAAAATAATACTAAAACAACTCATTAAAAAAATGTACGCACAATATTTCGAGTCCGTCCAAATCTTCGTTCAAAATTTTAATTACTGTAACATTGTCCAGTTTTGAATAAAACCGCTTCTTCCTCAGGTCTTATTAATACTTAAACCTACCTGCTCAGTAAATAAAAAAAATGCTTTAAGAAGGGTAGGAATCTAAAAGGATATTAAGTAGCTTTAATAAAGTTAAATAGTTATAAGATAATTAAACAAAAAAAATGTTTTACATTTCATTAAACGGAAAATCGGAATGTTAGCTCTTCAAATATTAATATAATTATTTAAGGTACTAAATATTTTAAACTGATTTTTTTCTTAATTTGATTCACAGAAAAAAAAAACAAACTATGAACACAGCGTATCATACCAGCCAACGCCATCAAGCTAACAAAATTAAAACAAATAAAACGAACAAACAACGAAAATTAAATATTCCCGCTAAGTATTCATTAAACAATGGAAATATACAAATATTTTTTTAGCAAACAGGAAATTTCACCTTTCACGTTGTTTGTTTTTGAATTTTAAATTGGCGATTCCCCAATGATTTAATATATTTAATTCAACAAAAATTTCTTCGAACATTAATTATGGTTTATTTTTTTAAATAAAACCTCCTTTAATTTTCCCTCCTTTTCCTTTTATATATTCTTTTCTTTTAATTTTTTATATTTTTTTATAGGAACGTTATTGTATTTAACACTGTATAAAATGATAAATTCTATTTTACTGTTTTTTTTTAGTTTTGTGTTAATAAATAACTAAGCAAATTTTCAAGCATAAACATCTAAAAATACATAAAAGAATAGTTATGTACAGGGTTTGCATCATGTCATAAGCTGGTTTAAGTGACAACTTTATTCATTGTGTAATATTCACCGTTCCAAGGGATGATTAACAACCATATTTAATCAATTGTATCGCTGTGTTTATACTTTAATTTTTATGTCATCTTTATAAAGATTTTTTTTATTTATATCTCAAAAAAATAAAGAAGAATATATATGTCTGCGCATTTACAGGGCTTCCGACCTATGATAGCCTGGTTAAAGTGATGATTTTAAAAGTTCCATTCTACCCATGACAAGTGAAATGGTGAATGTAATATGCTTCTGCTAAGTAAATAACTTAATTATTTCAACCATAGATGTCACCGATGAATTCGAGCGTGGAAGATGTTTTCAATTAAAGTAAAAATATAACTTCTGACATTTGAGTAGCGTAGAAATGTGAATGTTACACATGTGTAAAGTGATCTCTTGAACCATTCTATGATAAGAAGTCGATAATCCTTTAAACGCTTAGACTTTTATATTTTTCGTAATCTTGTAAATGTACAAAATTTAAAAAAAAAGTGGAGCAAAATTCAGAATCTGTTAATTTGGACCTAATCAATATATTGTAGTTTAAATCATCTGTTTCATCTGCGACATCTATGGTTGAATTGTTAAGATATCGATAAAAAAATAGATATGAGTAATTTATAAATAATTAAATTTGCTCACTCAAAATATTGTAAAATAAAACAATTGAAATTGTTATTTTATTTATTGTTTCGGCATTAACTTTGTGGTAAGACATGTTACAATGATTAAAGAAAACACTTCGTTTTTTACCACTTGAGTTTTATTATAGATTACACGTTTCAGAAGTTAAACTTCCATCTTTCAGGTCTGTATAATAACTAAAATATAAAATATAAAATTGTTCTATAAATAAGGAGAGGGGAAAGTAAGGGGAAGGGGTAAGTCAAGGGACGGAATTTGAAAACAAAGGAAAAATGGAAAGCAATGGTGAAGAATTTTGAAAGAATATATTATTTAATAAATTATTATTAGAATTCAGGTTTTGACATTGAAATCGTTCATTTGTTTTTTTTAATTATCTTAAATTTCATCAACAAATGTAAATAATAAAAATAAAAATCATTAAACTTGTGTTGTTTTAGGTCAAGAAATTTACTATTTGGATGTAATTTATCAAGATGCAATGAAAATTAATACGGTCATATATATTTAATAGTGATGTTTGGCTGTTATCTGAGAACTTAGCTAATTCAATGTTTGATAGCCTATTTTATTCGTTTTCGTCAATTAAATGTGCTTATCCCTCGGGATCAGTTAAATTGTTTATATCCCTTCGACAAATAGTAAATATATGTACTTGATCGTAAATAGATACCCGTAAATAAATAATTTCTGATTTATTGTAATATTAGTTTGCTTGAAAATACTAATTATATTTTGACATATTTTAATCCGAAGCCGCTTCATATTTAAACAAATAAAAACCTGAAAGTACAAATTCCCAACAGCTTATATTCTCGATGCGAGAAAATTTCGACAGCCCTAATTAAAAAAAAAAAAATCATGTACATGAATGAATTATATTCAGATCCAAAGATGGAACCATGTGTAGCTTCCGAAACTAGTAAAAATAAATATAACTCAAGTGGTCTCATCGGCAATTTCACAGTTATAAACATTAAAAAATCGGAACTTTAAAATGTCCAATATTGTATTATAACTAAATAAAATATATCAATTCACCAATAACCGTATTTTTGTACATATGTTATATTTAAAGGATTGATATTCGTCCACTTATAAACTGGTCAATGAGACCTTTGAACGATTTTTACTTTTTTTACGACAGTTAAATTAATATGAACATATTATGAAGCATTTGTATATGTAAAAATAAATTTATTATATTAAATAAAAAAAAATTTACAACCATATTATAAATAACATTATTAAAATAAAATAAAATATGGTGATTTGAATTTGAAAATGATGACTGTCTCAAAATTTATTCTGGTTTCAATTTCATGTTTTAATTACAATCATGAAAATTGGTTTTGAAAAACAACAGAAATGTTGACGCCGTAAATTTTTTATTACATATTCTAGATGACTTTCAATGATTCAATTTGAGATAAATGAAAAACATACAAAAACTTCCAATGTTCTCCACATTGTTTCAGATTTATTTTACTACCTTAACTTTTAATCCTCCTCTATATAAAGTGACAACCTAACCGGCCGCAAATTTTAACATAAAAAATAAGGTAAATAAACCTCAACTTTTTTTAAAAAGTACTATCGAAACATTAATTAAATGGTTTTATAAAGTTATTTTTTGTATCTTAACATTTACGAAAAATCCTTTTAATAGAATAAAATATGGAAATCCCGACGTTTATGTAGCTTACGATCTAATATAAGCTGAGATTGGATGCATTATCTTTATTAAAATATTTAATATACAATGTCATATTGCCCTTATGGTTTAAATTCAGTGTTTTGAGTATAATCAAATAAGAAATATCGATAATAAAAGAGGCTGTGTATCAGGCTTCCACACACGGTAAGAGTAACAAACTAGCTGATTTTACGAGTGACGCTCGTAAAATAATACGACGGAGACAGGTTTTATGAGAATCAATCGATATTTTCTCAGACTGTTTTCTAGATATTAACTTTTATTCTCTCCGTTTATCTGGAAAATTCCTAACAATGTCGTCAATATTTACCTTAAAAACGAATACAGAGTATCAGTTTAAAATAAATATATATAAAAAACATCAGAAGCACATTTTTTTTTTAAATCTTCAACCTAAACCTTAAAGTGAAGTGTGCAAACCTTCAAAGGTCATATATTACTTTAAAAATTAAAGAAACCTTAAAAATGAATTAAAAAATCAATGAGCCATAGATGTTCAATAATGGGCAAAATCGTGAATGTTGTATATTGTATAAAGTGAACACTCAAGCCAGCCTATACCAGATCGTAATCCCTAGGATGCTTAGACTTCCATGTTCCTTTCGTTTTAATATTAAGTTATTTGACTATGTAAAAACAATTTTGACAAACGTGGTAATAAATTTCAGTTTCAAGTTCAAACTATGAAAAAAGGTTCTATCATATGACGGGTATATTTCTTGAATAATGGTATATCACTAAAGTTATTTTATTAAAGTCCCCAATTATATTATGGAAATTAATACTTTAACCAAAATTTCCTCTAAAACTCATTTCTAAATGATAATTACACCCTTTAAAGTGTTCTCAGACGAATGTGGGCATAATTCAACACCCCGAACCGCAATTTTCATTTGAAATTTCTGTACCAGAGACCTCAAAGTGTAGACAGGAAACGGTTGAAAATGGGTGATCATTATTTTACTGATACCCAAAATAAACTTTTTTGTTTATTACCTTGCGCTTGGAAAATGATGTAAAAAACATATATTCAGCATGTAATATTTGAATGTAAGTTCTTGAGCTAAAAACCGAGAAAATCATCTCTTTTACTATTACAAATATCATCAACAATCCGCAATTATAATTATATAGTCATATTTTTCTTTTTTTTTCTTCTTCGCCGTGTCAGGTCCCTCCAAGGTCATATGTGACCTTGTCTTGGGGAGCTATAAACAGCGTGTAAACTGTTCTCATTTTTGTCCAATATCGTATATTTTGGAGCCAGGAGATCAGCCTTCTGCCCACACCTCGTCAATATTCTACTTTGCTTTTTATGATAAGGTGCAAATGCTTGTATCTCTAAACACATGGCACAAAATAATACTTTCTGGAGTTTGATGTCGGAAACTGTCTTTCTACTCTTGTCCTTTGAAATATATAAGCGTTGCTGATCATATTATTTGTGGACTGCGTAGCGTTTTACGATGCAACTACATTTTGAATGTCTCTAACCGGTTCAAGCTACCTTGAATCTTGAGGGTTCACGATTCTACAACGTATAAAAACAATGACCTATCCATTCTTTGCGAAGATTCTGATTGACGTTGTCATTACATTAATTCATTTTCTAATTCTTATTTCTGGCCCAATTTCAACTTATCATCTTTGCAGACTGGTGGAGTACGCTCTCAGGTAATTATTTGGTCTTCCTCTAGATGTCTCTCGGGGAATATCTTTGATCAAGATCTCTGCGTTCCATGTGCTCGAGCGATCTCAATTGTTTCAAATATTAATATGTTTTTCCGTTTGTTTAAATCTTAATCAGTAATTCTTATTAATTTACTAATGCTTATTATGCTATACACTCAAACTTTTGTGCAACCATTCATTCATATCATAAAAAGAGGATCCTATTGCTCTTTCAACTTAGTCGCTTTATCGGGTAGGTAACCTTTCCGCCTCATTTTGACCTTTAAGACTGCCGTCCGTTGCAAACTTTCAAAGAATCTCCGCTTTTCTAGCTAAATTCCCAAAATATTTCTACGTACATTTATGTCAAATTTTATTCTAGTATCAATAATATCATCAAGGATAAGATTGACGGTTGAAGATGAGTCTGAAGAAGCTGGATATTTTGGCTCCATAATATACACGAGTGGACAGGAGTACGGAGCGTCAAAGAGCTATTTCGGACTGCCCATAATAGGGATACATTCTCTAATGAGACACGACGTGTAAAGAAGAACAAGTTCAATTGTGTCAATTGTTTATGTACGTCGCGAGTGTTTTTGCATAGAATTTTCATTCATGAACTACATGAAATCATAGTAACTTTAAACATAAAGAGTAAATCCACTCAAGAGTAGGCATAGGCTATGAAACTTAAAAAGTTGAAGCCTGAGTAGGATCATGATAAGCGGTGTTGCAAAAGCCGTAGCTAGATTTCAGAGTCACTTGGACATAAGGTAATTTTAAAAAAAATATGGTTGTGTGAATATAATTTCAATTTTACGTAATTTTTCTTATAGTATACTGTTATTACATTTCATCATTCATGTTAATTACGTATGACAATTCTTCCATGTATTTTAAATAATGTTTTCACCATATGAACTGTGGAATCTTCATCCTAATGTTTAGAATAAAGATTTTTTTAATTGTGAATAACATTGAGTAACTATTTCCAAAATAACAGAAAACGTTAATTATATAATATAAATGGTGTGATTGTAACCATGTTGTGTTTAGTATTCACATAGCAAACTGGAATGTGCCTTTCAGGTGCATCCTGTACATTCCAACAGGACTTAAGGAGGGAAGCCTTTGCCAAGCCTTGGTTTGTGTGCATTCTGTGTTTACCTTTTCTTAAGGCTAATGAAATAGGTTCTGTTATTTCAAGAGAAATCATTTCCTGAAACCTGAATAACATTTCAGGAAATTTGACTCAACTGAAATTGAAAGCTGAAATATATTTTCAAATTAAAACTGTACTGTACTGAACGATTTTCATTTAAATTTGTACTTATAAAATTATTCAGAAAGAAATTTGTATTTATATTAATTTAAAAAAAATTCATTTATGAATATCATTTGTATATTTTTTTTAAATTTCTTAAAAAATACAAGAGAAAGGTTGTTATAAATATGTTTGTTTTCATTTTAACAGGGGCAAATAATCACTTTTAGTAGCTAATACTAAGTCGAAAAAAAATTAAAATAACAAGACTCATATTCCTATCGCAATAAAAAAATTAAGATCTTAAATACATAATAGTATACATTTTTGTCAAAAAAAAATGTTTTTGGTTTGATTTATGAGTAAATGAATCCACCAATGAAAAAAGATAGACTAAACTTAAAAACAAGAAATAAAATAAATCTGAAAAATATAAAATGTACACAATTTAATTAGTTTTTTTGTTATCATAATATTAATCTTAAAAAATTTTGAAATAAATTAAAATGATTAAGATTGAATTCCGATAAAGAGACGATCGTTTCAAATATCATAACAACATATTGTTTATGGCGAAAATGATTTTTATTTATTTTTAAAATTATTTACAACATTTAGTAGTCAAAATATTTGCTAACAAATCTGGATTATCTCCAATAGGAGTTATTTTTAATACATTTTTTTTGACATCTCAACAAAGATGAAGAAAAATGTGGAAGTCTGGGCATTTACAGGGATTACGACCGTTAGTTAACTGGTCAAATTGTAAGCTAAAATGAAAAGATTATTTTCTAGCGTTTCTCATGTATGTGAATATAATCCAGTATTCGGATCTCACATACAAATGAAAGAGTTTCTGCTCCATAAAAAGTTTCTATCGTCTCACCAATAGATGTCTCTAGTGAAATTAAAGTGAATTCAAGCAAAATGTTTCGAATTGAAAATGACAAATATAGAAGTTCCAATAATTTGAGTAATGTGGATGTCAATCACAGTGAGTGTTACCCATGTGTAAAATGATCACTTAAACCAGTTTATGACAATCGTAAACTAGCAAATGCCCTGATTTCTATATTATTGTTCATCTATGTTGAGATTTAAAAAAAACTCCTTAATTGATGAAATTTAAAATTTAACACTTTCGGTTTGGTTTATAAAAGATTGAATTTGGTTTATTAAAAAAAAAATAGGGGAGGGTGGGCGTGTTGTGACTAAATTACAAAAAAAATTGAAAATCTTTTAAAAAAATCCACGTTTTAATTTAGAAAACAAAACAAATGATTTTTAACCCAAAATATTTTGGTGTTATATCTATTGTTCCTAAAAAAACAAAGCGATAAAATGAAAAGTATGGTAGAATTATGGAAACAGTCACAACTTGCCCCATCCGGGGGGTCAGTTGTGACAAGGGTGGGGCAGGGAACAATATATTTAAGTATTTCAGATATAAGTTTTGCAAAATAATAAGAAATTTTAAAAACTATTAGTAGATACATGCAAAATATGATTTGGGATCATGAAATAAACTAATAATAATAATTACTGACATTTCAGTAAAGAAAACACATGAAATTACATTCCAAAATGTAAATACAACAACACTTGTTTTGCTATTCATTTCTTCATTTATCATATAAATTTGATTTTTTTCATCTATACATCATAAATCAATAGTCCAAAATAAACCTAGTTAATTTTAATTAAGTTTTTAAAGTCCCGCGCGTACGATATTGAGCACTTTAAATTGTCAGCGTAATGGAACAAACGGTTGTTTCAGAATTCAGGTTTCAGGATTCAGGAAGGGGTAGGTACCACTACAAATTATTTATTACGCGTTAAGGGCCATGAATCACAGTCCACCCCCAAACCTTCACGTGCATCACTGTCCCAACAAGACGGATGCCGAACCATTCATTTTATACGTGTACCCAATATAGCTTTGACCAACAGCTAAAACATTTTAATCGTAAGTACGTTTAGCTATCTTTTACACAAAACTGTATTGATTCTTTTGTCTCACACCCTATTATTCTTACCAAATAAGTTATCATATAGCCAACATAGCTTTGACCAACAGTTCTAACATTATAATCGTAAGTACATTCAGCTAGCTTGTACACAAAATAATATTGTATCTGTTGGCTTTTAGCATATTATTTTTACCAAGCAATTAATCACATAACCAATATAGCTTTTACGTAATATGATTTTACTCAGTATAGCTATGACTTACAACTATAACATTATAATCGTAAGTGCATTCAGTTATCTTTTACACAAAACTGTATTGTATGTTTTATCTTTCATTATATTATTCTACCCAAATAATTAATTATATGCTTAATGTAGCATGTACATATACCCGATATAGCTTTGAACAACAGTATAATCTTCTTCATCGTTTTTTGATGTCAATAAAAAATAGCTACTATGTGTTAAAACCCAAATTTGTGGACAACGATAATAAATTCTTGGAAATATAATAACTGGTCAAAGTATTTTAAATTGACATCTCAACATAAAATATCCAGACTTGAATGGTCTTCTTCATCTATGTTGAGATGTCAATATAAATTACTCGTATGTAGACAAATTCAAATTCGTGAACAAAGATTTCAGCACCCCCAAAATATTATTGACAATGTTTTTATTGTTTAAAAAAAAGATTATTCCGACTCTCAGCACTCCGCGTCATAAAGATTCAGTCTTTACTTCGATCCTCGGGTCTTATAATAGAAATGAAAAACATGTGTTTTAATTTATATTATAAGTATGTAAGAATATGGCGCTCAATGTATAGAAATGCATATAATTATAATTAATTCACAAGGTACATAATGCTAACGATACGGATACAAAATACAAACATGAATTTCATTTTGCGAAAGCCATTGCAGTGGCGTACCACAAAAATATTACTTTTAACTAGCTGTACGTGTTGCCTTTATCCTTCGCTCGTCTCTTCAACCCGAAGTACAGCGCATGTAGGAGATGATTTAGTCGATGTAGTTTAAGCGGGGTTGTCTTCTGTAGTTTGTGCTTTTGCACATGCCCTCCGAAATCGTAAGAACCAGGCCTCGATATTTAATGTTATTGTGTATCCGTTCGGCTCGCTGTTGGGATATTTTTTTAACAAGCATTCAGACTCCCCAGCTCTATTTTATCATGAAACAATAATTGGCTAAATACTGTTAAATTCTAATGTTTTGTTCCTGGTTCCATCCCAATTTATCATCTTTGTAGACTGTTGGAGTCAGCTCTCCTCATCCTTAGGTCATAGGTCCATCTATCATGGACAATGTGACCTAAACCATGCCTTCAATTCATGTTTTCTTTCTGTAGCATCCATGAATTATTTGGTTTTCCTCTAGATGTCTCTCAAGTAAGATCCAATGAAATTGCCTGGTTCACATTATGATTTATACTGTAAAATTCTACATTCTTATTTGTGCAGTAGTCTTCATAGATTTCTGTCAAAAATCACTGTTCTTCACGGTTCAGGAGCCATTTTTTTGATCTTTCTTTTGAACTCATTCCTTCTTTATTTTGTATAAAGACAATCGAAGTGACCAAGACAGGAGTTTCCGGGATAGATGTAATAAATAGGATTTATCATTGCAATGTATAGTTATCAATCTCAACCTACAAAAAAATGTGGTATCGACTTTTAACGCTGGATACAATAGCAACCAAGCATAGATCGGTGAGTGATGAAAAGCACCGAAGAATGTGAAAAGTATACAGTCGATTGGGGGATGAGAAAGCTTAATTTTACCCTGCCAAAATTCGTTCTATGTTTTGCCTATGAAATGTTAACATAGGATTTTTAAAATATTTTTAAAAAATTGTAATCAAATACACAATCAACATTTGTTGACATGGAAAAAACCCTTTTTTGTAGTAAGTATTAATATTCTTATTTATTGTGTCGGCTTTCACTTTATAGTAAGATATGATATAATTGTAAAAGAAAAAACTTGTTTTTTACCAAAATAGACTTGTTTTTTTTTCAAATGGTAACAAATATTCAAAATATTTATCGCATGTACTTTGTGATTAATCATTTTATTTTTTTACATCGAGATTAAAGTCTACCGGTTTCAAGATGTAACCGTCTCTTCGTCAGGACAATCACTATATCAGCATGCAAATAATACTCCACATCATTACCGTAGCACTAATCACATACTTACTACCACATAAAATGTTAATCACATGCGTTGACCAACATGCACTAAAGATTGCAGAACAATATGCACTAAAGGTCGAAGTCTGGCAGTATAGTAACTTTGTTCTTAAATGAAAATAAATATTAATATTTTTTTTTAATATTAAGGACTAATTACCCTCCACTGCATGGATAATAACGCGAGACGTAGCGAATATTCAAAACATCAAGTCTTAAACATGTATATACGTATTATATTTTGTTAAATGAAATGAAAACTAAACATCCTCTGGGTTTGAAAGCTTCTAGTTCCGAATAATAATAAAACAAAATTGATAACATTAACAACAACAAAAAAAAAACAATTTCATCAATGATACAGATATATTTCATTATTTTATGTCAATACTGAAATACGTACATATGTTGTACATATTTAGAATTTATTGATTTATTATGTAAACATATTTTTTTATTCATCTATCAACAGTTTTTAATCAAATACATAAATATTTTTAAGGTTTTGTTTTATACTTTATTTTACTGTATTTTTGTGAAGATTTTTATTGTTTTTTTCAAGACTTCATTTTTTTTTAATCTATAAGAGATTTAAGCACTTTCTCTTTGGTCTACAGTTGACGCGATGATGGTATAGTTTTACGAAAACGGTAGTCATGAAGTAGTTTTAAGTGGTATTTAAGTGAATTTAAGGAAAATTCAATTTATATTTTGTAAACTCAAAGCATTGTTAACTTTGAGGTATGGTAATATAACACTCTTCTTTTCATTCATCGTTCACTTTGTGTAGTACCACTTTAAAAAACAAACTTTTTTTATACATAGTTATGTATAAATTTTAGACCGTGACAATTTCAATTAAGTCTAAATTTGATATAATAATGGAATAATAATTTTGAAACTAGTAGTCATAAAGTAGTGTTTTTTTAATGTAGTATTACACAAAGTGAACAATGAATGATAAAGAGATTGTAAAAGTTCAATTTAATATAAATTTTTCACCATCACATTGATGTATGGGTAAGAAAATTGAGAGTTCTAGGCATTTACGAGGTTGACAAATTTTCATCGGCAGGTTGAAATGATCATACCATAAGCTTGTGTAACATCCACCAAGCGCCTATTCGTTGGCAAGTTTGGAGCGAGATACAACGAAATAAATGTGGGTCTTTAAGTTGATATGTGGAAAATATAATCTTAAGTGCATTTTCATGCATAAAATATAGCAGCTTTGCAATCTGATGCAGGGAACAAAATGTCTTCCGCACATTCGTGTGCATTAAACATATCAAATGTATCGCAATATCTCACAAAAGTGCATATTCCTTACTAAAGTCACGACAAAGTAACAATTTATTAAAGAAAATAGGGGAGTATCATTTTTATACTCTTTTTTATTCAGTAAGTAAGCATCTTATTCACGTTCATTTTATAGTGTTACCAATTACCTATTTTCATGTTTTTTGATCTCTGACGCACTTATCACATCGTCATTTTGTATTTTTTTTATTACACTTTGTAGTTGAACCTTTGCCTCCAACTCCGTAGTATAATGTCTGGTGTATTTAGCTACCATTCTGGGTATCTAAGGTTAAATTTCTATAAAAGTATTTATTTTTATAATAATACAATAACTACACAGTTTTATCCACTTTTATTTTATTTGACTAATAGCCGGAGTTCGTCATTGTCAATATCATTAGACGGGTGGGGGGCTAGACAAAATTCTGTTATAAACACAACAATGCAGGGGTTGAAAAACATGACTTTTATATTTTTTTCTGACAAAATGAATGTTTTTTTAAAAGAAATAACCCGCAAAGCCTCTCTTTTGAGAGGCTTGTTTGCAGGTTAGAGAGTAAAGATAGGGAAGGTAGATTTGAAAAATGCCTAGACCAATTGAAAATAAATCTTTCAATAATTTATTTTGCCATTTGCGGGAATCGAACCCGAGACACTAATTTCGCAATCGAGCATTTACCTAAATATGCCATAATACCATCGACACTCCACGACAATTGAAATAGAGTATTATAATATATGGTAAGATTTTAGCAGGTTTTTGTTTAAAATGACGTCTTGACTACAACATAAAATCGCAACCATCCTTCAGTATATCAGTTTTCTCATGTTGCGCATTCCATACTCTTGTTTCCTTTCAAACCATGTCATCTCCCGTAAAATAAATTGTTGTCATTTGTCACAAATTTTAATTTGTTTCTGACACGACATTTGACTGATAACTGAAAGACATTCAAGTCCTGTATAACTTTGGGTATTTAAAAGGTAAGTACCCTATTACAGACCCTTTTTTCTATTTCAGGACTCCTTTTTTCTACACCCCCTGACAATATTGTTTCATTAACTAACTAACTTACCATCACGCCACTTCTCCGCAGGAGTGGGAAGAGAGAATATAACGCCAGACATTATTTGCCTCTTTCACATCCATGCACCTCCTCATACATACATACCCGCCGATTATTTCGACTCCTGACACGACCACATTTACAACACCAGCGAATTTTGGAAGTCATAAATACATAAGTATATTATCAATCTCGTGACCTTTTTTGAGTTCAAAACAGCCATCTTTCATTGGAATTAGAAAGCTTTGATTTCGCAGAGACTCTTTTATTTGACCCAAGTAAATATGTTGACATTTTATAGAAAAGTAAAATAACTTCTAAGTGGAGAGGATTAGATTTGTAAACAAGTACAGGGTGGCACAAAATTAATCACCCTATCAGAAAATGTTATAATTTTCGCAAATGGCGTATGTACATCAATTATAATTGACATTTCGCTCAATCCTTTCAAGAACGTCATAAATCAAAAATCGTCAATTTTCAGTTGTGCATGTTTTCGGAAAGCCCAGAAAATGTACCATATATAAGGAAAAGAGGCATATTTTAAAATTAATATTTGCCCGCTACAGGGCAGAAAATGTTGTTTTTGCATTTCGAAGAAAAGGTATTGTTTAACTATTTTTTAAAAATATATTAAATATTTTGCAAATGGAGAAAAAACCTTCAGGTTTTACCTAAAAAGATCTGTTGCACAATAAAAAGTTCAATAAGTCGCTTGATATTTATTTTTAATACATTGTGTTATATTTTTCAACTTTAAAAACGTTCTCCTGAAGAATCAAGTTTTTTGATTTATGACGTTCTTGAAAGGAGTGAGCGATTTGTGAACTAAACATCTGCAGTGCCTATACAAAAAGATTCAAGGTGGCCCAAAATCAATCATCCAATGTTGTTTTTTAGTTACTTTTTTCTAAATGAAAGAAAGAGGAAATCTTTGTTTGGATCATAATATTATTTTATATAAATTTGTGCCTGTTTTATAAATCTTTGTGTACTGCAGTTGTCTAGTTCAAAAATGTCAAATATGATTAACGTACGACGCCATTTGCAAAAATTAAACTATCTTTCGATTTGGAAATTAATTTTATGCCATCCCATACTTGGACATACTCAAAATTTTGTAATTCTTACTTGTTTAAAGTATAACGATATTAGGATACATTACCCTACATGTAGCAATAATTATATTCTTGGTGCAACGTATTCCGTACGAGGATCTGGAGTACCGTAAATATATCTCATGAAATTCGTAGCACCTGATGTGAACAGTTTAGTAAAGCAATTTGCGAACAAGTTAGTATCTCGCGAAACATGAAATGCTGAAAACTCTCGTCATTTCCTTTAAAATCCTGAAACTTTTGATGACTATCATCAATGAAATGTTCATGTGAGTTTGAAACCATTCCCTCCCAACTATTTTTTTCTTACTTGGAATATTTTTGAATTTCAGTATTATGAACAAGATAATATGTTTTTGATGTTATTTTTGAGCTTTTTACACGTGTAAGGAGATGCCAGAATTGTTTATTTTTGTCTACTTTTAGCATTTTTTTTTCTTCAGCCCATTTCCGTCCACTCCTTGACCTTTTTCAGATGTTACCACATTGAGTTGTCCCGTGTAGTCTGCATCCAGGTCATCTTTTCATCTCAATTGTGGTCTTTATACACTTTTCTTCGTCATTCGAGGTGTCCAGGTGAAGTTATAACTGAGGGTAGGAAAGAAGGAAAAATAAACAAGCTCATGTCAAAGATAAGTTTAAAAATGAGAGTAATCAACTGTTTGAAGTTACTATAAATAAAGTACTAACGGTAGTCATCCCCGCAAGTTCCCAGACTTCAATATTTTTCTTCATCTTTGATGAGATGTTTAAAAGTAATATGAAAGACAACTCCTATAATTGGAGATAATTCAGAATTATGAACAAGTATTTGGACACACTCAAAATGTTGTAAATGAATTAACTGGTCAAATTATAAGCTAAAATAATTTTCTGGCGTTTCTCATGTATGTGATATAATCCAGGATTCAAACCTCACATGCTAATAAAAGAGTTTCTGGGCAATAAAGGGCTTCATTTCATCTCACCAATAGATGTCAATAGTGAGGTTCTAGTGATTCAAGAACAATGTTTCGAAATTGGATCAGGTCATAGAGTTGTCAATAATGGGTAGAATTGGTGAACGTTACACGTGTATAAAGTGATTACTTAAACCAGCCTTCGACGAATACCTAGACTTCCATAATCCTTGATGCGATGTATTAAAGTAATATGAAATAAAGTAAATAACTTCTCCGTAAATTTCAGGTGTTTCCACCTTTCAGGTCTGTGAAAACTCTTACCAATATTTGATCTCATTTTTCTTTTAGTCCAAAACTACTTCGGGTCTCCCGTTTGGTTTTCTCCCTTAATAATTTCTCTATTCACCAACTCGACGAGCTCATAAATCGAATTTGAAGAGTCACTTCAAGTATTAATTTTCAAGCCCAGTGAGCACGCGGATCGATATGTAATTTTACAAGTCAATACTTATCTCTGTGCCTTTGACATTTTTTTCTATGAGGATTCTGTAATTTTGACGGTTCTTTTACAACAATATACGGGCCTATGATTTGGAGAATTTCATTCAAAAAATTATTCTTTTGAAATTTGATTGCCGGTCGGATGGCGTTTCTTTTGTAATTTGACTTACGGCTTTTTGAGGTACGATAAAATTATCAAATGCGCTATTTTACAAGTCTAACATACTCGTACTTTAGAAGAGACTATTCATGTAAAATTCATATATTAAAATATATGAAATTAAAAAAAAGATATAACGACTTTTTTATATTATTAAAATGTATCTTTGTTTCAAAATCACCATAAATATTTAATTATAACTTAATTTTAATGACCGGTTAGCTGCGAAACCAGTTGACATTATAATAAAGTTATAATAAAATATTTAAAGTGATTTTAAAACAAAGTAACATTTTAATTATAAAACAGAAAATCACATATAAATTATACTTTTTTGTTGTTGTAAATTTGCAATATGAATAAGGAACTCTGCTCAATCATAAGGCTAACGACCTTACATTGGCTTATGTGATCACTTTTAACATGGTATGACGTACCCTATTCCAAGGATTATTATATTATATTTCCTCAACTTTAAAAATTGTTTATAATGAATTTCTCAACTCCTTAATTATCTACAATATGGAAATATGGATAATGTATATTATTTCAATTTTTATTATTCGTTATCAATTTATCTGAATCAATATATCGATTTCCAAATATGTTTGCATATAACAATTTTTCATAGATAATAATCATTAAATCCCAATATTCGTTTTTTTGTAAATACCACATTGCTTAAAAATTATTATAACACGTGTTTTAATGCATTTTCCAAACACGTTCTACAATACATTAAAAAATATTTAGTATTTACCAAATAAAGTTTAAGGAAAAAATAGAAAGATATAACTACAAAGTGACTGCCAAATTATTTAATAAAAACAAAATATTTTGTAAATAAATTTCACTAAAAACGCTAAGAAATTTCTAAAAAAGAAAATAAGAAAAAATAAAAATTGAAAAGCTAACTGTACTTCATTTATTCGCATTTGTAAACCCAAATCGATGAATGTGAAATTTATAAAACATATTAATTTTATAATTCTTTAAAAAACTTACTGATATCAACCACAGGTATAATGTGTGCGGAAGTTGTGGTATTTTATATCAAACGCAAAATTTATACCGTTCAATTTCAATATTATTTCCAGGAATTCCTCGGTTAAATACAACTCTAAAAATAAATAATCCACTCCATCAACCGGATATGAGATTTCGAAATTGTGAAATGCATTACTTGTTTATTTATTAATTTTTAAAGTTGCAACCCGGCTACGCCCGAGGGTTGCATTTATTAAAAATTTATTTTGAATCTAAGCAAATGTAGAAAATTACATTTTGTCCTAAGAGAAGTCTACTTTTTAGCAAGTGTAATGAAAACCTGCTATCAGCAATACAATGTAATTATTTTTGTTTATTATTTATTTATTTCTTTAATTAGCTTATAAGTATTACATTTATTACAAACTATTATTTACACTTAATTTACATCATATATATATTAACATCTTCTTACAGTAAACAAAACATTTATTTTAAAATTCTTCTATCTTCTTTTCATTCCTCATACATTCAGACATCACATCACATATTTTCAAACCATCATCCATTATACATTAAACAATTTTTGGACTCGGTTTTTTTTTGCAAAAATGGCTGTCTTATTTTATCCTGATTTCTAGTACTACCGTTCATGAATTTTTTTGTTTAAAACTATTTTATCCTTAAAATATTCTGGTAATTTACTGTTTAAAAAATTAAATATTAGTCTCTTAAGCATATTATTATTTAAGTCTCGTAAGCATATTATATATGAGTCTCTTTTTTTGTACGTTACCAGTAGAATTCTTCTCTCATTATTTCTATATTATTATATCAATTTTTTTAAGTACCTTCTAATCTCATGGCTTTATTTTGTTTTCCTTCATATTTTTTCCTATCTATTTTCCTTCATTTGCCAAAATAAAACTTTTAAGCAGTTATCTACATGTGGAATAATTATTGTTTTATAAATGAGTTCTGCATTATTTTTATTTAAAAATTTCCTTTATCTACTAAGAAATAAAAAAGTGATATTTTTTATAAATATGTTAAATATGCCAGCATACATTTTTATTTAAATATAAGAGCCTACGAGTATAAACAGTGAACTCAGATAAGTTATCAAATTCACAAATTTAGTCAAGTGTGTAAAATAAGGCTTTTTCATTTAAAAAACTTACATATTTCTACCATAGATGTCGCCGACGCAGTAATATTCTGTTGTTGTTTTTTATTGAAGCATATATATACACAACTTCCGAAATTTGAGAAGTGTGGTTGTTAATCAGGGATGGTGTGTTGAATGTTACGCAGTGTATAAAGTGATTACTTAAACCAGTTAATGAAATATCATGTGCCTATATTTTTCTTCATCTTTGTTAAGATATTGATAAATAAATCATTTTTTAAACTACATAAAAGACATGTTAATAGAATATACGTTTTTTATTCAAGATAAATAAAAGTAATACACTTTTTATAATTGAGTATTTATTTTTGTCAGAAATGTTGATTTCATTTACATTAAATTATTTTAAATGTTACATTTTAATTTCATTCAGATGATTTTTCCAAACGAATTATTTTCTTTTAATAAACCTTTGTATTTTGTTTCATATCAAAGAACATTCAAATAAAGTTGGTACTTATATTAACTTTGTTAAATAACCGCTTTTTGCAAATGCTGTACATTAAAGGTACCTACATTAAATATTGTGTAGTACAAAGTTTCAAGATTAAGATTTCAGAATATTTAAAGTTGTAACTTTGTATCATCATTGTTCCTGAAATAACATAATTTTAATCATATTTATGAATGGGTATGCACATTGTACATTATTAAGCTTCCTGCATTGTTCCCTAACAAAGAAGACAAAGTCGTAGATTAAGACTCAGTAAACACAATTCACTTGTTATATTTCACAATTAAAAGTTTAATTATCACAAAGTATCACCATTCCACATCCAGCGCTGAAACATAAGGATGTATTATTATGATCCCGGAATTGCAAACGGAATTAACAAGTCTTGCCATGTATGGCGATTGCATACGGAATAAATTTACTAATTATCTTTTAGTTAATTACTACACTCTGAGAAAATGCAGTTATGCTGTATTTTGCGTGACACCAAATATATTTTGAAATTTATCTTTCAAAATTTATTATAAAAAAACAAAATAACAAAACTCTATTTTATAATTTTTAATTTTCCAAATAAATGTTAAAAATCTAACTACTACGAGCTACAGAAGAATTTATAATAAAAACAACAAGTATGGGAAAATGTTCTAAGGAATATTTTTTGGCTTCGGAGAGAAAATAAAGTCATATCGTTCAAATGTAAGAATACCCTAGAAAAATAAAACAAATATTTATTTTAAAATCTTTTAAGAAGCGCTTTTTTGACTACTACTAGCATCACTCTATTTCTCTTAAGGGGAAAGCGGAGAGGATAGAACGCCACATGTATGTATGTCCTGTCGTTCACTCAAATATTCTCCTCTTTAAAATATTTAGTCAAACAAACAATTCGATCAATTTAGGTTTTTTAAGATCAAATAACGTGACAGTGAAAGCTTGACATGATGATTTTAATATTAAATAAAACACTTGTTCGAGACCTTTTTTGAGTTTATTAAGGCAAACACGACTAGTTTCGGGAATTATAGATAATCTCATCAGTTGAAATACATGATTGTTGTTTTTTCGGCTCTTAATCTTTATTTTCTCCTGTTCATGAGAAAATCATTAGTTTTCAAAACCAGTCGTCTTTACACTAATAAACTCAAAAAATAATCTTATACATTTTTTTTTTATATGAATTTAAATCATTACATTATTCCACAATTTTCATGTGCCGAATCAATTAATCATATTACCTTGAAAGCATTACATTAGCTGAATCAAAGTAAATTAAAGTTGAATTCAACCAATGAAAACTTGTTTAAATGATATAATTTTATTGAAATGATATTTTAACTTTGTGTTATTTTAAAATGATATTATTCTAGCTGATTGGGGATAATACTTTTGATGAATAAACCCTTTAAAGGGTGTAATATACCTCTTAATTAATTTTCTAAAAACAAAGCCTGCGTATTCGGAAAGAGATTGTAATTGATCTAGTAATTAAAGAAAACATTAATTTTCCTGGAAGCCCAATTAATTTGAAATTCAATAATATTTCAAAATTAATTTCTATAAATTTAACGGAATGTTTATTTGTGCAATTCCTGTACCGAAAATGTACTGAATTAGAGCAAAATATAATATTTTTGTGGCATTTAAAGGTTTTGAGATTTTGAAGTTATGTAAAAAAAGGAAAATTATTAAAGAATTATTATGATAATGATAGCCTAGGAATAAATCACACTCTATGTGAATCATGTTATTTTTTCTGTAAGATCCATGAATTTTTTGGTCTTTTTCATGATTTCTTTTGAGAAAGATCCATGGTGTTTGCTTGGTTCATAATATGTTAAGGTTCTTTGCGTCCTATGCCCCCATACACATAGATGTCAGTTACACCCCGGATGAGTGAAGTCTTTATTTTGTATATAATTTATATTTGATGCACTAATTTTATGATTTTTTCATTTTGTTATTAAAATATAACTTTGTTTTAAAATCACTTTAAAATTTATAGTAATTTTAAAGCAAAGTATATTTTTAATTATTTCTTTATTTTGTCTCTAAGAGTTCTATTTTGTATTATATGTTTAAAATGTTCATATTTTACAAAATTCATATCAACTAATCCTTTTGGCTTTGAAAAGATACTAAGTCTACTATTTAAACTAGTTTTTTGTGGTTAGTTAAAAGATATTGTTTGATATTGTTAGTTGGAAGATTCTGTCTTCTTTCACATAAAAATATGGATGGTTCATCTCAAGTTGAAACACTTATCGATACATCATTCGCAAAGTGAATTATCCAGTGTCTGATTGAATAAATAATTTTAAAAATACAAATATTTTCAATTGTTTCTTGAATGTTTTTCGCAGATACTTTATGGCACATTTTATAAACTTGACGTGGTGAAACCACGTTTATCCTTTCAGGCTGGCTAAAAAAATCAATCGTCAATCCATTTAATTAATTAGTCTTAGGTACATTTTTTTTTCTGTGCGCGCAAATGTGTTTTATGCCTCCGACCTTTTATAATTTACCTGTCGTAAAACTAAAATGTATTTAAAAGGTTTGAATCATAAAAACTGTCGCCAACTTTGGTGGTCTTTATTATTATACTAAGAGCATTCTTTATTATATTATAAATAAAATTAAGGCTAATTGAAATGTCTAGACGTTGAAAATTTTGGGGGTGGATACAAGCGCACCGTCAGCCAATGAAAAATGGTTTCGAGGGCGTGATCTTCAAGGAGAGAAACCGAATATAACGGGAAGAAATCAGTGGGATCGATCACTTGGAAGCCGGAGGACTTGGAAGCGAGGACTTGGAAGCCGGGGACTTGGAAGCCGGCAGTTGGTCTTAAAAGAGTTGGTCGGAATAGTAACTTGGAAGCCAACAATTGGAAGGATCAGTCGGAAGGGATCCATCGGATCAGAGAAGACCGACCAGTCGGACTGGTCGGAATAGTCAATTGGAAGAGGCATTCGGAAAATCAGTGGGATCGAGGAGTTGGAAGGAGCAGTCGGGAGAGATCAGGGGGATCGAGCAGTCGGGAGAAATCAGTTAGAAGGAGCATACCTACACCAGGTTTTAAGACTTAAGTGAGGAGAAGAGCGGGAGCTCTACGCAGGGAGAAAGAAGATAGAAAAAAAGGGAGTTACTCATCCGGAGTATCCCACGCAAAAAACGCTGCGAGAAAAGCAAACCCACGCCGGGTCATAAGCCTCAAATTAAGAGCTGAAGCTCTACTAGGAGAAGAAGAAGACAAGAAGCAAGAATCATCGCACGGCGGCCCGTCATAAGAAGAACCTCATCCCAGCATCCCACGGTGCAGCTTTTTTCACAAAGAATCACGGCCACCCCAGCATCACGGCGCATCTTTTTCACCAAAGGTTAGAATAAGTTTAATTTAAGATGGGATTAATTAATTTTAAGCTAATTTAAGATAGCAATTTAAGATTAGTTTAAGTTAAAGTCGCTTTCGTATAATTTTGATATTTTTAATTAAATTAATGCAAGTATATTTTTTTGTGCAGAATTTTCTTTCATCTCCCTACCCCTCCTTCTAATATTCCCAAGGTATATCAGCTTGATAAGGTGGGCGACGTCAAACTTTATAAAACTAAACATCTTTATTTAACCACTTATTTATTATAAGTACACTTTAACCTACCTGTTTCGACAAGAACCTTGTCATCATCAGGGTTTGTGTGTGTGTGTTCTAGTTTACGTATGCGTGCGCGGCTTCATACTCTTTTTGGGTGATTCCATTCGTAGTTTTTATTTATAAATAATATAAATAACATTTAGGATTTTTACGGAGTGTGTGGAAGTTTTTGGCAAGGGAATTTTAATGTTTTAGAATTTAATTAACCCTGATGATGCCAAGATTCTTATCGAAACCGGTAGGTTAAAGTGTATTAATAATAAATAAGTGGTTAAAAGTTTGTTAAAAAAAGTTGTTTAATTTTATAAAGTTTATTTTCAATTGTATTAATATCGAAATATTCAAATCTAAAAATGTGATTATAATAACTGGAGAACAAAAACGTACACGATATTTGCATAAATAAACTAAAAGGGATAAAAAAGATACTGTTTGGAATTTATCATAATGTTATATCTTTATACGGTGGAATTTTGTTCTCGTTTTGTTGTGTTGTCTGGATTTCCCAGAAACAATTTATTCCCCTTAATAAAATTTCAAATTACCTTGCACATTATCGTGAGTTTCTACCGCTATTTAGAATTTTTCCTTATCTTTAAGAAAAATAAAAAACAAATTGACTGAGCAAAATTGTTCAATAGAGAGATTTTTACGTCAGTTTTTTTCTAAGAATGTAGAGAAATTTTAACAATCTAGAACAAATAAAGTCGACTTAAGTCTTTAAAATTAAATAGTTTTTCTCGTGTATTATATTTTCTTTTCTTTTATTATTCACGGGTTACATTGTAACTATAAATACAAATTTCATACTCAATTTCATCTTAATAGTATTTTATTTTTTCATTTTGTTGTACACATAAATGTTATAAATACAATTTTCTTTTACATCAATAAAAAAAATCCCGTGATGGCATAGCCTGTGGTTGGGTTTACATTTGCAATTAAAGCTGCTACAAAAATACAAGAAATATGAGATAAAATTATTAAGTTCTAATATTAAGATAATAAATAATTAAAAAATACACATAAACTTATTCACAGTTGTAATAAAATTACACAGATAAATAAATTTCATATTTTTTGTACATTTACTCGAATACAGCAAACAAACCATCCATTACACTGTTTCTTTGCAGAAGTAGGCAAAGAGAATAGAATGCCATACCAATCTGTATTTGCAAGCAATCTTCTCCTCTTCCGCATTCATGCATCTCCTCATACATGACAATTATTCCGACATCCAAAATGACCATTTACAAGTATTGGAAACACTTGATCGTGTCAAGGTTTCCTCGATATTCCTCTGCTTCTATTACCTAATTGATTTGTCATATTTAATTAAACTTAATGTATATAATATAACATAATATAAGTTCAAATACGCGAGCCCACATTTTATCACCACAGCCGTTTTGTTATTATCGTTTTTTTTTACCAAATTATACAGTTATATTTAATAGTATATTTATGCGTTACAGAAATATAATTATCATGCGGTTGATTAATTGAATAACAGGTTAGATTATGACTTCATCTTGTGGAGTTCAACTAGAAACTTTTACCCCGACCACAACCACAAACCAACCCTTAAAACTTGAACCGAATTCATACAAGATGGGTTCAAATCCCACCTGTGGAATTTAGGTTAATTATTCAAAGCAATCAATGGATACCGCGCACTTGGTAATTTCACAGAACCCTATCGTGGTGGCGTACTGCATGAAAGCATTGTATTTAAACACTTTATTGTAATTTGTAACTAATAATTTAGTTATTTTATGAGATGGGGATGAGAGAAACAGGTGTGTGTATATGGAAAATCTACTAGGGATGTAAAATATTGTGAAATATTTACAAGGCCGGATGAATCTTGGGTAAAGATGACGAAATGAAATCGGTCACAGCAAAATGAAATACTGACAATTAAAGGTTAATAAGCAGTCCTCAACAGAGTTCTGGCATGCACATTTTTTTATAAAACGTAATTATAAATAAGTCGTAAAGAAGGATAATACAATCAGTGGAAATGTGAGGCAAAATGATAATTGATTCATAGACTTTGGAATAGTACAACATGAAAATTAGACAAGACTTATCAGCATTATCTAGGCAAAGTTATTTTTTTACTTAGTAAATACCACTATTTCTTAAAATCTACTGTGACACGAGTTTCAATGCATTCCACATCATTTTTAAACACCGTATGATTTCATACGCCATACGGTGTTTGAAGATGATGCGGAATGCATCGAAACACGTGTCACAGTACATTTTAAAAAATAGTGGTATATACTAAATAACACATAAATAAAAATGCATAGATTTTACCACAAAGCGACTGCCGAATCAATTAAGGAACTATTATTTGTAACATAAAAAAGTAAAGAAAGGTAAAATAAATCTCCTTAGTGACTGTAGTAGAAGAAATATTAAATAGAGAAGAGAATCTATGGAGAATGATCATGATCAGGTTAATAAAATAATTGAAAATGAACGGTTCAAGCGTTGGAGTTTTCATAGAATATATGTGAAGATATGCATAAAAGTATATGATACGAGTAATGTATGCAAAAACAAACAAAGTAGAATACTACTAAATTAAAATAGAATAATGTTTTAACATTATTTTCTATTTTAATTTATGAGAAGAGGCTTTGAGATGGTCTGTTGATAATTTTTATTACAAATAGCTTCTAAGCAAGACAATTTGTTTTCTTCGTTATTTAATGTACACAGTAATGATATTTACTATACAACTATTATCATCACGCCATTTATCTTCAAGGGCAAAAATATGATTATAATATTATTTAAAACTTGATTTTATCACATGTCGCTCACTCCTTTCAAGAACGTCATAAATAAATAAAAACTTGAATTTTCAGGAGAACGCTTTTAAAATTTAAAAATACAATACAATGCATTAAAAATAAATATCAAGCTTTAACTAAACTTTTTACCGTGCAACAGATCTTTTTATTTAAAACCTGGAGGTTTTTTTTATTTGAAAAATATTTTGTATATTTAAAAAAATAATTAAACAATACCTTTTCTTCAAAATGCAAAAGGGCATTCCGAAAACATTTACAACTGAATATTGACGATTTTTGATTTATTATGACGTTTTTGAAAGGAGTGAACGATGTGGCAAAATATAAAATTAATTTAATTGAATTCTACACATTATCCAGTATGTTTGAAGCATGCATACATGTATTCTTTCATTAGTATATCAGTGTTTATGCTAACATTTTTTCCATATTCAGACATGAAATATGTATAATATGTCTTTCTTTTACTCTATTTGTTATGTTACTTCTATGCGTTTCACATTTTTTCGTCATAAATTTTGCAATCTTTTTTATTTATTACTTTTGTATCTTTATCATATTCTAAATATTCTTACTTTATTACACTATGGTATTCATGTATTTGCAAAAATTTGCCTACAACATTGAACAAATAAATATATTGGAATACCTTATCTTTGTCAACATTACAGCATATTTTTTTGAAAGCGAGTTTTTTTTTCATCCATTTTCGTTGAATTCAAAAAGTTATTTTTGCACATAAGTTAGTAGAAAATATTTATCGACTTTTTTCTGAAACCTACGGCATTTAAATTTTGAAAAACATAATAAAATTGCCTTTATCTCAATCCCCCTAATCGTTATCCAAAAAGGTGATAAATATTCCCCGATCAGGATACTAACCCTCAAAGCCTTTAGGCAATTCAACCTTTTGGAACTACATATTTATTTAAATAAAATTACACGACATATTTTTTGTAATTTTTTACTTCATATTTAATAATGTCTTAAGAGAAAAAGTAAAATAATTTAAGTATGAAAAATACATTTAAAAGCTTTAAATTAAATCATATGAGTTTTTCGGGAGTTATTTTTTTTAAAGAATGACAATCCATAAACTCAATGGAAATTAATCAAACAGAAGAGGAAGTGTGATAAGAAGATGAAATTTCAAGTATTTTTTTTTTTATATTTCGGCATTTTAATATAATTTTTTTTTCAAGCCATGCATATTAACATATTTGATAAAAAGGGTCAACATTATTTAACATTTCTTTTTCTTGTTTTAATATTATAAGCTAAATTTATTTAAAAGTTGCACCACTAAAATTTCGATTATTTATTGATTTATTATTCATTAACTTTTATGTATAATAACCTGATGATTAAAATATAAAAAAAAAATTAAAAAGAGAATCATTTGTGTTTTTATTATTTAAACAAATGTTTCAATTTTATACTGCAAAATTTCTGTGAGCCTAAGCGGCTCATTATGAGAAAAAGGTGTCAAATTATGGTAGAATGGGTTTGAACCAAAAAACTTTGAGAGTCCGCGACACTAACCACGGGTCCACAAGCCGACACCACTGTTATTATTTTTATTCGCCTCTATGTTTTGAATTTATTTTAGAAAACATGACAAGTTTCGATAACTGTAAATGTTTTCAACAGATGGAAATAAAACCATTTTGTTTTTTCCCCAATTAATGACAACATCCGCAGTTCTTCAAATTAATCGTGTAAACATATTTAAACTCAAAAAGTGATATTTTCCTAGAGTGGACTCTTATAACTATTTTATTTTTATAAAACACAGAGTTATTTCCAAATCAATAAATAAAATTATAAAAAATTAGTTTTTTTATTGTTAAGTATTTTTTTTTTAAAATACAATCTGAGATGCAATGGGGTTAAACGTATGATAAAGGAACAATATATTTACATGAGGTCATACTCTATGTCCTTTGCTCTTAACTTCAGTGTACCTTTGAGTACTTGTCCTCAGTTTATTATAAAAGGTATGAGAAAAAATATTTGAAGAAAAAAAAACATATAAATATGATGAAAAAGTGATATGAATACATGAAAAAATTAAAAAAATATATAAATAACCAAGTCAAATACATATTTTTACATTTAGTTTACCCATTAGAATACAAACAATCGGTACATAAATGTCGATAAGGAATAATTACTTGAAAAGCTGTTTTATATCTAGTAGGAGTTCTAATGCATATGTACAACATTTTGAGTGTGTCCAAATACTTGTTCACAAATCTGGATTATCTCCAACTATAGAAATTATTTTTCATATATTTTTTTGACATCTAATTAAAGATTCTTTTTATCTCACCAAAAGATGTCTCTAGTGAAGTTCTATTGATTCAAGAACAATGTCTCGAAATCAGTTCGTATTTATAGAGCTTCCAAAAAATTGCGTAGTGTAGTTGGGGTAGAATTAGTAAATGTTACACGTGTGTAAAGTGATCACTTAAACCAGCCTATGACGGTCGTAAGTCCCGTGAATGCCCAGACATCCATATTCTTCTTCATCTTTGATGAGATGTCAAAAAATAATATGAAATAAAGGTTTATTTAAAAAGTTCTAAGTGTAAAACTAAAGCTAAAAATGTTTATTTTTAACAATTTTCAATCAGTTGCTCTTTTATGTCCTAGAAACTGTTGTTAATATCGTTTGAGAGGAAAATCTTGATTGCAAGGTTAACGATGTACGACCCGCATTATATGCTCCATGGACAAATTCACGGCAAGCGTTTCGCGGCAACTTGGAGCGGTGAAGTCCCAAGTTTGGCGACAGCAACCGCGGCGACCACACAACTTGCCGACCGGCTCGTCTTCCGGCAACTAGTCGGTAGTCCGGCAGCTCGAGACGACTACCACCGCAAGATGGCAGCTCTACCTTGATCCAACTTACACCCTAATTGCTGACGAGTCAATGAAAATTTTGAGAGACTTATTTGATTACAAGTAAATGGAAATTTCGAAATACTTTCATATCTATCGCTTTTAATTATTAAGTTTTATTCAATAATTAGGTTTGCGCAATATATACTCATAAACGTATAGTTATTTAAAAGAAATCAATAAAAATTTATATTATTTATTGATTCGGCATTAACTTTGTGGAATGACGTGATTATTTTATTAAAATTGAACACCTGAATAATCCACTTTATCGAGTTTTATTTTTATTTATGACTAGTTTCGAAAAAGACAATTGTTTTCACCTTCTAGTACAAATTAAAACAATAACAATTTCAGTTTTGATTTGTACCAGAAGATGAAAACAATTGCTGTTTTCGAAACTAGTCGTAAATAAAAATAAAACTCAATTAAGTGGATTATTCATAATAATAATAATAAAACCCTTATCCGCACCTCAATGGTGCATAGGACACTGTGTCATATAAATGCAGTGTTACCTTGATCGTTTACACATGAAGGAAGGGTGATCAGCCCTCCGCTTCAGGTACCAGTCCATGGTAATATTGAATAAATATTACAGTGAAAAAATCATTTATATTTATTTTACCCCCCTTGGGAATCGAACCCGGGACCTCCAGAACAGTAGCCGAGCGTGCTGACCATTACACTACGGAGGCGGACAAAAATGGATTATTCAAGTGTTTAATTTTAATAAAATAATAAAATAAAAATTTAACAAGTGTTTATAGGTCCCCACGGTGTCAGTACTACTCTCCAAAGTATTTGACTGATATTCTAAGGGATGTGTTGTGTGTGTTAGTCTGTGTGTGTGTGTATGTGAGAAGGTGTATATATATATATATATATATATATATATATATATATATATATATATATATATATATATATATATATATATATATATATATATATATATATATTATACACACACACGTATCCTGCGGATATCGCGGCGTTATATCAATCGCCAATTGGATGAACGCATAGTGCTCTGTTCTGCGCCTGGAATATGAGAATGGAAATCACTTATTATTATAAGGACCCATCTGGGGATCGAACCTAGGACCTCCAGCATGATAGCCAAATGCGTTTACGGACTAGGACAGGATAAAAATGTACAAAATAATAGGAATCAAGCCGTGACATCATTTTACTATTTAATGTCCATTTAACTATAAATGAACGTTTCTTATAAAAAGCTGTTTAATAAAAATATTCAGCCAAAAACAAATATTGAGAATTTCGTTCAATATGTATTTTATGTAGTGTAGTAAGTCACCAACAAAACATTCATTTAATACAATAAAATATACAAGTCCTTGAGTTTTTCTTACGAAGTCATTTCAAATTATTACGAGATATGCATCAACCCTCTTTTGACGACGTCACAAAACATTTTTGGGCATAAAAAGGGTAGTAAACTTCTTTGTGCGTCCCAAATGAAAGATGGCCACTTGACGGCTATGCGACCGCGGATACAAAATTGAAAAAAATAAAAATAGATCGCAATAGGTTTAAAGGTCACATAAAGCAAGAGAATTATGTAAACTACCCCTTCAGAGCCTAATATAAAGCCTCCACAAACAAAGCGATGGTTTTTCACATATTAAAGGCTTTGTCCCGTTTTTTACCGCCACTCATTGCAAACAAGCAAACCAATATAAATTCAAATTTGTGGATTAAACAAAAACACTTTTGAGTCCTATCCTTTCAATATAAACGTACATTGGACCGACGGCGACCGACGAAAAAGGAGTCAAATGCCCTAGAAAAAGGTAATTGGTTTTTCAAATAGTTTTTCTCTTTTTACGATATATATGAACTTGAAAAACCAACTTTCATCACAAAACACGCTTAGAGTGTCAGAAATGAAGACTCATAACAGGCAAGAGTCTTCGAGATAGAATCAGAAATGCCAGGATCAGGGAAATATGCGAGATCGAAGATGTCGTTAGGTGGGGAAGGCAACGAAGGAGACAATGGTATGCGCATACCATTGTCTCCAATGCACATGCGCATGTGAGGAGAATGGAACCATTCAGACTCCCCCACATCGCACTGTACGGTTAACCCCATGGTAGACGACTCCCGGGCAGACCACCAAAGAGATGGGTCGATAGCTGGGAATCGACGTCGCAGGAAGCTAATCCCTCTTAAAAACAGGCCGCAAGGCCTATAATAATAAGAAGAAGAAGATGAAGAAGAACTAACATCACGCCGTTGTTTGGTGTTCTATTCTCACGTAGGCAGAGAGAGTAGAACGCAACACCACTCTGTCTTTGCAAATTTCTTAACGTCATTTGCCTTTTTCACTTTCAAGCGACTCCTCATACGAGTATATACCCATCGATTATTCCGATTCTTAACCTGACCACTTTTAAGTATTCAAAATACCTGATCATGGCATATTTTTCTCGGTCTTATTTTGCTTCTATTTCTATCTTCATTCCCCTTATTGATTTGTTTTATCGTTCTTTCTAAACTCATTCGTTCCACATATCCGAACCATCTCAACACTATTTTCTTAATTTCATCGGTAATGCTTATATTTGGCTGGCATTTTTTCCGAATTTAACCACTTGAATATCGAGCATACGTCGTTTATCTACATCGTACATCATAGAAACCTTTTTTGACCATTAGTGAGATAAGCAAGTTTTCATAAAATGTTTTTTTTCTAAATTTCGACACCATGAGTCTGAAAATATCATATTATTTTTTAAACTGATTTTCGGCCCTAGTTTTTTTTATGTGTTGTGATTACAATTTTAATTATTACACCACTGAGTGGGCCTTTCCTTCACTCAAAACTTTGAGCCATCCAATTCACATAAGTGGACTAACCATTTAATCCTTTGCGATGATATAAGCCTGCTGTGCTCTTAACACGTGAATTAATCATCTTTCACGTAATATAGTATAGCCGTTTCCATCTTTGGTAAGAAGAGATTATTACTAACTAAGGATTAAATTGAATCTTTTAACGATACCCAAGATGTACATCATTGCCCGTTGAGTCGTATATCTCTATCTGCTTATAACCTATGATCAATTTCATTACATAAAATATTGGTCTGACCGCCATCCATCCGTCTAGTATATTTTATAATGTTAAGATTTTACATTTAAATGAATATTTCTTCGTATTATTATTATTTATTTTTTTTACATCTCATCAAAGGTGAAGAAGAATATGGAAGTCTGGGCATTTACGGGGCTGACGACCGTCATAGGCTGGTTTTAGTGATCACTTTACACACGTGTAACATTCATCAAATTCTACCCATTTTTGACAACAACACTTCTCAAATTCTTGGAAGTAAAAAAAAATAATAACTCCTGTAATTGGAGATAATCCAGATTTTGTGAACAAGTATTTGGACACACTTGTTGTAAATATTTTTTCTATTGTTTTATTATTTTATTTATATTTTTTAAACTAACCAATTTAAAAAAATACTTACCAATTCTCTATTTTATAGCAATGTTCAACATTCATCTTAAATGACTAAAAGTTTCTCAAAAGGTTGGGAACATTGTTAAAACTGTATCGTATGTTTTTACTTTTTCTGACATTTCAACAAAGAAAAAGAAGAATATTACAGTCTGGGTATTAACAGGCCGTTTGATCAATCATAGGCTGGTTAAATGATCACTTTATACACATAAAACATCCTTCTCCATTTATGTTGAGATGTCAATAAAATGTTAAAATAACTCCTAAACGGACAAAATCCAGATTTGTGAACACTCAAAATGGAGTATCTTGTTTTTGAATTCAACTCTTAGTCTTATGTTTCCCATACAAATTTTTATTTGTTGTTAAATCAAGAATATGTAAAAACGTGATGCTCTGTAAATTTATAATATAGGAAAACATGAAATAAAGATGCATCACAGAATATTAACAAATTTAAAAATATATAAATAAAATAATTGTTTGTTTAAGGTGAGAGTAGTTTTGTATTTGCGTTTGTGTTTGTATTAATGGATTTTTTATCAGAGTTTTGTGAAACGAGAAAGAAAAAATAAAGAAAAATGGCGTGCTTACCGTGTACTTCTCAACGGGGGCTAACAAAACAACGGATTTATTCTGGAAAAACTTGAAACTTAAGCCACGTTTCTGTTTGAGTTTATAAAAATAGTTTATATATCAGATAAACGACTTTGTGAGTCCGAAAGCTCGCGAGTGTTTTTCTTTACTCGCGTTAAGCCCATTCAGAGCTTTATTTGAATAAAAGAACAAGAATAACGAACATACAATGTATCTTTTATATCAGAAATTCATAAATAAACGAACTCCTTTGAGCAAATAATAAAACTCAATTTTCGCTTTAAAAGCCACCATATTAAAAGCTTCAACAAAGTAACATTGTATTCATTAAATGAGTTTTCAAAAAGTTACCATAATCCGAAAACCCTTTTTTATGAGACAATGTAGGCTTAGAGATAAAACCGAATCTGATAATTTCAACCGAAAATTGCCTTTGCTAACCCAATTAAACCCAGCCCGATACACTTATCTACATATATTCGTTTAAAAACCAACTGAGAATGTATCTCAATATTACCTTAACACGGGATGGTGTATAAATTATATTTTTAAATATAAAACATTTTATAAAATAAATTACTCCGGCAGGGGTGGGTGGAATATTAGTCAGCAATATTTCGTATTTTAGGTGTCTCAACCTGAAATGAAATATCTATCGTTTTTTTTTCGAAATAAATTGGAAGTTAAAGCATTCCAGGGTTTTTGAAGTGTATTTGAAAGTGTGATCTGGAGGACCTGTTATTTTGGATCTGTTATTTTGTAGTGTGTTCTGGAGGACCCGAGTTCGATTCCCAAGGGGGGGTAAGAATAAATATGAGTGATTTTTTCACTGTAATATTTATTCAATATTACCCTGGACTGGTACTTGAAGCAGAAGGCTGATCACCTTTCCTTCATGTGTAAACGATCAAGATAACGCTGTGTTTATATGACGCAGTGCCCTATGCACCATTGGGGTGCGGATAAGGGTGCGATATAATCGACATGAGACTAGACTTATTTTAACTAAATGAATAATTAACTAACCATCACGCTGCTTCTCTGGTATTCAGAGAGAATATAACGGTGAATTATTTTTTATATCACCATTCGAACATTTATCATACATCGTTTTGCCTCATATTCGTCTAAAATATCGCATTTCCACTGCATTCAGTCTACTTTAACCCTTATTTTGCACACCTCGTGTTTCACTTCCATACTAAATTTTCTGATGCAATTAACCGATTACTCTTTAATTTTAACAAAATGTCGCATTAGTAGATGACAAGTAAAAAAAGTTTTTTGATGAAGAACATTTTAAACACGAATACCAGCGCCATCTTTTTATCGTAACAGAAACACACGCAACCTAAACATTGCTCGTGGCAGACGGCACGCTTCTTGACATTTGTTGTCACTTAGCATTTTAAATATTTCATACGTATTTTTTTTTTAATTTGAGTTTTTTAACATGAGTGAAGTCGAAAAACATGAAGATCATTTAAAAACAAAACAAAAATTGAAGGAAGAATTATTTTATTTTACGTTAGCCAGATTTTTTTTTATCAAATCATTTATTATTTGATTTCGGATTTTATTTTATTCATCCTGTGTTTATTATACGGATTAATACAGAATACCAAGGTTTTCAAATAACACTCTGTGATATTAAAACTGACAACAGCCAGGAGGAATACCAGGTTACATAATTAGAGTATTTAATAACAAGTTTTATATTTCATTTTATTCCAAATATTACAAGGTGACATATAATAAAGACACTCTCAGAAATTTAAGCACACACTCTTTTCACAAATTGTCCAATAGTTTTAATTCTGTTAATAAAATCGGTACATTTTACCTTAAACTTTACCCTACTACAGTTTTTAATTAATTTATGAAATTATTTCCATCAAAGTTAATTAAGAAATACGTATATCACGGATACTTGGTGAATGTGACTGAAAAGGGGATATGCTATATTTTGGTTTATTTTTAAATTTAAAAACCCTTATCCGCACCCCAATGGTGCATAGGGCACTGTGTCATATAAACGCAGTGTTATCTTGATCGTTTTACACATGAAGGAAAGGTGATCAGCCCTCCGCTTCAGGTACCAGTCCATGGTAATATTGAATAAATATTATAGTGAAAAAATCATTTATATTTATTTTACCCCCCTTGGGAATCGAACCCGGGACCTCCAGAACGGTAGCCGAGCGTGCTGACCATTACACTACGGAGGCGGACAAAGGGAAGATATTTTGATTAAATAACTAAATACTTAAAAATAATAAGAATACAATAAATCTTTTATGTTTGTTTTATAAATTGATTTGTCTATCTGTCATATTAGGTAGAAGCGCTATTTATGAAATTTCTTGTGGTGACAGAGATAAAAAATATACTGGCCAAACTGCGAGACGTCTAAAATAGAATAAGAGAACATCGTCGTGAAGTAACAATTATATTTCGGAATTTTCAAATCATATCATGGAAACTAACCACTCATTTGACTCTCATGCACTTAAATTATTACACTCTATTACAAATAAAGGTCAAGTCATGGATAATTAAGAAAATTTAGAAACACTTAAAAATTAAATTCAGATAAAACTTTAATTAATAATATACTGTTTCAAAATACGTCACCATTATTATCAATGTTTCCTTCTACAAAAAATCTTGTTCCTTAACCCCCCCCGTTTCCTTTATTTATTAACCAATATATACCCCTAAATATATTTTTGTTCGTTAGTTTTAAGTTTTACCAGAATACGAAAACATCTGTAAGTTTTCAAAACTAGTCATATATATAAATTAAACTCATCAAGTGGTATATCGTGTGTTTAATATTTTAAAAAATAAGTGATTTTATAACAAATTTTTAATTTTGTCAAACGGAAATCACAAACTTATTGCTTCAAATATAAAAAATAAACAACATTTTGAGTGTGCCCAAATACTTGTTCACAAAATCTGGATTATCTCCAATTACAGGAGTTATTTTCATATTATTTTTTGACATCTCATCAAAGATGAAGAAGAATATGGAAGTCTGGGCATTTACGGGGCTGACGACCGTCATAGGCTGGTTTAAGTGATCACTTAAACCAGCCTTTGACGGTCGTCAGCCCGGTAAATGCCCAGACTTACATATTCTTCTTCATCTTTGATGAGATGTCAAAAAAAATAATAAATAATAAAAAAATAATAATAAAAATAATAAATAATTTTTTATTCCCAATGCTCTAGAAAATCTAGTGAGAATGTATTCTGTAAAATTTGAATAATAAATATGTGGTCGAAGAAATAAATTATTATAAAAATTAATGAATCTGTCCCATCTTCAAATGGTACTCGCTTTTGTCCAAATGTTCCACGATTATCTCTGATACTCTTGCATTGCATAAAGGTATCATGAACGTATCCATCGTACAATGTATTAAGCGGTGCATATATGTAGAATCCGCAAACAATTTATTCAGTCGTGCATACGTTAGGGATTGCATTAATAATTCCTCTTGCATATCTCACAGTGCAATTAATGCGCCCATTCGTCAGTTAGTAAGAACGATTCATCATTTAACTACAGTCTGGTGAGACTGGGTACTGTAATCTGCTGTAAGTGTTCCACAAATGTGCTATGCGCCATGTCACCCGAATCTAGGACTAATTCTTATTTATTTATTTAATCCTTACTCTAAATAATAATCAAGGACTTATTCTTATTTATTTATTAAATCCTTATTCTAAATAATGTCCGCCTCCGTAGTGTAATGGTCAGCACGCTCGGCTACCGTTCTGGAGGTCCCGGGTTCGATTCCCAAGGGGGGTAAAATAAATATAAGTGATTTTTTCACTGTAATATTTATTCAATATTACCATGGACTGGTACCTGAAGCGGAGGGCTGATCACCTTTCCTTCATGTGTAAACGATTAAGATAACACTGCGTTAATATGACACAGTGCCCTATGCACCATTGGGGTGCGGATAAGGGTTTTATTATTAAATAATGAAGACCGAGAAAAACATGGCACGATCATGTATGCTAAATACTTGAAAGTGGTCAAGTTAGGAGTCAATTATCGGCGGGTATATATGAGGAGATGCATGTACATGGAAGAGAGAAAGAATGTTTGCAAAGACAGAGTGGTGTGACGTTCTATTCTCTTTGCCTACTCCTGCGGGAAAGCGGCGTGATGGTAAGTTAATTTAGTTAATTACGGAAAAATAAATAAAAATAGGAACATTATTAATAAATAACAGTATACTGCAATTTAAGTACTGACATTTCATGGTAACAAAATCACAAGTAAGTATGTAGTTTTTTCCACATATTTTTTTTATTGAACCAGCGACTGGGTTTCGATGTAATCGAAATCGTCTGATGATGTCAGTTATGACGAAACGCAGTTGCTGGTTAAACTTAATTTATGTGGATAAAATAAACAAAGTTTATTATATAGTTATACTTTTATATATATGACAGCTTACTATTTTTTTTAATTTTTATATTGCTTAAGTGAAAACCTGTAAATGGAATGATTTTTTTAAATTTTTATATTATGTAATTTTTTTAAATATTCTGTCGGTTTTCCAATAAAATAAAAAAATGTTAAAAAATTGTCTCTGCTTAATCAAGGCTTTCTAAATCTAATCGTAGATGGCTGATTGAACTCAATCACGGAACGTCATGAGATGGATGATATATTTATATATATATATATATATATATATATATATATATATATATATATATATATATATATATATATATATATATATATATATATATATATATATATATATATATATATATATATATATATATATATATATATATATATATATATACATATATATATGACTTCCAAAAAATTTAATATTGTGGTTGTAAATCATGGGTAGGATAGTGAACATTACACGTGTGTAAAGTGTTCACTTAACCAGCCTATGACAGATCGTACTAAATTTCATCCATGTCGAGATGTCGAAAATGTAAATATAACTACTAAGCGGAGAAACCCAGATTCGTGAACAAGTATTTGCATATACTCAAAATATATAAATATTTTGTTTATTGATCATTTTATAAATTAGGCAATCACCGTAAATCTTCCTCGAAAATCGTCTGTAACTCTTGGATACTTCTTCATCTCTGTCGAGATGCAAAAATGTATGACTTTTCAGCATATTACTTACAATATTAATTTCACGATCTCAACGTTGTGTGTGTGGTTTTTGAATTCGTGCAGAAAATAATACGGTACCAAATTATTCTAAATACAATTCTAAATCCTTTGATTGAGAATTTATCCTGAAGTTCAATAGAATTATTAAAGCAATGAATGTCATATGTATGTGAGAATAGAGATTCATAGATTCAATTAAAGTCTTTAATTAAAATCATGAATCTAACATCAAAGCAAGCGGGGACCATTAAGGCTTTCGGTTGTTGATATGCCACTGTTATTTACTAAGAATTCCATCTCATGTGTCACATGACGTAATGTATTTGAGAACAGCCTTTGGATACGTATAAGTAAAACAATATAATGTAACTCGTAACGTACAGATGTGTTTACAAGGTAGAGCAGACTTGTTTCAGAGATACATGTCCTTACCTTAAGTTATTCTTTGAAGATACGTAGCTTAGAATTGTACGATTTAGTTTTCAACCTGTTTGTTTGAAAATTATTTTTAAAATATGTAAATCTGTAGGCCTAGGTAATATTTATTTATTTGATTATTTTTTTTTAATACGCAGAGTTCGATATATCGAGAGACGAAGAAAAATGTGAACATCTTGTCTAAGTGATCACTTTATACATGTGTAATATTTTATGATTAAAGAAAACACTTCGTTTTTTGCCACTTGAGTTTTATTATAGACTACATGTTTCAGAAGTTAAACTTCCATCATTCAGGTCTGTATAATAACTTATAAGTTAACTTCTGAAACATGTAGTCTATAATAAAACTCAGGTGGTAAAAAACGAAGTGTTTTCTTTGATCATTGTAACATGTCTTACCACAAAGCTAATGCCGAAACAATAAATAAAATAATGTAATATTTAACATTCCACCTATGATTGACAACCACGCTACTTAAATTTCGTTTGTATTCATCTTTTAATTTCTTACCTTCTTTCGCATTTTAGTTCTCGTCGCCATCTGTGGTTGTAAAAAGTTAGTTTTTAAATTAGCAAAGAGCTTTATGAAATGTTTTTTTGTTTTAATATATCAATTAAATGAATGATCTTTTTTATTAAAATCATTTTTCTCCAATCTGAACTAATCATTTAATTATACTAAAATTGCTTCTAAAGAGAAAGCAATTTTTATCAATATCACCTTCAACGGAAAATGTCACTTTGGCTTTTCCTTAAAACTGAAGGATTAAGGGATGAATTTCTAGTACGGGATTACTACTAAGAGAATAAGGGTTTGATTAAGCTTTGTTCTAGACTTAAACTATCGTTATACATACTTAAGCAGGCAGATTATGATTATTTAAGGTATCTTACAACAATTCAGTGATAAAACCGTGAAACTCATCAGTCCCTTAGTTTCCATGAGACAAAATTACAAGAGAACTTGCCTGATCCATAACACAATATTATGTTGATCTGTTACTTAAACTTTAAGGTTCACTTAGCCATAAAACTTAACGGTTATCCTGTTATGGTCTTTAGGGATATTATTAATGTACATAAATTGTTTTTGGAGATGAATAAAAACTCACAGAGGTCCATATCTTAAGCATACTCTAATATTAATTCCCAAGATGTAATCATTTTTCTCACTAATTGATTGGGCAGTCACTTTTATCCATTCATTATTATTTTTCATTTTACTTGGTTAATGCCACTTTTTCGAAATTGTAGTTTTCACCAAGTAATACTAAAATTAAAAATCAAATTCTCATTGAAATAACTAACAGTTGTATATTACATTAATTTCTACCATTAATCGACTACTCACTCCTGTGACTCAGTCTTGTTAAGTGGAAAAGAAAAAAACAAAGAAATCACACATTTCTTTTATGTTTATCGTTTTACACGTATTCATATATAACGTTATAGTCATCACTATAATTTCTAGCCCTAATCCGCACCCAATGGTACAAATGGCACTGCATCGTATAAAAGCAGTGTTATCTTGATCGTCAAATACACGAAGGAAAGGTGATTCAGGATCCAGTGCACTTATATTTGTTTGACCCCCTTCCCCCGGGAATGGATCCCGGGACCTCCAGCATGGTAGCCTAGCGTCAACCACTACACAACCACTTGAGGCGAACTATTATAATTCAAACCCTTATCTGCACCCTATGGTGCATAAGGCACTGCATCATATAAACGCAGCGTTATCTTGATCATTAACATATGAAGGAAAGGTGATCAGCCCTCCGCTTCAGGTACCAGTCCAGGGTTATATTGAATAAATATTACAGAGAAAAAATCACTTATATTTAATTGACCCCCCCCTGGGAATTGATCTCGGGACCTCCAGTATGGTAGCCGAGCGTGCTGATTATTATTACTATTATAATTGTATTAAAAAATACAATAATAATGATCATTAATTAATTTCAAACACCCTTTTGTTCTCTTTTCATTCGTAAATTAGCGTAAAGTTATGTTTATTTTCCTGGCGTAATCGTCGAAATTGGTAAATTTTATTTTTGAAATATCTTAAGCTTCCCTTAGTCCTAAGTGTGTAAAATTGTACCAAGAGCGTAGATTTGTGCTGTACTAAATAACACACATCCTCGGATGTTTCTATTATTTGAGTTACGACTCGAAGTAGAGCGGAGATGGGGTGTGAGCTTAGTGTAAGTCTATAAGCTTAGTTTAACTTGGGGGTTGGAGAAGGCTTCGCAGGAGGCTGCTACCTCCTATATTCCCTTTAATAGTCGCAGTTCATCATTATATCCTGCAAATAACGGAGATTTAAGCCTTGGCTGCTCCAACCCTTAACTTTTAACCTTTAAATCGTTACCCTCCTCCAGTGCAAGTACCTATTAACATTAGCTTATCTTAATTAGTAACCTAATTATGGCTTATAAACTATAGAATAAAATAAGAATTCTTTTATTTTTTTCCACATGAATTTTATTTGACCAGCAACCGTCATAATCAGACTGGTGTGAGGCAAAATTCAAAATGATATACACACAACAAGGCAGGAGTTGAAAACCATAGTTTTGTTTAGCTTCACACCAGTCTGATGATATCAGTTACGATGAAACCCGGTTGTTGGTCAAATAAAATTCATGTGGTAAAAATTAAACAGTTGTTATTTTATTCTATAAAATGCAGTTCCACCAAGAATTGTTAGTACAAAACTTAATTTTACTACCAAACCACAAAGTTATCAATGCTAAATACAAAATTTAATGTTTACAAAATACAAAATTTAAAGCACACAAAATACAAAATTTAAAGTGTACAAACTATTTTTGATATAATTCATTTAAAAAGAAAATCGGTTATACTCATTTGCTTTTATAAAAAAATAAAGATGGCAATACGAGTATTATTGTTTTCTCAGGAAAAAAATAAAAACATTTTCATCAACAAAAAAAAGTTTTCATTTTTATGATAAAACATGTAAATATTTGAAAATAAAATGTTACTTTAAGTAAGTTTATGCTCATGTATTTTTAAATCCAATAATAATATATAAATAAATAAATAAAGGATCCAAGTTGTCGTTTTGTACTATCGAGAAATTTTTTAAACTCTTGTAACATATTATAGCATTATTTAAATTAAATTGGGATATTTACGAGTACACGTACATGTGTATGCAGGTTTTTAAATTTGTAATAAAATTAAAGAAGAGACAAACAATCAAAGCTAAAATAGTTAGTTTATGTATTTATTTCCTAGGCTCCGTTGGGTAAGTTATATTTATAGATTTTTAATTTAATTTTTACGTGGTAAATACCACAATTTCTTACAATCAATATCATTTTAACTCGTGTTTTATTGTTGAATTGTATATTGTAGAATTATGCTGAATATGTCAAAAAATGTGTCATAATGGATTTTATGAAATTGTGGTATTTGCTTGGTAAAACTACATTAAAAAATAATTTTGAAAAAAATCACATTTATTTCGACTTGGTATTATGAGAAAAAAAGCGTATTCGCAGAAATGTATTATTTAAAACCTAATCCTCGTCTGGAGCCCTTTAAAAAAGTCCATAAATCAGAATTGTTTAGATGCATTGAGTCCTTACAAGGGATCTAGGAAAATAGTCTTTACTAAGTTTCTTCTGCTATAAATCTTCAAATCTTCAGCGATAAACTCCGTTTTTCACGATTTATTAGAGATTCATCCCCATTTTTCAACGTTAAATTTACGTTGTCTCGATCCAAACGCAATACAAAATAACAGACTCCTTTTTATTACGCGATATAAAATTTCGTCTTGTATTTTTTTTATTGAAATGAGCATATATATAATATACAGGTATATTCAATGATTATAGTACAGTATTAATTTAAGTACAAAAAAATCTACGTTTTTATTAACATGCTGTTTGAAAAAAAAAATACTGAAAATGATAAATTATCAATATTATATTAGTAAAAATATTTTTCGTTTTTATTTTTGCAGGTAATTGTATTTTAATAGCCTTAAAATTATAACCTTGTAACTTTTTTTAAAAACCTTAAAATAAAAATTAAATTATCGGACCAACAAGTTTTGAATATAATAGTAACACACTTGTATAAGACCATTTTTTTTCAACAAAGTTTTGCACGACTTGTTTTGCGAACTATTGTACATATGTTCTTATTAACGAGAGAAATATCTCCAAAAATTTTTTTTTCACCTATTGATGAGAACATTAGTTCTGAAAACTAGTCGTGTTTACATTAATGAACTCAAAAATGTGATCTTTTACATTAAAGTTTTTTTTTTCATTTAAAAATTTGCTTGAAAACTTGCAAAGTAATAATTTCAAATAATGCTTACTTTAGGACCGGTGAACTCATTTTGTACATTTTTCAAATTTTCAATACTTCAGGACGTATGAGCATGAAATTAAAACATTTCAAATAAAATTGACGACAAAATTATTCATCAAAGAGAATCTCACCAGAAAAAAAAACTCTCATTGAACTGCGTTTCCACGGAAAACAGACTTTATTTCTCTGTCATCCTTCACTTCATGTTCACTTTAATACTTAAATAAGGATGCTTAAGAGAATGTAATTGACACTTGAAAGATTTAACAGTCATCCAAATGAACACGTTATTAAAATATTCAAATTACGTATTAAAAAACCGTTTACCCATGTAGGAAATTTGAGTGATTTTTTTTTATCAAGTATCGTTTAAAAACAACGCGAGCTTCTTCTTTTCTTTGTAAGATTTTTTTAATAGTAAAAGCGAATAATTTTATACCTCATAAATGAATCTCTTCTTCTTGAAAAATGTTTAACGAATAATCGACTTTTGATGAGTTTTTTGACATTATTTTTGAATTTTTGTATTTTATTTATTGATTTAAATTTATTTCAAATCAAGAAGTGAAGTGCCTTTAAGATTTTTTTGACAAATTATTTTTTAACGTACAAAAATTAATGAAATTAAAAGAAAACAAAATCATATTGGAAAAATAATTCAAATATAATTAAAGGTACATAAATATTGAAATCCATGTATACACATACGTACATATACACATGAATGGTGGTAAGCGCGTTTAGTTACTATCCTGAAGGCTCCAGGTTCGATTCTTAGGTGAAGGTCAAAATTGAAATTTGTGATTTTTTACTCTGTAAACATTGAAGACTGAATATAGTCTTCAATGTTTACCCACTGTATCAGATTTATTATTCATTAACACTCCCTTAATTTACTTCATGGTGATAAATCCTCCCCTCCAGATACTAATCCAGGTAAAATATATATTTTTTTTAAAGATAAGAGTGAAAAAACAATTTATTAATTTTTTCAAACCCCTCTGATCGAATCTTGACCAACAGAATGGTAGCCAAATGTACCTACTAATCACTACACAATGGAGCTTTCTTTCTTAACTGTACTTATTTTTTTTAACTATTAAATTATTTTAATAAACTCTTTTAGTCATTTTCTAGTTATCCATTCGCCCCAGATGTACATATATACCATCTCAAATGTTTCCATACATCCGTGCTGACAATAGTACTTGGATTCCATTGACATATGGTATTTTATTTTTAATTGCGATAGCGCAATTTGTTATCTTCCTATTATTAATAGTGTTGATTTATGTGGTTTGATAGTTCAAGGCAATTAATTTCTCATTTACATATGCGAGATTGATAAATTAGGTGCTGAGCTGTTAAGGCTATACGGGAGTCATCGATTTCAAAAGGATGGGGTGTATTACTATGCAAATATGTGGACTGAACCTTCATTCGTAAGTATTATACATATTATACTCGTATGTAACGGAAGGGGTTGTCAAGGATAGTATCATATGATAATCGTATTTTTTTTGTCCAAATCAAAGGACAAACCTTGCAAATTTTGTTAATTCATGTGTCAAAAGAAACACACATGTTACCAGTAATCATGTAAATTTTTCAAATATTATCATTGAAATTTTCAACAAAAAAATTGTAGAGAACTGAAATTTCCAAAATTTATAATTCGTTTTGAAATCATAGTTTCAAGAGTTTTGATTTTTAGATATTATTAAACACATATTAAATAAAGTACACATTTACACAATTTCGGGTGCTTTCACAAAAAAATAGTTGAATTGGCATTCATTCAGGATTTGAATATGAAAGTAAGAAATCTTTTAAACAACATTTTTGGTGTGGCCAAATCCTCGTTCACAAATGTGTGTTTCACCACTTACGAGTTATTTTTACATCTTAACATAGATGAAGACGAATATGGATATTTGTAGGGCTTATGACCTTTCATAGGCTGGTTAAATGATAACTTTACACACGTGTAACATTCACCAATTCTATCCATGATTGACAACCACACTACTAAAAAAAAAAAATCACACATGTATCATTAATCTTATGACGCTTCATGTTTGAGTTCATGGGAGCCATCTTTGATTGGTTTGAGAAAAAATTAAATTAGCAGATACTTGGGCATGGTCAGGTCAGGAGTCAGAATAATCAGCGGGTATGTTTGAGGAGATTCATGAATGTGGAAGAGGCGAAGAATTTTTACTAAGATATTTTTGTGTGGCATTCTATTATCTCTGCCAACTCATGTGAAAATCGTAAAAAAAGTAATTTTTGGAAATTCAACTTGCATCATTTTACCATATTCATACGTTGTTGGAATCGCTTTTAATTTATTTCGGACGGGTGTTTTTTACGCCTGCGGACACCTGGTGACGGAATTTGATAATCGTGTACTTATAGTTAAGACCTTAACAATGAAATTGATAATATTAATATAAAAACATGACATATGTAATTCTTTCTATTCTGACTTTGAAATGAGGCCGGCTCAGAATGTAAAAATTTCCTTCCCGTCCTTAATCATTAATCGACCGAACGGGTAGAAATACCTTTCCCGTCCTTACATAGGGTATAGAACGACTGTAATTCTCTAAAAAAATGACGGCCTTAAATATTTACTTAAAACAAATTATATTAATAATCTTTCTTAGTTAGCTGTTAAATGTAACATCTGTGTAAATATAATGAGACTGGAAATTTTCGTTATCCGGGAATACGTTTACAGTCGTTATTCACCTGGCGGTATTTCTCAAGGAAGCGACAATCCAAGAACAAAAATATTTTTCTCCCAACGTTGGGCGAACCGCCGTAACTGCCTACAAGAATGATATTTCAGTGTTAAATTATTTTTGCGTGAAAACCTTCCACATTTCGTATATAAATAGGCATTATCCAGACGTATTTCTTCGGGTATATTTTTACGCTTCCACCACTGCGCAAATACAGGGATGCTACAAATAATCCAAGATGAAGGGATGTTTTTCAAAGGATGATCTTATTTTACTATTTTGATAAAAATAAACCATATTTAAAAAGCCATATTTAAGATATTTTTAATGTAAACACGACTTGTTTCGAGAACTAAAGAAGTTTTCATTGATAAGTGAAAATAAAAACTTCAAAAGTAAGTATTTTGATCTGTTTTTGATCTGATAGTGGCAGCGCTATCTGTTAAACGTAATAGTAATACATACATTAAACATTTTTCACATCGGACAACGTGCTTCTTGACAAGCTGCTAAAATATTGAACACTTACAAGTTATTAAATATGTTATTTCTTTTTCTGAAGTGGAGGACTGATTACCTTTCCTTCGTGTGTTAATGATCAAGATAACACTGCGTTTATATGATGCAGTGTCCTATGCACCATTGGGGTGCAAACAAGGGTCCAAATAATATAAATATATATATATATATATATATATATATATATATATATATATATATATATATATATATATATATATATATATATATATATATATATATATATATATATATATATATATATATATATATATATATATATATATATATATATATATATATATATATATATATATATATATATATATATATATATATATATATATATGTATATATATATATATATATATAAATATATATATATATATATATATATATATATATATATATATATATATATATATATATATTATGAATTGTGTGTTGAAAAAATAAATTGAAAAGTATCAGATTATTAATTGAAAAACATTAAATTTATCATTTGTTTCCTTAAAATACATTTAAAGGTAATCTAGCAACATAACGACAAAAAGTATTTCATAATAAAACCACTGCATAATAAATAAGCCCAAGGATACATTCCCAACCTTTATTAAACAATCTACAGAATTTCTTATTTTTAATTTAAATTATAATATCAACAAAAATTTTCATAACATTCTTTTAAACAGGATTGCGTAAATGCCATGTTATTCGTAATTTTCAGAAATTCCTGAAATAATCCAATAATATAGGTTGCTCCTGAATGCCCTATATGACTGGAGTTGTATTACACAGGACCTTTAACACGCGTTATAATGGTCCTACCCTTTGCTGTAAGGCTTTTGTTTTAATTGTGTGTTTATTTATCGACCCAGGGCAGACCAGATAATTAACACGATTCAGTTATACACCATATTAATGCTAAATCTGAATGTAAGAGATATTATCATCTGTAATATGAAATAATTATTTTATCGGCCTGAAAAGGAATATTTTTTTCATTAATTACACTCATGTATTTTTACAAAGAATATGTGGTTCTATTATTTTTTACTACTTGCAACTTTGCATACGGTGGAGCTTTCTCTCTAGTTAAAAACGGGTGGCTTTTTTACTATCTACTTTGCACATATCTTCATTTATCTAATTTTTACTCTTTCATATAAAAATAAACAAAGACTTTTCTCGCAAATCTAAAAATACATTATCGTTTTGTAACTTTAAAGGAATTGTTTTGTCAAAATGTTACTAAAACTGGATGTTGATTAATACAATATTTTTATAATATTCTTAGTATGAAATATGTTTTTAACTAACTTACTAACCATCACGCCTACTCCCCACAGAGGTGTGCAGAGAAAATTGATCGCCACACCACTCTGTCTTTGCAAACATTTTCGCCTCTTCCACATTCATGCATCTCTTCATACACATCCGCTGATTATTTTTGAGACTGTCAAATATTTGATTTACTTGATCCAACCAAGTTTTCCTCCCACTTCTTCTGCTCTCATTATCATCTCGTATTTTACCTCATATTCACACACATTCGTCAGACATATCTGAACCATCTTCCACATCCCCTGTATGTTTTTATTTAAAGCACGTATAAAAAATATTTATTATTGTACATTATGTATCAAAATCGTTGTAATTCAATTTTATTGGAAATTTAATCGGACAAGAAGCAGAAAAAATCAGTTCTAGAATTATCATCGGTTGCATATTTGCAATACCATTTTTTAATACAAGTACAATTTGCACTCTCTATATAACATATCCGTGGTTTAAAAAAAAATACTGTCACACGACATTTATAATTCAATTTGTAACATAGACTTTTTATCATATATGCATGAAAGCGTAACAAGACGAGTAACATGAAACGTAACTCGATTTTTCCAAATTTGGGATTCGGTCGGTTTATTTTTAAGGGTGCAATATCTATATTTTTCGAAACAATTTGGAAACAAATGATCTGAATCAAATACAGGGTCATGTTACAAAAATTCAAACGAAATCATTTTTCAGGTGAAGTATTAAAAGAAAACATTATAAGAAGCTTTAATTTTTTTATATATTTTATTTATTCATTTCATTGTTTGATACCCCAATTACTTTGCAGAGAAATAAATATTATAAGTATTTTTGGTTGTATTAAAGTGATTAATTAATATTAGCATTTGACCATTACATAAGGTTTTTTTAACACCTAAACAAAGATGAAGAAGTTAATAGAGGTCTGGGTATTTACAGGGCTTACGATAATAGGCTGGTTTAATGATCACTTATACAAATCCAACATTCACCATATTACCCATGATTGACAACCACACTATTCAAATTTTTGGCACTCCTCCATCTGTCATAAATCTCACAACGCTGTACGTGTGGGTTCAGTAGAGCCATCTTTAGTTGAAAAGAGAAAACTTTTAGTGTTAAGCAATCACTTAATTATCATATGATAGGTCATAAGTCCTGTAAGTACCCAGACTTCCATATTGTTGAGATGATTTTGATCCTTCTGGAAATCGAACTCGGGATCTTTAGCACGGTAGTGCAATGTCACAATCACTACACAATGGAGATGGATAGATAAAATTTACTTGGAAATTAAACTATTACATTAACAAGAATGTTGACAGGGATAGTTTGTCATCAAAAATGTAATATCTGAAAACAAGGATTCAAACAATTCGCTTTTCAGAGTAAAATGACCATATTTTAAATTTAAGTTAAATTGGTAAATACCATTTCATCTTAAAATCTATTGTGATTTGTATTTTGATGCATTTACGTTATTTTTTAATACCGTAGAGATGAAAAAAATGGTAACAGTGTTTGAAAATGATGCGGAACGCATCGAAACACGTATCACAAGAGATTGAAAGAAAAAGTTGTATTTCCCAAGTAAAACATTATTTTTGACATCTAATCAAAGATGAAGAAGACATGGAAGTTTGGGCATTTATGGGGTTGACGACCGTCATAGGCTGGTTTAAGTGATCACTTTACACACGTGTAAAATTCACCCATTGTTGACAACCACACTACTCAAATTATTGAAAGCTCTACAAATATGAACCAATTCAGAAACCTTGTTCTTGAATCACTAGAACCTTTTTACCACAAAGCCCTAAATACATCAATGAAATGACCATATTTTGTTAAAAATTATTTTCGAATTAATTAAAGGGTTAATGTTTGATATAATTCATATTTGTATATGTATATAGGTTAAGGCTTTAAATTCGAAGTATTCGCCGTATTTTAATAACGGGTTAACGGTTATACTGATCCCACGCTGCGGTTGGTAACGGACCGTTAAACGAAGCCGCTAAGTAGAGACCTCTCGTTTAAATCACGTTTAGCGACCGAAGATACAACCTACTTCATCGTTAGCCTGCAAAGCTTGCGTGGGGTGGGTTGGAGTTAAAGATATATATGCTTAAAAAATATAAATGTATATTCTCGTGTAAATCAAGAATTGAAAATACTAGATGAAGAGACACGATCACCTGTGGTAGTTTCTGTCTGCCACTGCTAGATATAAACCTCTTCTGCATTTATTCTTTTTTTTTTCGGTCTGTTGATGCTTGCAGGCAGTTTTTATCACCCACAGCGGCTATGTCGTCGGTCCATCTTTTTTGAGGTCTTCCAGTACCTTATTTATTTTCCCAAGGTAAACGGCAAAGGCAAATTTTATTGACAAGAGTATTTTATATACCCGTTCATTCATTAAAACTGTTGGCTTCAGATAAAAGGTGATTGGCAAATTCAGAAAAAATATCATTAATATAAAAAAAAGTATTTCGTTAATTGATTCGGCAGTCACTTTGTGGTGAAATCTATCCATTTTTAATTAATGTTTTACTTAGTTAATACCACTATTATAGTAATATTTAATAAGTAATATATTAATTAATAATAAAAGTAGTATTTATAAATGTTATTATACCATGTGAATGAAGAAGAATAAAGAGAGTACAATATTGCATCATTGCAAAACATTATTTCAATTTTGTATGGGTTGTGTATATTAACGCATTTGACTACTATGCTTGAGGTCTCAGGTTCAATTCTCTGGGGTTCAAAATTAAGAATAACAGGAAAGTATAATATCCGAATGCAAGCGGGAGAACAGAAAGAGGACAGCCGAAAAAGACTTGTCACTATCAGATCAATCAGAACCTAAAATCTAGTGGTGTAAAAATTCTGCGTAATTGGATAATAAGTAAGACTAGATAAACGGATGTGAAGGAATCTAGTATGTTAGGACAAAAGAGTGTGGCGAATCATCCTCTCTGCCTACTCCTGCGGGGAAACGGCGTTACATTAGTAGTAGTAGCTATGGCGTGCACAGAGAATTAATAAGGGTAGGCAGTAGAGGTAGGTAGTAAGGTAAACTAGGTACTCCTTATTAGGGTAGGCAGTAGAGGTAGGTAGAAAGGTAAGCTAGGTACTACTTATAAGGGTATACAGTAGAGGTAGGTAGTAAGGTAAGCTAGGTACTACTTATTAGGGTAGGCATTAGAGGTAGGTAGTAAGGTAAGCTAGGTACTACTTACTAGGGTAGGCATTAGAGGTAGGTAGTAAGGTAAACTAGGTACTACTTATTAGGGTAGACAGTAGAGGTAGGTAGAAAGGTAAGCTAGGTACTTATTATTAGGGTAGGCAGTAGAGGTAGGTAGTAAGGTAAGCTAGGTACTCCTTATTAGGGTAAGCTGTAGAGGTAGGTAGTAAGGTAAGCTAGATAAATACTACTTAGTAAGATAGGGTAGGTATTGGTTGCATTTTTATATGTCACGCGGGTAAGTTAGAATAGGCACTGTTTTTCTGCCAATTTGGAATGTACGCCCCTTAGTAGTAGTATTTGCTAGAGTTTACAATTATCAAGGTTTTGCAGTTAATTTGATAAAAATAATTCAACAAGTTTATTCTTATTATTTTTTGACATCTCATCAAAGATGAAGAAGAATATGGAAATCTGGGCATTTATGAAAATATCTCCTGTAATTGGAGATAATCCAGATTTTGTGAACAAGTATTTGGACACACTTATAATGTTGTAAGTTTATTCATGGTGCTTTCAAAATTGAAGTATTCGATATATCACATTTAATTTGAACAATTTACGCTCTATAATAATACAAATATAACTGGTTCGAACCTTTAGAAACTTCTACGTTCATACAGTAGAGGCGTGTAATTAATGAAAAATTGGGACCCCCAAAATAGGATATATTTAAGGCTGGCAATATTAATTATAAAAGAGGAGATAATTTCTGAATTAAGGAATAATTAATACAATTTGAAGAATGCGGAAAGTTTTACAACGTTACGGACACTTTTGTTAAAGTTTCCCAGTGAAAAGAGAATCATTTTAGATTGAAATAATGTCTTTGATCTCGTCTGAACACGTCCCTGAATCCGTACGATTTCTCTATCTCAACGTACTCAGATTAACCTTAAAATGAACGGATCGGGTATTTTAGGTTACCTGAAAAAATAGTTTTTCCAATCATAAAACCATATTTTACAAAACTTCAATCATATCATTCCTTACACTGTTTAAAATACTCGAAATAGACTTTTTGTTAAATATGTGTATTTTGTTTAATTCAATAAAGTATTTATTTTTTGATTTGGCATTAACTCTGTAGAATAGTATGATGATTTAATCATATAAATTTAAAACTTGTATAAAACCACTTTTGAGTAAAATATGAACATGAATAGTTTTCAGAACTAAAGACGTTATTACGAAACTAGTCGTGTTTACATTAATTAACTCAAAACTGGTTTTATGCGAGTATTTTATTTTCACAATTTTATTTATTTATCATTTTAAGAGCTTTGATTATAATGGAATAAAAGATTTATGCGGAAAAGTTAAAATAAAAGCCCGGGATCGTAGAAGATGCTGTACTGACAAGAGCCTATGTCTTAAATTTAATATGTGACTTTTAATATTTAAATTCTTAGATTAGTAACTCAGATTAATATTTATGTTCTTAAAGAACTCACAGCATCCGTTATATGTGTGAAATATTCTAGATAAATGTTAAAAATAAAAAATAAAAATTGTTGTTTTAGTTAAAACTATTTTTTAGACGGTTAAATAAACTATTGAAAAACTGACACGAAAATGAAAAGATTTTACAGGTTTAAAAGTAAATCGTTAACTTAGTTTTGTACTGAAATTTCATATTGGAACTGCATTTTATAAAAAAAAAACAAAACTAATTAGTTTCAATCACTTTTATTTACGTGTTAATGTAATTATTGAGTTGATTTTGTAAAGTTTTTGTTTCGTTTTTATTCATATAAAAATAAATGTGTAAAAAGCTTTATGGTTGTTTACTATGAGATTTTTTTGCGTTTTGAATTCAATGCAATAAATATTTAACACCCTCCTTATCATTCATCGTATCGTTACCATACGACAAAGTTAACAATGCTTTTAATATACAAAAAAAATACAATAAATATTTAACTTAAACCTCTTAAACCAGCCTATGACGGTCGTCAACCCCGTAAATGCCCAAACTTTCATATTCTTCTTCATCTTTGATTAGATGTCAAAAAATAATGTGAAAAATACTCCTTTAATTGGAGATAATCCAGATTTGTGAATAAGTATTTAGACACACTCAAAATGTTGTAAATAAATATTTTTCATCTGATATAATTATATTATATGACGTCTTTAATAACGCAAATCGATTTACAAGCCATCATGAAGTAATTTTTTGCACTTAAAGTGCTATATTGATTTCCCTTAAATTTTAATGGTATCTTCTTTTAATTTTTTTGATGAACTTTTTTAGTTTTCGTCGCACCAGGGTTAACCCAGTATTCTAGATGAACCTTTTAGTTGAACGGTTTCTAGGTAGAGAGATCCTGTAATACCCCGTCTAGTGAGGGCTCTGTTACTGGATTTAATAAGTTTTCTCAGTAAACACGACGTAAAATAAAACTGTGTAACGCTAACTATCAGTACGCAGAGAAAGCGTCCATTAATTGGTGCGATGTAATAGACATCGGGATAATGTAATGCATATTGATGACTTTATTTCAAATTAAGATCAGAAATGGTTTGCGAAACGTGTCAATTGAAGGATTGATACAACTTTCGAAATTTGAGTAATAGTAAAAGTGACTGCCAAATCGATTAATGAGATAATTAAATAATTAAAATCTGTTAAAATATAGTATCAGTCCTGCATTAGCTAAAACTACTTTTTCATTAATTGATTCGGCAGTTACTTCGTGGCAATTAAAGTAATTCATTCGGCAGTTAATCTATCCATTTTTAATTAATGTTTTACTTAGTAAATACCACTATTTCATAAAATCTACTGTGACACGTGTTTCGATGCATTCCGCATCATTTTCAAACATATATTAATATATTATTAGATTAAAACCAATATTTTTAGCTTTTCCACTTTATTTGTAAAATAAAGTGGAAAAGCTAAAAATATTGGTTTTAATCTAATAATATATTAAAAATGCAATTCCATCACGAAGTGTCAGTGGATAATATAAATCTATTATAAATTAATAGATAAAAATAAGGTCCCAAAGATCCAACTCTAAAATTTAGAATTAGCTTTACATACATATTTTTACTGTAAAATTAAACCATAGCAACTCTTTCTGACTTTCATTTAAGTTTACATAAATCTTCCATATAAATGCATATTGAATAATTTAATTAATTCTCAACCAAAATGAAAAAGTTATCGAGATGAGAATAAAAAGACCTGGGTATTTACAGGTATTATGATCTGTGATTGCTGGTTTAACTGATCACTTTTTACACTAACTATTATTGACCATTGATCGAACATAAGAATAACAATGACTTTATGAAGTAAAATTCAACGCATGAGTACAATTTTTTTTTCAAGTACAAGTTTTCTTATATATTTTGTTTTTTAATGTACCATTGTGATTATAATCATATTAATATCCAAGTCATTATAAGCGCCTATCGGGTAGTATTTTATGAAAATAACTGTAAAAAATATCAAAATTATTATTATTTTATTTTTAATATTTAAATACTCAAAACATATTTGTTAATGCGTTTGACTACCATATTGGTGGACGCGGGTTCAATTTCTACGGAGGACAAAATTAACATATAAAATTATTTAATAAAATATTTATTAGTCACCCTGGACTGGTACCTGAAACGAAAAATTAATATCAATATTACAATGCGCTTATAGGATACGATTTTTTGTGAACCATAAGGTAGAGGGATAAGAGTTAGAAAGAAAATAAGATTTTCGTCGTTTTAATAAATTTATCAAATTATTCAGCAAATTTAATATCAGATCGTGATGTATAAAACACCATTGTAACCTTTACATCGGAGTGTATAAACTTCGCAGAATTTTGAGTTAAATTAAGCAATTTTATTACAAAACTTGAGCACAATACAAGGGAAAAATTTCCATGTCAATTATGAAATTCAGAGCCCCGGCTGAAAAACGCTGAAACATATTTGAAAACAATTGAAAAGGCTGAAAACATTTGACAATGAGTATTATCCAATTTCTTAGTCTAGGCAGTGTAACTTTCAAGGGCTAAGAACACGAGAAAAGCATCCCCAAATCCGAAGGGAGGGGCTTCCTTTATGTGGACGTCTACATCTCGTTGAGCAACCGAATTATGACATATTAAGATAAAGGGCTGTTCGAACTGTAAAGGAGAAAGATTAACAGGGATAGCTTGATATGAAAAGTTAATTATTTAGGCCTCATCTTTGAAGATGTCTTAATATGAGGGGGCAGAATTCCTTAAATATAAATACAATACACAGAACGTCACTTTACGCTTCTTCTTCTCTTTGATTTCCTACTTCTCCATATCGTCATTACTTGGTGTCATTATCGTTTTTAAAATAAAGGAATGGGTAAATGATCAAGAGTTAATTCTATGAAAATTGTTAAAAAGTTAAAAAGTAAAAAAAAACGTTTTTTGTGTGTGTGTATATTAAGTAAAAATAGATAAAAATAATAAAAACTAATGTTAAAATAACTCCACCGACAAGACACACAAGGTGGCTTGGTATGTCTGTGCAAAAAATGTTGTTTAGATTTATATATTTTTTAATGAATGTATAAAGAATATGTGAAAAAAATCGAAATATGTTTTCATAAAATCATGAGTTTATCGAAATCTTCATGTTTATACAAATGTCCGTTTATATGTGACATTTGAATGTGATCACTTTAACCAGCCAATGATAAGTCGTTTACCCTGTGAATACTAAGATTTTAATATTTCTATCTCAATCACTTATTTGTCTATGTTAAAACATCAATAAAATCATTAAGATAAATATGTATGTACATACTTCGGAGTGAAATGCAGAATTTGAGTTTGATTATTTTTTAAATAACTAATGTCTTTAGTACCGTATAAATATCTATGATTTGTAGATGAATGTTACCTATAATGTTTCCTCAATGTAAGGAATGCTGTTTTATTTATTGATGAAATTGTAAAAGAAAAACACTTGTCTTTTACCACTTGAATTTATTTTATTATAACGACTAGTTTCGGGTGCTATGCTTCTATCTTCAGGTCTAAATATTAAATTTAAGGAATTCTGTATAATATTATCAGTGTGATGATGCATTGTCAAGTCTCAGGATTCCATTTTTTTTTTTTTTAAGATGACGAAAAAAGTTTCTCACATATTTTCTTCGGCTTGGAAAGTTAAAGTTCAGTTCTATCTTGATCATCCCCTAGTCAGCCGCGCATTTCTTCACGCTTCGGGAAATCAGAGGGGAAAATGAATTTTACAGCCTTCCTCCCTTGCCCCTACCCCGTCGCACGACATACAACCTTCATTGTCAAGCTCCATAGCCATTGTGCCGCCTTACGAGTCCCATTGTCAATTGCCAGCCGAGAGTTGAAAATTAACTTTAATTTTCCATGACACTTATTCTTCTACGATTGGGGGTTATTCTGAAACAAGGGAGCATTTTCATATCTAGGGGTGGGAAGATACAGTTGCTGTCTGATGAATATCTTACCAATATTCTTTGAAGATATCAAATAAATAGAAAATATAAAAATACTTCTCCAAAAAGTAAATGCGTACTACACATGAAATCATAAAAAAATTAAACAAAGAAACAGACTGTTTGTTGTCCTTAATAAGGTAAAATAAATAAATATAGAGTATGAGACCCTTTCAAAGCACAAGCTTAAATTGTCTTTTTGGAAAGGCATGTTGTAACTAGTATGAGATATTTTAAGTGTCATACATTTCCTTGTAACTTTATAAATATCAAAAATGTTCATATTATTATTTTTTGACATCTCTTCAAAGATGAAGAAGAATATAGAAGTCTGGGCATTTACCCATAAATGCCCAGACTTCCATTTTCTTCTTCATCTTTGATGAGATGTCAAAAAAATAATATGAAAAATATTCCTATAATTGGAGATAATCCAGATTTGTGAACAAGTATTTGGACACACTCAAAATGTTTTGAAGAAAAATGTTATTCAAAAGGATTGAATTTTTTATAAAACATTTTAATTATAAATGAAAATGCATTCAAATAATGTAGAGTTCAAAAATCTTGATCGTTATTAACTCCCTTGACAATCGAACAAGAGACTTCTAGTGGGGTAGTGAAACGCGCCAACAACGTCGATATATTACAAAAATTCCTTCTTTATCGTTGTACCTAAAATGATGCTTTCGTATACTAACATTTTCCGATTTATTATTCTTAGGAAGTCTGACAATATTTCTCGAGGCGATTGCATTTCCAGGAAATTATGTTTGTATCTAAATATATTAAGGGAATGATTCTCAGAACTCAAAGTAGGAACAAGGAATTAATAACTACTTCACTCTGATGTAGTCATAAGACATGAATTTTTGATTACCCCCCTTTTGCACATGCTGATATTTCATTAGGAATATATATTCAGATAAATCAAAGACTGATTTTGTATATTATTTATTTGTTTGGTTATGTTACCATTGTTTTGCCTTCTGGCGAGATTTTCAAATGAATGTTTGGATCATGTTGACTGATGTTCTTCGGTTTATGCAAATATACTCACATAATATGTAAATATTCAACATCAAACTAACAACCTACCCAGTATTAGGAAATATATGTCAATCTAAACATATAAAAGTAACAATGGTGCAAGATACCTTTTTGCGTTTACTAATGTAAACATGACCAGTTTTGAAAACTACAAGTGTTCTTACCACAGGTGAAAAAACAACAATTTGTATTTCAGATTAGTATTTTTTCATAAATTTGAAACATCACGTTTTTCCACAAAGTCAATGACAAATCCATAAACAATTAAATATATTCTTCTTTCTGACTCCATCTTTACTTATTTATTGTCTGTGAAGACTGTTGGAGTCAGCTCTCCTCGTCCTCGGGTTGTAGGTTCATCTATCGTGGATAACGTCACCTAGGTAATACTTTTGAATCGTGATTTTGTTTGCAGCATCTTAGAGTTCTTTGGTCTTCCCTAGATGTTATTAAGAAAGATCCACGGCGATTACGTGGTTCATAAAACATATATTTACAACATACGGAGCATAAAATACATGAGTACTTTATGCAAAAATCTGAGTTTCTCATCATAAAAATTATTCTTATATTTTAGACATCTCAACATAGATGTAGAAGAATAAAGAAGTCTGGGTATTTACAGGGCTTATGACCTTTCTTAGGCTGGCTAATTGACCAATTTACACACGAGCAACATTCACTATTCTACCAGAGATTGACAACCACACTACTCAATTTTTTAGAAATCCTACACATATCATAAATCTCATAACAATGCGCGTGTGAGTTTACTAGAGTCACCTGTGGTTGTATTGGGAAACCTTTTTATAGAAGAGACATTTTAAATTGGATATACGCAAGATTATTACGTATGTAGAGTGATCATTTTACAAGCTTATGATAGGTCAAAAGCCCTGTGAATACCCTGATCTCTATATTGTACTTCATCTTTATTGATATGCCAAATAACAAATGTCACCACGAACAAAAATGAATTAAACATGATTTTTTTAAATCCCTTTAACACCGCAATTTTCCATACAAATAAAAAAAATCTATATTTTGGGTCAATTAATTCATACTTTTGAATTTCATTCAAGGTCCTACAGAAAACCATGTTTGAATAAATATTATTTTTTGATTAATTTTCATTAATGCATTCACCATTTACTTGTGAAATGAATGAATAAATTATCATATTCAAATAAATACAAATACCTTATCAAACACCGCAGAAACATAATTTATATATTTATTGATTTGGCGTTTGATTTGTAGAACTCCATTTTAATTTATGTATTAAATTTAAATCAAACACAGATTTTTTGAGTCCACTAACTTGTATTTTATTAACAAAAACACAAAAAAAAAATATTGTGACAATTGTTTTGCCTTGTTAGGGCATTATCAAACGAATGTGAAGATCAAATGGACTACGGTCCTCATGTAGCCATACAATTCTAAGTGACAGTTTTAACACGTGCAGCAATAATTTATGGGAGACAACAGTAGCTAATGGGGGATGTAGGTACGTACCCTTATATTTATTTTCTGGGAAATGATGAATTTATTGACATGGCAATTTTTTTAGAGAATTAATGTTTGAAATTGAATTAAAAATTTATTTGGTTGTTAATTGAAGGAATATAATTTTTATGTGCTTTCCGAATTTAAAAAAAATCTCCATTTTATTTAGTTTTAACCCTTTATTATTAGTGTTTAATATTTTTAATCCCGTGTCTTTTTTCAAAAAAATTCCAAAACAATGATTTGTCTATTTTTAAAGACCACTTATTTATATTCATTAATTATGTTTGAATTAAATTATTTCGTCTTAATAAACGTACCCTACAAGACTTCTAAACATTTGTTAATTAGAAATAATGACATATTCGTCGCTTCAGGAAACTCCTGAAAAATGTCACCGAAGTCTTCCGGTCGGTAATTACCGCCTTTGTGAAAATGTCCGGAACGCTTTCCTCCTGCGAACTCACTACAATTTTGAGCGCTTCAGAACAAAACAAAAGCGCAACGATTTCAGGAAAGCTTTTGTCCGAGCTTTATTGAAGTGTGAGTTTCTGTACATTCCACTGCACTTTTGGTCAATTACTTAAATACTTACTGTCATGTATTTTAAACATAAAACATGTTTCAGATATAGGTAATATATTTACTAAATTTCATATATCGTCAATCCTTAATAAAATTTTGGAAGTGTAGGAAATAAAATTAATAAATTATGAAGCAATACAAAATATTAACATGTTGACATCTCAGCATAGATGAAAAATAATATGGAGGTCTGTGTATTTACATGGGATATGACCCTCATAGGCTTATAGGTGATCACTTCACACATGTGTAACATTTACCATGATAGACATCTACAGCACTCTAATATTTGAAACTCATATATGTACCATAAATCTTGTGATGCTTTATATTTAATTTCACGGGAGCCATCTATGGTTAATTTTGAGAAAGTCAAACAAAGAGCGTCATGAAATTTATGATATACCATATGTTTGTATGACTTCCAAAAAAAATTGTAGCGTGGATGTCAATCATGGGTAAAATGATTAATGGTACACGTTTGTAAAGTGATCACTTATCTAGCATATGGCAGGACATAAGCTCTGTAAATACCCAGACTTCCATATTGGTCTTCTGACAGCGATAAATATAAATATTAATTTAATATCTTTTTTTGGGCAGTTATAAAATACTGACATAACGCTCTTTAATGTTTAATGAAGTTTAAATTGTGAAATACGCTTTAAAAACAGTTTATTATCATATTTTGATGTATCTCGAAATCCGAAAGCATTCACAGGAATCTAGAAAATGTGCCTCGCTACTTCCGGAGACCGGATGGAGACCGGAAGTAGGTCCAGCTTGGAGGATATATCAGCCGGAAGTACTGCGAGAGGTTATAAATCATGACTGATGCATCTGTATTACTATTCGTGTTTATTTCACTTTTTAATCATTTTTGTTTTTATTTATAATTGATGCGAGAAACAAAAGCTTGGAAGACATGTTAGTAAAATTAAACTTGAGTGTGTCCAAATACTTATTCACAAATCTGGATTATCTCCAATAATAGGAGTTATTTTAAATATAATTCTTATCACTGGTCAACTAGTATGCTAAAATAATAAAATGAAAATTTCGTTTTTTAGCGATTTTCATGTATGTGATTATAATCCAGAATTCGGACCTCACACACAAATGAAAGAGTTTCTATAATTTACATTTGACGCACTAACTTTGTGATTTTCCATTTTTAAATTAAAATGTAACTATGTTTTAAAATCACATTAATTTTATAGTGATTTTAAAACAAAGTTACATTTTAATTATGAAAGAGTTTCTGCTCAATAATAAGCTTTTTTCATCTCACCAATAGGTGTATCTAGTGAAATACTAGTAATTCTAGCACTTTGTTCCGAACTTGAATAAAATATTTATATAGAAGTTCCAAGAATTAGAGTAATGTGATTGTCAATCATGGGTAGAATTGGTAAATATTACACGTGTGTAAAGTCACTTATCACCAGCATCTGACAATCGTAAGCCCCTTAAATTCCTAGACTTCCATATTCTTCTTCATTTATGTTGAGATGTCAAAAAATAATATGGATCAACTTAAATATGGTGATATTAATAAATGAATATAACAGTAATTGTTTGTCCGATTTCACTAAGAGTCCATTTCAATACTATTTGATCCAATTTAGTGGCGGAATTCCTGAACGGCGTTAATCATTTTAAACAAAGCAATCATAAAAACTCCACCATAATGTCATGTGTGCCTGGCATTTTCAAAATGAGAAAAGTTCATTAATTCGCAATCACTTGAACTAATTATAAAAACTAGTTATTAAAGTATCGTTTTCGAACGAACGACTAAAAAAAACAAATAAAAAAGAAAAATGCAGATATTTTTCCAACAATAATTTACTTCCAAAATTGACTTTGGTTATTTATTATGTTAAACGCAACAAAACGGTGTGCGTTTATGAGGATTTAAATCACATGAGGAACTGAGTAAATGTTATTTATAAATAATAATAAAAAAATTTAAAAAATACTGGATGAGGTAAGGATATAGAGGGTGAGGAAAGGCTTTTGTATAATTTTCTTTAGACTTTTCGTTACATACAAGTGCAAATGATAACAGGATTCTAGAATACGGATATATGTATATATGTTTGTAAATATATCCTATGTTCCAGTTATTTGATGAAATATTTACAATCTTAGATCCATTATCTTGTCTTTATGTTATGATCTACGATCTAATACAAAACATTGGATAGGTGGCAGAAAAATATCATCCTTTTTTTTATATTTCAATTATTCCGTCGTTCTCAGATTTTTTATAAAATATGGTATTGAAAAATAACAAAATAACATTTCCTTCAAGATCAATTTTCTACTTAGAATAGAAAAGCGGCGATTTTAAGGTTTGATCTTAAAATCAGGGCTGAATCTTGGTTGTCACAGGTCCATACGTTCCCGAAGGCTATTGACGTAAATATTCCTTTTTTGGTAAAGTCCCCCGGGAAGGACGTTGGGTTGGCTGGCTTATCTGAAGATAAATAAAGATATGCGGTGTGTAAATGTGTCGCATGTACTGGTTGAAAGATTGTAGGAAATTTTTGAGGGCTTACTGAAGACTAGCCAAAATTGTGATATTTTCAAAATATTTATGGTAAGTCAAATTTATAAGTAAATTTTTTTTATTAAATTTATAAATAAATAAATAGTAGTTTCAATTGAGATAAAAAAATGGTTTTATTCATTAATCACTTCTTAGTCCTAATGATATCAATCCATTTTTAATTTTAGTTTCACTTGGTAAATAGCACTATTTAAATCTGTTGTAACACGTATTTTGATGCATGACGAATGATTTTAGTTCTTCTTTTTCATCTTTTTGTTGGTGTGGGGCTTGTGGCCTGTTTTTAAGAATGGTAACCTATTATTCCCAGCTCTCCCTTATCCATCCATCTCTTGGTGGTCTGCCTAGGGGTCGTCTATTTTGGGGTTGTCCGTGCAGCTCAATGTGGGGGAGTTTGGATGGTTCATTTTTTTTCAGACGCGCATACCGTTTTACGATTTTTGAAAATGATTTAAAATGCATTGAAAAACGTGTTAGAATAAATTTTATAAAATACTGGTATTAACCAAGTTAAACTCAAATTGAAAGAAGAAAAAGGGTGCTAAAATACACCATACTTGAAGAACATTACAAGTATACAAAGGATAACTTAACCAGCCAATAGCATGTCGTAAGCTTTGAAAATATCAACACAAAAATATTTTTATTTTGTTTTTATTTCTTTTTTTCTTTCAAGTGGAACGGAAGGTCTGCTGACGACAATCAACAGTCCGGCTTTTCCTAAGGAGTTTTACGTAGTTTTTTTTTGTAGCAATGAGCAAATGCTGAGAAGTTCCTGATTGGCACACACTAAATTATCCCTCCTGTTCCCAATACAGACAATTTTTTTTTCTAATCCAGAAGAAAGAAAAACCACTTAATGATCTTTAAACCTTGTACATAATAATCAAGCTAAATAACTAATGCAACTCCTATCTTACCAATTTATATTAAAATTAAAAATCCGTTAAAATAATTTCGCTGAAAATTTTCAGAGGGTTGGGATGGAATGTTTCAGGTTGAATTCTGGCCAAAACAATGCGAGGCCTGTCAGATATGTTCGTTGTGCAACTCGCATTGCAAGCTTTCAAAACAGTCGTGGGCATCCCTGGGCTCTTAGTGCATTCACTGATGCACCTGATCACGAAATGTGACAGCTTTATGTGACCTCAATTTCCAACGTTTATTTTGTTTTCAAAGAGCAAACGAGCTTTTGAAACGTTCGCGTTTTATTCATATATTTATTGGGTGAAAAATTAAACTACGACATTTTGAGTGTGTCCAAATACTTGTTTACAAAATCTGGTATATAGATTATCTCCAATTACAGGAGTTATTTTCATATTATTTTTTGACAAATATTTTTTCACATACTGATATAAGAGTTTCTGCTCAAAAAAAGCTTCTTTTCGCCTCACCAATAGATGTCTCTAGTGAAGTTCTAGCTATTCAGTAACAATGTTTCTGAATTGGTTTATACATATATAACTTCCAAGAATTTCAGTAGTGTGGTTGTCAATAAGGGGTAGAATCGGTGAATGTTACACGTGTGTAAAGTGATCACTTAAACCAGTCTATGACGGTCGTTAGCCCCGTAAATGCCCAGACTACCATATTTTTTTCTTCATCTTTGATGAGATGTCAAAAAATAATATAAAAATTAAACTGGTTATATCGAAAAAATATTATTTATTATATCAGAAATTGGATTTTCCGTCCTACGTATGAAATTTCAGTTTAAAGGCGTCTTAATTTGATATGAAACATGATCGTTCTTCCTTTTTTTACGAAAGAAGATATAAATCTGAGCATCCCAGGGCTTACGACCTGGCTTTTGTCTGGCTTAAACGATCACTTTATACACGTTTACAATTCTGCATATTATTGAATTTTAGTCCACCTCCGTGATGTAATGGTGGTGTGTTTAGCTACCGTGCTGAAGATCTTGGGTTCGATTTCCAGGGGATTTAAAATAAATATTAGTGATTTTACACTGTAATATTTGTTCAGTATTACCCTAGACTGTTCGCTGAAACGCAGGAGTGATCACCTCACCTTTTTACAAGATAACACTGCGTCAAAACGATGCACCATTAGATGCTGATAGGAAGACGAAAATTGAATATCCTTAATAATTTATTAAAAAAAAATTATATTTATGCAATGGTTTTTAATCCTTCAGCGTAACGTTAAGGTTTTTGATACATTTGTGAAGTATGACTGATTGTTGCGCCATCAGTTTAGGGATTGGTGAAATATTTATTATACTTATTCCTTTTGTCTAGAAAACCTTTCAATTGACACTTCATCCGAAGGGTGAATCACCCCAGTAACCAAACTTTTTTTCATTAAAGCTGGTATTTTATTAAATATACCAGCATATTATTCTGAATTTGAAAAAAATAACGCGATGTTAAAAAACCCAGATTTGACGTTTTAATTCCTGGAAATGTATTGTATTTCTTTGTTTTAATTTACTAACAATACAGCCCCTCGACTCACACCAGCCCCAACGACCCCTAGCTCGGCGAAATTCGAGCTAGGTGATCCATCTTTTGCGACTGAAACGGGACACTGCAGCAGGGTTTTATTTAATTTTTTCATCAACTTCCCAACCCCTATTTAGTTTCCACCCATCCCGGTATATTCCCAACCTCCCCTACTCATGCCCACACACGTCCCAGTTTAACGTACAGGCTTTTTGTTCCAATTCAATTTGTTGCCATGTTAATAGTACCATCCTCTTTTCCTGGCAAGTATTCGTGGTCCTTTTTCGGGTTTTAATCTCGATTAAAGTAGATGACATCACTTTTGTAAAACACAAATCTATATTACTGAATAGTACGTATACCGGCTTACCCGTTTCAAATAGTTAGTCTGGGATAATTTCAAAAAACATCACGTTTTCTCATTTTAAAAGATGTATAATTATTTTTTCTGTTTTGAAAATAATTAATATTTTTTAAAAAGTAGGACTTTCAAATAAAAATGGTATGATATATTTAGTGGAAACAATGTCACACAGTATTTAAACTGATCACTTGAGCCAGCATACGTTAGGTCTTAAGTCGCGTAAACGCTTAAACTTCCATCTTCCCTTCAGATAAAAAAAATACCACATAAGTGTCAGTTGTTCGTAACGCTCATCGATATTTTTTTCTGTGAGGTTTATTTGTAATCATATATGTAACTTTAAATTGCATCTTTGTAGAAAAAACGGTGAAAATTTTTATTTTTTAAATATTCGTAAATTTGCGTTTTTTTTTTCCATTTAAAGCCAAACATGTTTTAGATACTGTTTTAATATATTTATTTTTTTAATAAAAGTGAAATATTTATGTTTTTATTATTAAAACAAGTATTTCAATTTCATTCATGAGCCTAAGCGGCTCGTTATTAGAAATAGGTATCAAACTGTGGTAGAGTGGGTTCGAACCGAGAAACTCTGACTTAAGAGTCCGCGACACTAACCACGGGACCACAACCTGACACATCTTACCCTGACAGATCTTTAGTATCCAATTTCAATACTAGGAAAGAAATGTGGGGGTAGATGATTTGAAAAATGCATATCAAATATCCAAACTATTTGAAAATTAGGATTTCTTGAATTCATTTTGTAATTAGCCAGATTCTCAGTCGGGCGTGTATCCAACTACGTCACTCTGCGTCGTGGCGCCTGACGTAGATATATGACGATGCCTATAGTTCCAGATAACTAATCAATTGACAAATGTATTTATCGTCAATCATAAAGACAAGGTAATCGATCTTGCGTCGCGCGTATCAATTCATGGCGTCGAAAAATGATTTAAGCTTTATTAATACGAGTGACAGTATTTTCAACCCTTAATCAATTTAACAACATAAATTGCGAAAAGAGGGTCTCGAAAAACATTTGTTAAAGAATCAAACTTAATTTTAGATTGTATTTTATAATCGGTAAACCCCACAATGTCACTGAACTTTGGTAATAAATCATTGTAAGATTACAACACCTGTCAATTTATTTCACCAGTTAACACATCAATAATTAATTAATTCAGAATGCAAATAGAAGTAGTATTGGTTTGTTAATTTATGTATGGTCAATGACGTAATATTTATAGCACAGACAGTTACCATGTGTGTTTCCTGTGGTAAAATAAAAATGAGTATTTATGTTAAATTACAAGAGCTTTGTTTAAATAAATCAAAATATAATATTATATTTTTGTTCAAATATATTATTTTTGAAAAAAAAAAAATATTGTACACTCGAACATTTTCAAGTTTTACTTTCAGCATTCTTTTAATACAATTTTTTTAAACTTCATGCATTTTACCTTTTTTTCAGATCTTTTGTGACTCGTCTTTTGAAGCATTTAACATCATTATCAAACTATTATCACGGTATATTATTTATTGATTCGACATTAACTTTGTGGAATGACATGATTATTTTAATACATAAAAAATCAAATTCAGATAAAACAATAATTAATAATATACTGTTTCAAAATACGCCACCATTATTATCAATGTTTCCTTTTACAAAAAATGTTGTTCCTCAACCCCCCTACCTATATTTATTAACCTATATATACTTTTAATTCGAAATATATTTTTATTCGTTAGTTTTAACTTGTACCAGAAGATGAAAACAATTGTCGTTTTCGTCTTCTAGTCGTAAATAAAAATAAAACTCAATTCAGTGGATTATTCAAGTGTTTAATTTAATTTAAATATTATCACGGTGTTTGATAATGATGTTAAATGCATAGAAACCCACGAGAAAAGTAAGATTTTAAGAAAGAGTAGAATCTACTCGTGAAAAAAAATCACACAAATGCCAAAAAGTTACAACAAGCTGTCGAATTCAGTAATCGTATTTTGTGTATGTGTAGTTGGAAATGGGAGCAGAGAAAAGCCGAGGAAAGTGTGACATAATCAAATCATAATAGTATTTCAAAACTTGAAAGTGGTCAAGTCGGAATAATCAGCTGGTATGTAGAATGAATGTAAAAGAGGCAAATATTGTTTGCATAGACAGAGTGATGCGGTGTAACAGTTTGTTGATTTTTAATGATTTTCGCTTTGAAAAGTATGAAAATAGGAAGTATTATTTTTAAACAATAAATTATACAAATATGAAACACGAGTTAAAGAACAGTAAAACAGCACAAAAATAAAACAAATGATAAAAATGATATTCATTTTTTTCCCGAACAGTATATTATTAAGCTCAGGATTACTTACATATTATAAACAATGAAATGAATTCCATGTGTATGCATGCATACATGAATCTAACCATTCCAATGATAAATTTAAGGTGTTTATGAAATTCGATTATACCGCCAGAATTTACGACCTTAAAACAAAAGCCGAAAAACAGATCTGAAAAAATATATCCCACGGTTTAAAAGCGGCGCTGATCATAAATAAGTATGAAAAACATTTTTGCCGAAAGCTTTCACCTCAGATATAAGCCCATATCACCAATATCGGATTTACTTGTTAGCGCAAATGTATTTTCCGTCTAAGGGTAGTATTTTTGTCACTTTTTTAAAGAATTTAGCCTTGAAATTTTAACAGAAAAGAAATATCGACGAAAGGAAAATCACAGTTTTTCGTCAGAAAATTCTGTTGTGTTCAAAGATATTTTGTACTAATAATGTGATTTGGAATTTCGTACCTACTGTTATATATGAAACTTCATACTCTTTATGATAAAATAAACCTATTTTTGGAATTTACCATTCTTCAAAAACAATATTTGGTCATGTATTGCAGCCAAATATGTATGTAGGTACTTTTATATGATCGTAGAATCAAGTCTTACTTCCGTCAGTCGAAAGAAGTATGAATATCGAATAAATAAAATGATTTTAATGAACTTCTATAGAAAAAATAAAGAAAGAGGAATATAAAATACTGCTAAATATTTTTTTTTCATTTATTGATTCAGCAGCTACTTTGAAAAAATATCTTTTAATTTTTTATTTTAATTTCAATTGGTAAATACTCATCATCATCAGTTTCATAATCAAGAAGTATCGTATTTGAAGTTTTATCAGCTGCATCTGTACCATCGCTTTCATCATCAGCAGTTTCATCGTTTGCAATATCTGCAGTTTCACCTTAACATCATCATCAACAGCTAGAACATCATCAGCTGGATATATAGTAACATCTTCATCATCAGCAGTATAAACATAATCAGCATCTGATGCATCATCTTTATTTAAAAAAAGCAGTTTCATCATAAGCAGCATCTGTAGTTTCACGTTTATCATTAAAAGCATCTGGTTTATCATCAACTGGATATGTATCAACATCTGGTTTATCATCAACTGGATATGTATCAACATCTTCAGTATCGGCAGAATCATCATTAGCAGCGTCTTTAGTATCATCTTCATCTTAATCATCAACATCGTAAAAAAACATAAGCATTATTGGCGTGTTCAGTACAATCACCACCACGTATTAATCACCTTTTAGAGCAACATTTTGCGTGTATCCAAATACTTGTTCACAAATCTGGATTATATCCAATTAATAATAATAATAAAACCCTTACCGCACCCCAATGGTGCATAGGGTACTGCTTCATATAAACGCAGTGTTATCTCGATCGATTACACATGAAGGAAAGGTGATCAGCCCTCCACTTCAGGTACCAGTCCAGTGTAATATTGAATAAATATTAGAAAAAAATCACTTAAATTTATTAAACCCCCCTGGGAATCGAACCCGGGACCTCCAGAACGGTAGCCGAGCATGCTGCCCATTACACTACGGAGGCGGACAATATATATTCTTCATATTATTTTTTATTTTCATATTCTTCTTCATCTTTGATGAGATGTCAAAAAATAATACCCTTTAGAGCTATTGCAGATATGGGGTTAGAACCAACTTTTTTAACTGAAGATGCTTCAAAACAAAAAAAGGAAGGACAACTTAAAAAAGGTAAAATTACGATAGCTCTGCGTTTTATTTATTGAAAATATTTTTCATTATTATTACAGCAATGCGTAAATAATTGTTAAAAGCAAATAATCAATAGTGAATAAAGAACATAGAGGTATAAACAAAAATGAGAATGGTGAACATCGTCCTGTCTACAGCGATCACCAGGACCTTCCAGTACTTAGCTTCCTCACAGTCGGGATCTTCTCCCTTCTCTACTTCTTCAAACGGCTCTATATTTGTGTCCGACTGCAGTGTATGATATACTTCAACATTCTGAAGAAAAAAACAAGTTTTTTACAACATTGTAAGTGTGTTTCCTATTTCCAAATAGATTTTTTTAAATCTCTAAATGTTTTTTAATAGTTTTATAACATAAATGTGGAATTGTTTGATAATTTGTTTTTTTTTAACGTCACTATTTTTTGTTAATGTAATGTAATGTCTAGTATTGTTAATGTAACTATTGTTTATTTTATTTTTTTTTTTATATGTAAGCTGTACAATTCCCGAATAAATAAAAATAAAAATAAAAAAAATGATATCTCTAGTGAAATTCTAGTTAATTCAAGCACTATGTTTCGAATTAGAAAAATATATTTAGAAGTTCCAAGAATTTGAGTAGTGTGGTCGTCAATCATGGGTAGAATTGGAGAATGTTACAAGTGTGTAAAGTGATCACTTAAACCAGCCTATGACGGTCGTCAGCCCCGTAAATCCCCAGACATCCATATTCTTCTTCATCTTTGTTGAGATGTCAAAAAATAATATAATATTTTTGACATCTCCACATAAATGAAGAAGAATATGGAAGTCTGGGCATTTACAGTGATAACGACCGTCATAGTCTGCCTTAAGTAAATGCTAGAATGGCGAATGTTACACGTGTATAAAGTGATCAATTATCCTGCTTATGACAAGTCTTACCCTTTAAATATCCAGACTTCTATATTCGTCTTTATCAGCGAGTGTTTTTGCCTAGAATTTTCACTCATGAATTACATGAAATTATGGTAACTTTAAACATAAAGAGTAAATCCACTCACGAGTAGGCATAGGCTATGAAACTTAAAAAGTTGAGGCCTGAGTAGGGTCATGATAAGCGGTATTGTATAAGCCCTAGCTAGATTTCAGAGTCACTTAGACGTTAGGTAATTTAAAAAAAAAAGATATTCGAGGTATATAAGACAAAATTACGACATATTTGATATCTCAACATAGATGAAGATTCTGGAAAATTATAAAAAAGATCTTCTCTATCCTAGTTGAGGTTTGATTTTAAAATATTTTATAAAAATGTATTTTGCAAAACTGTGTTATTTTTCCAAGGCTGTGAAAATTCATATTTATTAGCATTGAATATATTACAGGCAACTTCGAAATGAACCCTAAATGTTTGGTTTGCATCAATCATTGATTTGTTCGGAATAAAAGTTTTCCGCTTCATCACGTTTCCATAAAAATTCATCCGAAATTTGGCCGAATCATTGAAACATGAAGATAACAAACGATTCGCACGTTTCATACCTTGTTTCGTATTTTGTTTATCGGTTTATCCTTTGTTTATCGCTTCGTACCTTGTTTTATCGCAAACCGACCTAAATCGTTTACATTTTAGGCTCAAAATCGTTTTAAGGGAAACAAAACCAAGATAAGCAGAAATGAAAACGGTTTCGATGAAAATAAAGACAATGAGAAAAGAATAATATTTGAAAATATTATTCGTTCCATTTTACTTTTAAAAAACTACATAATAAAAGAGATTTTTCTAAACTAAGACTAACTAACCATCACGCTGCTTCTCTGCAGGGGTAGGCAGAGAGAAAAGAACGCCACACCAATCTGTCTTAGCAAACATTCTTCGCCTCTTCCACGTTCATGCATCTACTATTATTACGACTCCTAACCTGACCACTTTCGCTTTCACTTTCACTGATCGTGCCATGTTTTTCTCAGTCTTCTTCTGCTCCTTTTTCCGATTACAATCGTCTCATTAATTTGTTTGACCGTTCTTTCCTCAGTCATTCGTTACATATGTCCAAACCATCTCAACACACCTTTCTTAATGTTATCAATAATGCTTATCTCAGCTTTGCATTCCTTCCTTATTTCACTATTCGAACATCTATCATACATCGTTTTGTCACACATTCTTCTGAGAGATCGCATTTCAACTGCATTCAGACTACTTTCATCCTTCTTTTGCCAACTCCATGTTTCACTTCCATATATTAAAGTTGGAACCAGGACTCCGTTGTGTACTGTCAGTTAAGCTTCCGCTGATAGGTTTTTATTTGCTATAACTTTCTAAAGGTCCGTTATTAAATATGTTTCCAATCATTAGCTGTAACTGCTAATCAACACAAAAAATAAAGCTAATTTAGATCTACCCAAGCTCTTTTGCCTAGCGACCATTTTTTTTAAATATTGTTAAGTACTCGTAGTTAGTGTTGTATTATAAATTAGTCTTGAAAAAGAAGCGGTTAGCTTCAAAACCGGTAGACATAAAAATTAAATTGTAATAAAATATTAAAAGTAATTTTATAAAATAGAAAATCAAAATGTTATTGCTTCAAATATAAATTATAGAATAAAAGAGATATTTAAAAGATTAAATTTTTATTATTATTTTTTATTAAAAGCATTGTTCACTTAAGTGGTATGGTAATATAACACTCTCCTTATCATTCGTTCATCACTTAAAAATGGTGTTACACAAAGTGAACGATGAATGATAAAGAGGGTGTTTGTATTTTTGATTGTGTATTTATTTTTCAACATCCTTTCGCCCTATTCTTTGCCTTTCAACCTCCATCTTCAGGGCGTAAAATACCGGTAAAAAATATCAAATTTAAATTTTGACATCTCAACATAGATGAAGAAGAGTATAGAAGTCTGCTTTTTTACTGGGGTAATGATTCATGCTGAAATAATCTGGTGGATATTTAAATAATTTTTAAAATATGTTTTCAGGTGTCTCCCGGTATGTAAAATAGTCCGGTTATTTCTAAAAATGAATTCGCGGTGACAATAAAAATCAGTAAATGATGTTAGAGGAGACAGAGATAGCAGCTATAACAAAAAACAAAAATAATGAATTACTCACATTACGGAAAAAATGAAGTATTCGGTCTATATTAATTAAATCACAATGTGGACAGTAAAAATTATTGTTACCTTAAATGTTATCATGAGGATTAAATCGTAGTCATACAGGAGAAAGTGACCAAGTGCATTTTTCTCAAAAAAAGGGATCATTGACTATTTGATATCTTACTTGCTTAATATTGCTCTGAGAAAAATCCCAAAGGATTTTAATCTTGGAAGTATAATATATTGACTTGTTAAAAATGACTAACTGCATTGATGTTTATTTTCTTGCCTAGCAAAAGTGACTTAAATGGCCCTTCTGAACATTTTACGTTTTGTGAGTTGGTCACTTTCTCCTGTACGACTACGAAATACACACACATAAAAATATATAGGGAAAGATGGGGTATTCTTATGCACACTTTATTTTGGCCAAAAAATAGACAAAAAATGCCTTTTCTAAAAATTTTAAACCTTGGTTATGTAGTACGAAAAATAACCTACCTTCCTTTTGGTATCAGCAATTTTGACAATACTTTATTTTTTTAAACCAAATTAGGTGAATTAGTTTGAATTAGAAACCCATAAATTACTTTGACTCCACTACGATTATTGATGGTTGTATGTGCCCACCTATGGTGGATACTTTCTAGTTAAATTTGGATCTGGCAGAGGCCGCTCGCGGCATGAAACAGGAAGTGAAAGGCTGTATGGGGAACTGTCAATTTTGACATAACTGTCAAACGAATCTAACATGGCATTCTGGGGGTAGAATGTAACGTCGATAATCATTCGGGGAGGAATTTGTGATTGATATTTTTCAAGGGTTGGCGTTTTGAGACGCAAATAGATATTCTATAAAAAAATGGTACCCTAAAAAACATTTAACAATGTAGCATTTTTAACTTGCTGTTAGTCGCACTATAAAATGGCGGAATATTGTATAATAATAAACAGTTTTGGTAAAATTAAGAAAGGTATGTTGAGATCGTTGAATGAAAGAGAGAACAGTAAGACAAGGTTATGAGGCAAATGTAATTTTAAATATTATAGAAATAGAAAAAGAATATACAATATATACATACAAGACGTTTAAATTCATCCCACCTAAATAAAGTCGGCTGATATATTACTATTGTTGCAAACTTGTCAATTTCTCACTGTACTAAACTGTATTTAAATTTTGTATATTAAAAGCATTGTTAACTTTGTGGAATGGTAATATAACACTCTCCTTATCATTAATCGTTAATTATATCATGTCATTGATTTTAATAAACACTTATTCGTGACTACCGGTTTTGGAATGATCATTCCATCATCAGGTCAATAAAATGAAATTATTACGGTCTGACATTTATACAAAAGTAAAATTTTGAAAGGGGGAAAGAAGACAAATTAATTACAATCACAATTTTAAAAAGCGAACATGAAGTTAAATTAAGTTGGTTATTTAGTATGGGTAAGTTTTTATTATTTGCTTTACTTATTTATAATTTTTAATATACTATTTTGCTGAAATATTACATATCGTTTATTCTCACAAAATGATATTACAATAACATATTGTTTATTACGAAAGCATTCTGACAAAATTATCACAAAAGTTAAGTAAGTGTAAGGTTTGGTTAGAGTACACTATTGAAAATATTCCCATTGTGATTCATTTGTCGTCTTTCTCTCTTTCAAAGATTTTATTTTTATACAAATGTCAAATCGTAATAATTTGATTTTAATGACCTGATAATGAAATAATTTTCCAAAACCATTAGTAAAAGTATTTAAAAAATTGGTATTACACCTAGTAAATAATGGATGGTAAGGAGAGTGTTTTATTACCATTCCAAAATTATCTATGCTTTTTACATACAAAAAATTATCAATAATTATTATTAGGGCCATACACGCAATTACAGGATTCATTCAGCGTTCGTATTTAGAATAAATTGTATTTTTTTTATATACTCGTACATTGGGAAAAAAAGTATTATTTTAACGTGTATGAAAAAAAAATTAATTTGGTCCGTCTCCGTAGTGTAATGGTCAGCACGCTCGGCTACCATTCTGGAGGTCCTGGGCTCGATTCCTAGGGGGGGTCAAATAAATATAAGTGGTTTTTTCTCTGTAATATTTATTCAATATTACTTTGGACTGGTAACTAAAGTGGAGGGCTGATCACCTTTTTTTAATGCGTAAAACGATCAAGATAACACTGCATTTATATGAAGCAGTGCCCTATGCACCATTGGGGTGCGGATAAGGGTTTTAATATAATTATTATTATTTTAACTCAAAAACTTTCAATTTCTATTTTGTCTTCAAAACTGTATATGTATTTATTCCAAAGAAAAACTGATTTTTTCATATTTAACTTGTGTATGGCCTTAAAATAACACGGGTCCTATATGATGTAAAGTCTTATGCACCATTATGTCAAGGATTGGGTTAGAGTGAGTGTTAAACTATAAATGTCAGCTGATGTAATGTTTGAACGCGCGCCTAAAAACATCACCCTTCGTTAAATTCTAACGGATTGATTCTTTTTCAAAAAAGTTTTTAGGTTGATTTTGCCTCTTCCTAGCTTGATGCAAACAAATTCACATAAAAACGTCAGTCCGAACAAATAACAGACCCCGCTAGAGCGAACAAGCCGACACGACACCGGCAGTTTGAACGCGGGAAATGTACATATGTATATATCTTTATAATGTCTATACACATATATACAATACCGAAGTGTCGTTTGATTTTTTGACGCATGCACCTCGTATAAGTACAACTAGTAGAATTGACGTTATATCAATTTCAACGAATTTAAAAGTTTTTTCGTTAATTTATTTGGCACTTTGAGGTAATATCCATACATCTTTTTATTCATTTAACTTGGTAAATACTACTATTATCACAATATCAATAACCAAGTAAAATTTGCATTAAAAATAAATCAAAACTGTTTTTTGTAACGTCTAACATTTTCGAAAAGCGATGGGATACAAAAGTTGAGTAAAAAAATTAAAAAATTAAAATGATTGTAGATTTTTTCTTCTGACCCTTATTCGCACCAAATGGTGCATTAGACACTGCATAAATTGTCGCAGTACCAACTTAATCGATGATATTTTTCAATTATACACTAGTTTAACATCACTTGCTGAGTTATATATCATTACACAAGAGAAGTTTCGAAAGCAACAGTGGTTTTCACCGACAAATAATCACAATAACATTGTATTAACAATATTGACAAAAAATATTCAGATATATAAAAACGTGGTGGGGTAATAAACAGAGGGGAATGTTAAGGTATTCATTTATACACGTGTTTATTTTTTAATAATCAACATTTCATTCCTCAAAGTTCATTCCGAATTATTAAAAAATGTAACTTGATTGTTAATTATGTATATGAAGAAAAAATTATTTCTCCAGCACTTCATATGTGTACTTATCCAGGTTGATATTAAATAAATATTTTGTTAAAATCTCTCAAATTTATTTTCACCCCCCTAGGAATCAAAGAAGGTAGAAGAACAGGACGTACCCTTATTTGAACAGAAGAAAAAGAAAACAAAAACAACGGTAAAAGCGTTACTCATAATAACATGAATTATAGTATCAGGTACGGCGTAAATGTTCGTTTATCCAAAACGTTAAATATTACTGATCAGAAGATATTTTAAAACTTTTTTTAATGTTTTGCTGCCTGTTTTTAGAAAGTGAAAATAAAATATTTTACTTTTTATATTAATACTCTCCTTATCATTCACTTAGAAGGTGGACGATGAATGATAAGAAGAGTGTTATATTACCATACCATAAAGTTGATAATGCTTTTTTAATATAAAAAACCGTATTTGTATATTTTACCGTTCTTTCTTTACTCATTCGTTCCACATGTAGGTACAAACTATCTCAGCAAACCTTTCTTATTGTTATCAATAATGCGTATCCTGAGAAAAAAAAATGCCAAGGTGACATTACAATTTTTTCCTTATTCCACCATTAAAGTGGTATTACACAAAGTAAACGGTGAATAATAAGGAGTGTTATATTACCATACCACAAAGTTGATAATGTTTTTTATATAAAAAATATAGTGTTCATGTCTATTTAAACCTACAATTCTTTTTACAAAGAAAAAGATGTTTCTAGTGAAAAATTTCACAAAAAATTCCTTACTTTTTAAATTCAATGTTAAAAAAATATTAATTTAATTTAAAACATATAGTTGAAGAGGGTTTTCACAAAATTTCAGGTGATTTTTCAGGATATTTCTAAATTTGCTACATGACTGAAAATAGTAAAAGATTTTCCAATTGTGTGATTCTCTATTGATAGAAACTTCACACAGAGTACAATCTGCAGCCTTCAACCTCATTCTTCCCAATACTATCTGACCTCTGCTCTTCTGGGAAATATTTCTTTCTCTTTTTCTTGGAGCTTTCCAATCTACAGGATGACATCAAATAAATACTTTTTTGTGTATATTAAATTGAAATAAAGATCTGAAAATTATGACGATTATCTCAAAAAAATAACATTAATTTATTGATAATATCGTTCTTAGGACTGATATTATCAATAAATCAAATATTTTATGAACAATTTTTCAACGTACGGGATTCGTCGTTTGAATCACTAAGTCTTCAAATTCATTTTTCTGATTTTATGGATTAAGGACTGGTCGTTGGTTGATTTAAGTAATCACTTTATCAACATCATTCTACCAATGATTACCAAATATAAAACTTACTAAATAACCAAATGACAGGCGCCATGGCGTAGTTTGGTAAACGCTTGACTTACCTCAAAAATATGTTTTAAAAAGATTTATTTTCAATTGGTCTGGGTGTTTGTGATGTATTTTTCACCTTCCCTTAACCTTCCCTATCCTTACTATCCTAAGCCTCTTATAGGCTTTACGGGTAATTTTTTTTAAAGTAGCTTTCCGCATGGATAGGCAAAGAGAACGCCACACCAATCTGTCATTGTACACAATCCTCGCCTCTTCCACATTCATATATCTTCTTATACATACACGCCGATTATTCCAACCTGACCACTTTCAAGTATTTGAAATACTTGATCATGACAATTTTTCTCGATATACTATTGAATTTAGCAAGTACGAGTATATGTATTTAAAGTTTTAAAAAAACTTTCAATATTCAATACTAACTTCTTAAGCAATATTTTTGTTTGAATAATAAAAATTAGCAGAGACCTTCAATCGTGTAAAAAAATTGTTTTCCAGATTATTGTACATACTTCAAAACGCTAGATCATAAGATTTTTGAAACATTTATTACTTTTATTTGAAGGTCAGTTTTTTATTTATCCCAACCCTAACCTATTTCTTTCAATCTGGTCTACATGACCTTATCTCCTTTTGCTTTAGAAACATTGAAGCCATTGTGAAACTTGGTGTGGATAGTTTAGAAACATTTTTTGAATGTTTTCCGCAGATACATATATAAAATTAATTAGCTTTGTTTTCACCACTTTTTTTATTACTACAATTAAACCTACAGGTTTCAACAAAAACCTTGTCATCATCAGGGTTTATTTTAATTAAAAAACATTTAAATACTCTCACCAAAAACTTCCACACACTCCGTAAAAATCCTAAATGTTATTTTTATTTTTATTTTTCCTGATGATGTCAAGGTTCTTGTCGAAACCGGTAGGTTAAATTGTATCAATAAAAAAAGTGGTGAAAGCAAAGTTAATTAATTTTATAATGTTTAGAAACACCCTGTGACATCACCTTACCCCGGATAGGTTAGGTTAGCCGTAGGAATATACTCGTAGGTTGGATATCCACAGAAAACATCGTTGCACTTTGCAGTCGGGAGCAATCCTGCATGACAACTTGTCACCCTGCGAGATTTACTTTACTATTTGCTTTTATTTATTTTAAATTTTACTCCCACAACTTAAACTGCCTAGTTTATAATCGCAAAAAAAATTAAACATTATAAATATTTGTTTGTGCATACATATCGCTCACTCCTTTCAAGAACGTCATAAATCAAAAAACTTGATTTCTCAGGAGATCATTTTTAAAGTTTAAAAATGTATTAAAAACAAATATCAAGCCACTTATTGAACTCTTCACTGTGCAACAGATCTTTTTAGGTAAAACGTGAAGGTTTTTTCTCCATTTGAAAAATATTTAGTTTATTTAAAAAAATATTTAGTTTTTTTTTTTAAATAATTAAACAATACCTTTTCTTCAAAATGCAAAAACAACACTTTCTGCCCTATAGTGGGTAAATATTAAGTTAAAAATATGCCTCTTTTGTTGGGATATAGTACATTTTCTGTTCATTTAGAAAATATGTAAAACTGAATTTTATCCTTTGAGATTTTTTCAGGGCAACATTAAGCTTGCAAGATATCAAATAGTCAATGATTACGTTTTTGTAAAACAATGCACTTGGTCACTTTCTCCTGTATGACTACGATATGTATACTCGTATATATGATAGAAAGAATGCACGTTTAAGATAATCAGTATCGATAAAATTAAGAAAGGCGTGTTAAGATGGTTTGGGTATGGGGAACGAATGAAATAAGAGAGACAGAATCATAAATTTATGAGGCAAATGTAGTTAGTTATAGGACCAGAAGAAGACTGAGGAAAACTTGGCATGATCAAGGATTGGTTAGGTCAAAATTCGCATCAATCAAGGGAAAACGTGGTGATTAAATTATTTTTTAATATTATTTTATAAAACAATGTCGTTGTAAAAGAAATATTGCCAAGTATTGGACCTACTACTTGTCAAGTCGGAATAATTTTGTTCCGTTTATCATAAATTTAAATTGTTAATATATGAATGAAATAAATCAACGAAAAAAATGGTTCGCTGGGAAAAAAATCGATTAAAAAGGTGATTTAAAAAATATCCTCCCAAAAATATTCGCTTTCATTTTTTTTAGTGTATCCTTTTGTTTCAGAATAAGCTCGTTAGGTCGAGTACATAAATCTCCGAAATAGGTTAAAAGTCCAAAGTACGCTGGGATCAATTGACTTCTGACCTCTACGGGAGAGAAAGGGTTTAACCCTTTCATTGTCACCAAAATAAAGGCTATATTTACGGACAAATAGCAACCCACTTATCTTCAGAATAGTCACACGGCCTCAGGGCGTTATTGTAGATCTTTTTCTACTGTCGAAAAAGTCAACAGGAAAAGGCCTAACTAACTAGCTTACTAACTATGACGCCGCATTCTCGCAGGGGTAGGCAGAGGTATAATAATGTCATGCTGACCTGTATTTGCAAATACATGTATAATTCGCATTATTATTGGCAAATGACAGTAATTTGATAATGCCCTATCAAGACGAAAAAATTGTCACGATTTTTTTTAATAGTTTTTTTTTTTAATAAAATGTGCAACTTAGTAGACCCTTAAAAATCAGAGATTAATTAGAATATACTTTAAAAATAAATTATGGAGTTCTACAAATTAAACGCCAAATCATGAATGATGTTATTCGCCTCTTCCACATTCATGCATATCCTCATACATACCCGGCAATCATTTCAACTGCTGACCTGACCACTTTCAAATATTTGACACACCTGATCATGCTTAGTTTCAAACTAAATTCTCCTTATTTTTTTACCGTTCTTTCACCATTCGTTCGTTCCACGTATCGAAACCATCCTGACAAACGTTTCTTAATTTATATTGTTTGTTGATTCGGCATTAACTTTGTGAAGTGACACATTGATTTTTTTTAAACATACACGAGTATAATACCACTTTTCGAGTCTCATTTCATTACACACAACTAATTTCGGAAACTTCAGTTGTTTTCTACAGGTAAATAGAAAAACTTACAGTAGTTTAACTTTTCACCTGTCGAAGAAAACAACAGTAGTTTTCAAAACTACTCGTGTGTAATGAAATGAAACTCAATAAGTGGTATTATATGTTACATGTCGCTCACTCCTTTCAAGAACGTCATAAATCAAAAATCGTCAATTTTTAGTTTTGCATGTTTTTGGAATGCCCAGAAAATGTACTATATCCCAGCAAAAGAGGCATATTTTTAACTTAATATTTACCCGCTACAGGGCAGAAAATGTTGTTTTTGTATTTTGAAGAAAAGGTATTGTTTAATTATTTTTTTTAAATATACTAAATATTTTTCAAATGGAGAAAAAACCTTCAGGTTTTACCTAAAAAGATATGTTGCACAGTAAGAAGTTCAATAAGTGGCTTGTTATTTATTTTTAATACATTGTGTTATATTTTTAAACTTTAAAAACGTTCTCCTGAAAAAACAAGGTTTTTAATTTATGACGTTCTTGAAAGGAGTGAGCGATGTGTTATATTTTTAATTGTATCGTTAATGTTTATCTCAGCCTTGCACTTTTTTCCTTATTTCACAATTTAAACATCTACAATACGTCTTTTGGCATCGACCATGTCATGTAGTCTGAGCTGTATTTTCTCCAGAGAATGTAATGTATAGCCGCGATACGGGTGACTAGAGGAAGATTTAGTCCGCAGACGTCTGTCCCTTGTCTCTCGTCCTCTCAATAACTTATAACCTCCTGGGAAATGCCAGGAATATATGTCAATTTGTCCTACTGACCAAAAAGTCTAAAATAAATTGAAAACATCCCTATAAAATACATAATACAACATTAAATTGTTTTTTAAAAGCACTGTTAACATTGTGGTATGCTAATAAAGGGTCCGCCAAATAACTTTTTTTTTTTGAAAATGCTATAAAAAACATCGAGTGTAGCTTCGGCTGTGTGGCACGTAGCGCCGTCCTGTTGAAACCAAATGTTGCCAATATCCTCTTCTTCAATTTTTGTGAACAAAAATCCGTTCAACATGGCCCGATAACGATCGCCATTGACTGTAACGGCCACTCCTTGCTCATTTTCAAAGAAAAATGGCCCAATTATGCCTCTGGACCAAAATCCGCACCAAACAGTGACTCGTTTTGGGTGTACCGGCTTTTCAATGTATGCGTGCGGGTTTTCTGTGCCCCAAATACGACAATTTTGCTTGTTTACATACCCGCCAAGATCAAAATGAGCTTCATCCGAAAAGATGATTTTTTTGGCAAAATCGGCATCTTCTGTAAGTCGATCGCAGGCCCACTCAGCGAAGCGAAAACGCATTGGATGGTCAGTTGGCTTCAACTCCTGAACCAATTGGACTTTGTATGGCGTCATACCAAGGTCTTTATGCAAAATTCGTCTCAATGATGTCTCCGAAATGTTCAATTGTTGAGAACGACGGTGAATTGATGTTGATGGCGCTTCACGCACACTTTCTGCCACAACATCGATATTCTCGGGTGTACGCACTGTTTTTGGCTTTTCACGCTTTGGTTTATCGATGAGGATGCCAGTTTCTTTCACTTTTTTCACAAGATAACGAACATACGGAGCTGACGGTGCTTCTCTTCTTCCAAAAACCGTACGCAATTTTCGCACACATTCTGCAACATTACCATGATTTTCAAAGTAATGTCGCAATATTTCCCAGCGTTGTTCAAGCGTATACACAACCATATTCGCTCAGCGGAAGGATAAAACTAATTATCTGTCAAATCAGACATGAGCTAAATGTTACCATTCACGAAATAAGCACTAGTTGAAAAAAAAAACTTTAGATGGCGGACCCTATATAACATATGGTTTGTATGTAAAAAAATCAGGGTTTAGATCTTTCAAAAAATCAAATAAAAAGTATCTGCTAAATTAAATCTTTCCTCTTTCTACCATAGATGGTTCCAGAGAACTCACATTATTATAGGATTATTAAAGTATTATGGGATTAATGATATATGTAGGATATATGTTATATATGAATGATATATGCAAAAGAGTTTCTGCTCAATAAAAAGCTTCTTTTCATCTCACCAATAGATGTCTCTAGTAAAGTTCTAGTGATTCAAGAACAACGTTTCGAAATTGGTATATATGTATGGAACTTCCAAGAATTTGAATGGTGTGGTTCTCAATAATAGGTAGAATTGGTGAACGCTACACGTATGTAAAGGGATCACTTAAACCAGCCTATTACGGTCGTCAGCCCCGTAAATGCCCAAACTTCCACATTCTTCTTCATCTTTGATGAGATGTCAAAAAATAATATATATGTAGGAGTTTCAAAATTTGAGTAGTGTGGTTCAATCACGCGTAGGATGATAAATGTTGTACGTGTGTAAAATGATCACCAGCTTTTCACAGGTCTTAAGCCCCGTCAACACTTAGACATCCGTATGTTATTTATTGTTTTAGCATTCACATTGTGGCAAGACATGATTATATTAAAAATAAAACATTTGTTTTTTTATCAGTTGAGTATTATACTCGTATCTGTAGCTTCAGAAACTAGTCGTTAAAATATAATACTCAAGTGGTAAAAACAAGATTTATTTAAAATTTCCCAGACTTCTTCATCTATGTTGAGATATCAAATATGTTGTAGTTTGTGTCTTATATACCTCAATTTTTTTTTGAATTACCTAACGTTTAAGTGACTCTGAAATCTAGCTACGGCTTATGTAACATAGGTAACTGTATGTTTCATAGCCTATGCTTACTCGTATGTGGATTTACTCTTTATGTTTAAAGTTACTATAATTTCATGTAATTCATGAGTGAAAATTCTTGGCAAAAGCACTCGCTCCTCAAATATCTCTGTTTTTTGTTTAGTGCTGTTAATACTGAGAATATTACGAACCTTGATAACGGGAAGACCTAATGCCACCGAAACGGGTGAGGATGTCAAAAAAGACTTCAGCCTATAATTCATGTATGGCCAAGGTCTTGGATTGGTTGTCAATTTCACCAAGATCCCATTCACGATCAAACTTAACCAGATTGTAAAGATAGCCCAAAAGTAGAAGCAGACTGAAAAAGAGAAATGTAATTTATATTTATTGTTGGTGGTACAAATTGCCATTTTTAGTAAAAGGTAAAATCAAAGGAACACATAATGGTTCAAACCTATGTTTGGTAGTCTGGGCATGTACGTTGGCATTTGGTCAAGAACTCGAGTCAAACAAACTGTCAAATAAATCAAGTTAGCCATCAATATGCACATCTTCGTGACTTGGGATGATGGAAGCCAAAACGTGGACAATACGAGAATCACTGATGCTGAAACGAGAAAAGAAAAGACATTGTTGAACAGTTTACTGGATCATACGCTTTCCTGAACACAAAATTGTGGCAAAGTCTAGTAGAGCAATTTGGACCAAAGTCAAACACCTTGGATCATCTTAAGATCTAAAATAATTAGATCTTTCGCTAATTTGTTGAGTTGGAACCCGTAGCCGAGCAAACAGATATCTGCCAATCAATCACTAATGATCTTTTAACGTGAGAAATTGTTTAAAAAAAAAGAGAAGATAAAAGATACCTCTTGCAACTTAGATACATCCTGGTTCATTTTACATACTCTAACCAACTAACAAACTCACCATCACGCCCCTTCTCCATGGAGTAAGGCAAAGAGAATAGAACACAATAATAATCTGTCTTTATAAACAATCTATGCTTTTTCCACGTTCATGGATCTTCTCATACATACCCGCCGATTATTCCGATTCCTGACTCCTGGTCTGACCACGCCAAAGTATTTAAAATACGTTAAACACTCCATCTATGATTATGAAGAGGTTAACTCGTAGAGTGCTCAATTTTAGCAAATAAATTGTTACTTCAACTCTTGGTTTAGTATTTAAGGCTTTGGTGTTCTAAAAAACCCTCAGTGCTGCATCAGGGTACCCCAATGGCTATACTTTGGGGATTATTAGAACCACCCTTATATGAATAGTTTTTTTTTTATCATTTCGCTTGCGACTTCTATTCAGTTTCATAGATTGCATAGGTGAAATTGAAAAAAAACCCTATGAAGCCATTGATGATTTAGAAAAACGTAATGTGAAACTTACCGACAAATGGTGTGAATAGAAGCATAGTGTATGTGTGAGATATTCTGACAAAGGAGATGGTTATGTTAATCATGTTGTCGTCTCTTTCTGCTGAAGATTTGGTGTGTGGAGAAAAAAGAGACCATTCACTTGACCTTACAACTTCTTTGATCTCCCATCCTGATGTCACATTGTTTGTATCATCCTAAAAAGAAAAGTAAAAAAGCTTTTGACTCAGTTTTCTTCTCAAATGTTATGAATAAATCTGATCAAATTACAATCTTAAACAATAAAAATGAAAATGATATTATCTGGCGTTTCTCATGTGTGTGATTATAATCCCGGATTCAGACCTCACATACTAATCAAAGAGTTTCTGCTCAATAAATGCTTCTTTCATCTCACCAATAGATGTCTCTAGTGAAGCTCTAGTGATTCAAGAATAATGTTTCAAAATTGGTTCGTATTTATAACACTTCCAAGAATTTAAGTAGTGTGGTTGTCAATAATGGGTAGAATTGGTGAATGTTACACGTATGTAAAGTAATCAGTAAAACCAGCCTATGAAGTTTGTCAGCCCCGTAAATGCCCAGACTTCCATATTCTTCTTCATCTTGATGAGATGTCAAAAAATATTAAAGTTTTCTTCCAGTATAATTGCTAATATATTTTTTTATAAAATAAAACAACTTTGTTTGAACCATTTTTTGTATATAAGGTAAGTGTCTATAAAACTGACCTAGCCCCTATTGCTGACCTATTTCAAAGAAACAACAGATAATAAGACACTGGTTCAATTATTACTAATTTTTAATATTACCAACACTGCAGCCATGCTTGTGTTATGTGATGACAATGTTTTACAGTCAATATTTTGATTTTTCATATTTGAAATATCAGTTAAAGTTTGGACATCTGGCAAGTAGCGCGCGCACATGGAAAATCCTTAACAGACAAGCCTAATCTTTCAAGTTTTATTTTAAAGGTGTATTATTTTTATATGATTGATATTTACTAATATTTTATATGTGTTAGTTAGTTTAGTGTATTGAATTTACAAAAAACAAAGTATTTGTGAAATAACCATATGATTAATACAATACATTTATAAAATAAAAGTTGTCAGTATTACATTCACCCGAAATTTCATTAGTTTCCTTTACTGACCTATAGGTCAGTAATGAGTAAGACGAGAGCATTTTTAAAGTTTACATAAATTTGTGAAAATTCTTAAATACGTAAATTTCTTGCGTGCTTTGGATAGCATACACTTTTTGGATTATGGGGGCCTAATTCTGACCTATATATTTTTGCTTGGTTTTATAATTATAATAAATAGTTTCAGCGGTCAGTAATAGAAACGAATCTAGATCAGTATTATAAACACATACTATTTCAGAAAAGGAGTTTCGTTCTGAGCCATCTTTTTGTGATTTTTCTTATGTTAAAATACAATTTATTTTTTCTTTTTTAACATAATATCAACAAAAAAAACTTTGTTTATTATCAAACATAAACTGATTCCACTATACTCGCATGAGTGATCACCTTGCCTTCATGTAAGTAACCATCGAGATAACACTGCGTCAATACAACATCAGTGCAAATGCAGTGCACCATCGGGTGCGGATAAGAGTTAGTAGAATATAAATATAAATATATATATATATATATATATATATATATATATATATATATATATATATATATATATATATATATATATATATATATATGTATATACATATCAGGCACACTACCATAATGCTCTAATGTTGCACACCCAAATGAGGTTACTCCTTGTAAACCTCCAAATCCCACGATCTTAAATGTTCTAACAGCGTTTAACTGTCCCGTTCCGAAGGGGATATCAATTTCTTTACTAGCGCTGTATCTATCTCCACAGTTTAACCATCGGCGGTAGATTCCCAAATTTGCACGCGTGTGAATCGTGTTCTCGTTACGCAAGCGTTATTTGGCAAATACAGAGTGTTTTTTTTCGTTTCTAATAAGAATTATTATTAATTTAAATTATCTACTGAAATTTCTTGGTGCAATTGCATTTTCATATTTATTTTATAAATATCTACCTTTTTACACTAATTAAATTGTCATAATTTTAATATTTACTTTACCCTAACAATGAGTGGAAAATAATTGACAGATGATATGATTGAGCAACTTCTGAGCTATACGGACACTGATGTATGTATATAAGTGATGATGAATTCCATTTAGGGTTAGAAAATAAAGATTGTGCTTCCGACGCCGACTCAGATAACTATATAATCCAAGAACTTGATGAATCTGACTCTAACAGCGTCAAGCCCGTACATATGGTAGACAACAGTAGAAATGAAGAAAATTTGTTCACTTCCAAATCAGGCTACAGATGGACAGATATTCCCAAACCCAAGTCCAAACTGTTCATACAACGTAATGTCATTTTTGTATTGTTTCTCGCTTTTTCTGATTTTTTTACCATTCTTTGTTTTTTTTTTCACCATAATATACGACAAATTAGAAACCCGCTAGTATGTACCGAGTAGTATGCTTCTCTCTCTCTCTTTCTCTCCTCACCCCCTCTCGCTTGCATCGTTTCCGGCCGAAGCGCCTAGTGTCCAGTGATGCTTAAACATTGGGCGGAGTTGAATGTCATTTCCACAGAGAACTTCTTCACAACTATGTTTTTTTGAAAATTATTGTTTATTGCAGAAAATTCAAATTTAAATGGAAAAAATAGAATAACAATAGCATGATAAACATTTTGACATTAGTCGAATTTGTGAAAAACCTGTATTTTTAGCATTTTACTTGGGGTATTGCCAGTACCCCCTTCGGAACCCGCGGATTGTTTTTTTTTACTCTGGACAGGAAAGATTAAGCAGTCTCTGTGTGCCAGAAGATAAAGTGGCAGAAAAGAAGAAAAAAAAACTGAAAATCACCAAGGGTCTTCAAAAAATCTTCCTCGTAAAAACTAAAATAAAATGAGTCCTGTATTGTAAAGTAGGAAGGGGAATTTTTTAGGAATTGTAATAAATCCCAAAAAGGATGGTTCCGCTTTGATCAAGGTCATGGTATGCCTGAACTGGAAGTGCCAGAAAAACAGGATACTATATAGTATACTTCAGAAGGAATCATAAAAACAATTCCAGAACCGGTGTGACTAAATGCTAGAGGAAATTATTCCATTCCAGAATTACTTATTTATAGTGAGCTTAAAACAATACATTAACAATACATTTTGTTTAACCAATATGTTTTTTTTTAATAAATAATAAATTGTCACATAAGTACTTACTTTTACATTTATTTCCATTACAAATACTTATATCTTACTCCAGTTTACATATGGTAAAATATATTAAAATATGAATTTAGTTGTCTTTTTCACTCATAGTCAGTAATAGGGGCAACAGCGGTCAGTATTATGAAATAATCCATTTCGAATAGGTCAGTATTGAATACAAAGCCTTTAACTGTTTATTGCGTGGATTTTAATATATGCACTTGACTTTTGACTATTATTTTTTTAACTTTGTAAGGATAAAACTATCCCATTAAAAAATAAAAATAAATTAAAAAAATTATCAAGCCGTTTTAATATTAAATAAATATTTTAAAAATATGGACCGGCTTAAGACAAAAACTAGGTCAGTATTATAGACACTTACCTTATCTATTATTATAATTATTGCTATTATATTTGTCTTCTATTATTTTTACTACCATCACGCCTTTTCTCCCTAGGGGTAGGCAGAGAACCCCGCACTTTTCTGTCTTGCCATGCATTCTTGGCTTCCTTCACATCCATACATCTAGTACCACACCACCAGATTATAGGTTCTGATTAATCTGATCATGCCCAGTCTTTTTATACAGTATATTTCTTAATATCTCTTATTCTCGTTCTTTCAGAAAGGGTTTTAAATTGGTGATAGGTGACAGAATCAATTTACCAATTCCTTCATGAGCAAGGCGCCGACTTCCACGTGAAGATCCGTGATGGTCATTGCCTTATCTTGAGTTAGGAAGCCTATACTCAAGGTGCAATTGTGCTGGTCGTGAGGCCATCGCGCCAAGTCCGGTCCAGGAGCACACCACGTGTGCAGGCGGCAGGGCGATATGCGCAGCACGAAGCCATCATCGTCTACCACCACGCGCAGACTTGGATCGTGGGGCAAAGTATCAAGGTCTTCAGAACTGAAAAAGATAACATAAAAATTCCACGCACTAATCCGTAATTCTAAAATGAGTTTTTGGAAAAGATTTCCTAGTGTAAATTATATGTATAATTTATATTTGAAGAACTTACTTTGTGGTTTTCCATTGTATAATAAAAATGTAACTTTGTTTTAAAATCACTATAAATATTTTATTATAACTTAATTATAATGTCTACCGGTTTCGAAGCTAACCGATTCTTTATCAAGACTGATTAATACTAAAAAAAATAGCATTAATCAGTCTTGATAAAGAAGCGATTAGCTTCGAAATCGGAAGACATTATTATTTAGTAATAATAAAATATTTATAGTGATTTTAAAACAAAGTTACATTTTAATTATAAATTATATGTAGTTAAAAATTTGAATATTTTTAGACTTTCATTTTCTTCTTCTTCGTTTGCTTCGTTATAATTGTTAGGGCGTTATCAAACTAATGTGAATATTATATTTTTTATTGATAAGATTATTTATTTATAAGTTTTTTTGATCACCTGTCGATGAAAACGTCAGTGGTTTTCGAAACTAGTCGTGTGAAATAAAATTCCAGTGGTGGTATTATACAAGTGTTTAATTTTTTATTATCGATGTGAAGATTTATCCAACGATTACGATTCGTGTAGATTATTTTTTTTTAATATATATTTTTACTTACTGGTATAATATCAAATCAGGAACCCAAATATCTCTATTGTTAAGAATAAGTCGAGAGATGTTGTTATATTGAGTCCTATTCCAGTGAAGCCTATTATCAAGCCATCCCTAAAATAAAATAAATAACAACAATTTATTTGAAAAATGTTTGCTTGTTGAACATCCTAAATCTTCTAAAATTGTTCTTTCGAAATTTTGACACAACGTTGCATTTGAATACGCAAGTTCTTTTGTTAACCTGTTACATTTTTTTTGGAAAACAGGTTTTGTTGTACCGCAGTGGAAGCGCCATCTGTTTAACGCAACAACAAAAACGTAATGTTAAAGATTGCTTATTGCTTATGGCGGACAGCGTGCTTCTTAACTGATTTCATTGTGATTATTCTTAGATTTTTAATATTTTTATTTCTTCACAAGTACCTATTAAGAAACGAAACTTTAAAATTATTATAGAAATTTATAATTTCTTCTATATTTCCTTTCTATTTAACCAGACTGAGCTACAGAAACGCCTGGCCAAGTACACCTAGCATCAATAATAAAAATTGGAATGTCGGAACCAAAATCACTCAATGCAGTAAAGAGAGCACTGCTTCAATTAATACGTGCATTTATTAAATTTAAATTTTCTTTTCCGTGCCAACCCATTAACGAGTATGTAATGCCGGCTGGTGATTCGATTTCGGTTTGGATATTTGCCAACCGCCCAACGTGTCCGACATACTGCGACCTCTGTTAAATAAATGTCGAATGTGCGATTCTACTAGTAATAGCCGAACTCGGAATTGTTTTCAGTATCAGATCAGATTTATGGACAGGTGAATGCAATAGCTGATTGCTTGCGGCTGATTAAATAATTTTCACATTTTAAAATACGCATTTCATTAGCTTTTTGATATCCTGATGTAATAAACACCGCAAGCGTTCATTCATAACACAGCGCTTTAAAGTCAAATAATCAAAATATATTTTCAAAACACTCTCCTTACCATCCATTGTTTACTTTGTGTAATACCACTTTTATAAACGGTTATTTGTGACTACCAGTTTCGGAAAATCATTCCATCACCAAGTCATAAAAAATAAAATATATTTATTACTTTTTAAAAAATTAAACACTTCAATTTACCAGTTAATGAGTTTTATTTATAAATACGACTAGTTTCGAATACTTACAGATGTACTAATCTTCTGGTAAAAATTAAAACAATGTTTAAATTAAATTAATACTTTAATTTTTACCAGAAGATGAAAACATCTGTAAGTTTTCAAAACTAGTCGTATATATAAATAAAGCTCTTTTGGTGGTATATTCAAGTGTTTTATTTTAAAAAAAAAACAATCAACATATCATTCCACAAAGTTAATGCCGAATGAATAAAAAATATAATTATTGCCATTCAATCTATTGAAATTAAAATTTAATTATTACTATTGGACGTTTGTATAAAAATAATTTATTTGAAAGAGAGAAAGACGACAAATGAATATCAATGCTCCTAATATATACAAAATATAAAATATGTTTTTCCCAATTTATTCACACTGAGGCGCCCTTAAGGTAGTATTTTACGAAAATGGCGTTATATTTATTATTCAAATTTATTATTATTTTTATTATCGCTATCTACAGAGGGCAATAAGAGTGATAGCTGACGTGTCGTTATGCAGTAATAAACCCACTTATGCAAAGTGACTCTGAAATATATTTAATTTTTTTATAAACTTACGATCAAGTTTTATATTATCCACTGACACTTCGTGATGGAATTGCATTTTTAATTTATTATTAGATTAAAACCAATATTTTTAGCTTTTCCACTTTTTTATTTGACCAGCGACCGGGTTTCGTCGTTACCGACATCACCAGTCTGATGATGTCGGTAACGACGAAACCCGGTCGCTGGTCAAATAAAAAAGTGGAAAAGCTAAAAATATTGGTTTTAATCTAATAATAAATTACGATCAAGTAACTTCGCCTCGATTTGACCAACATTGGGTACAGATCGGAATAAATATTCCACCATTAGATTTTTTAGAATTATTTGTCATTTTTTTCTTCTTCTTTTTCTGCTTGATGTAGGCCTTGTGGCCTGTTTTTAGGGGAGATTAGCCTCCTGCGATGTCGATTCCCAGCTGTCAATCCATCTCTTTGGTGGTCTGCCCGAGAGTTGCCTACCTTAGGTTGGCCGTTCAGTGTAATGTGGGGAGTCTAGATGGTTCCATTCTACTCACACGCGCATACCATTGTCTCCTTCATTCCCTTCCCTACCTAACGACATCTTAGATCTCGCATATTTCCCTTATCCTGGTGTTCCTTATTCTGTCTCGTAGATTCTTGCCAGGTATGCTTCTTAGAGTGTTCATTTCTGACACCCTAAGCTTTAATTTATTCTATTACATTTACTAATTAAGACCATGAAATATTTTTTCTATAAAAATAATCATAATTTCATTTCTCAAATATTTTTTGCAGATGCTTTGTGGCACATTTTATAAACTTTATGAAATAAAACAACTTTGTTAAAAAGTAAATAAATAAATAATAAAAAGTGGTCAAAACAAAGTTGTTTTGTTTAATAAAATCATAATTTCTCTCCCGATTATTTGAGTTTTCGTTTCCATTTAGTCCGAGTAATCGATACTCCCACTGTAATATATTTCAAATGTGACACATGTCCGAAATGTTCACATATCGCCTTATCGATTTCATTGATACTTCATTATAGAACCTGACATTTGACATAATACTGGGAGTAAAAAATATATATTAAATTATTAAAAATTGCTATTTCTATTCTTACCCGACCATATTCTCGTGAAACATATAATGGAATTTTTACTGTTATTTCAAATAATTTTACCCCAATCTTTTCTTTCAGTCGTGAGTTTTTTTTTATTGTCATTTTTTACTTTATCTTTGCTTTATTGTGGAACCAGCTTCTAAAGTTCGTAATCCAAGATATATGTTTTTTCTTTGCTTCATTTGTTTCGACATTCCCTTGTCCGCACCCAATAGTGCACAGGACACCGCATCGTATAAACGTAGTGTTATCTTGATCGTTCTTTTTTAAAGGCAAGGTAATCAATCGCTCCTGCGCTTCAGAGACCAGTCCAGGGTAGTATTAAATAAATATTACATTGTAAAATCACTAATATTTATTTTTACCCCCCTCCCCTTTGAGAATGGAACCCGGTACCCTCCAGTACGGTAGATGAGCGTGCTGACCATTACACTACGGAGGCGGATAAGGGATGTTCAGGGATCAGTCCAGGGTAATATTATAATATATTAATAAATATTTGAGTGTAAAATCACTTATATTTATTTTCACCCTCTCCTGGGAATTGAACCAGGGACCTCCAGCACGGTAGTTAAACACGCTAACCATTACACCAATGGAGACGGCCATAATATAAGATACTAACCAAATAATTTGACACTGGCTAGAATACCCAAGAAGGGTGAAAAGCCATTAAGAAGAAGAAGATACATACCGATAAAACAGAAACGTGACTAGTCAATTGCGACTTGATGCTGTCGTAGGTGATACTTTTTATGTTGACGTGGGTGAAAATTATATTAGGCGTGTTGTTGGCTAACACTGGCTTGGCGTAACGATCGTAGTTAGTCAACAAATCGGCTCTCAGTTGGTTTGTGGCTGTCAACTTCGGCTTCACTTTAACGATTTCAGAATCTAAAACATATATATAGAAAAATGATATCCAAATTAAAATGTTTATGTACACGATTTACACACAACGAAGGTTTGATAGTCACAAGAATTAACAATAATTATGGGAGTCGAACACTGCAATATATTATTTTTTGACATCTCATCAAAGATGAAGAAGAATATGGAAGTCTGGGCATTTACGGGGCTGACGACTGTCATAGACTGGTTTAAGTGATCACTTTACACACGTGTAACATTCACCAATTCTACCCATTATTGACAGCCACACCACTCAAATTCTTGGAAGTTCTTGATCACTTAAACCAGCCTATGACGGTCGTCAGCCCCGTAAATGCCCAGACTTCCATATTCTTCTTCATCTTTGATGAGATGTCAAAAAATAATATGAAAATAACTCCTGTAATTGGAGATAATCCAGATTTTGTGAACAAGTATTTGGACACAATCAAAATGTTGTACTGCAATATATCGTTCCGAACATTTTTAATTTGTTGCCGACGGATGTTAGAGGTCAAAATAAAATATGGAACAAAGGCAACATAAAAGAATGGGTAAATGACCAAGAGTTAATTTTATGAAAATGGTAAAATGTTTTTATTCTAATTTTTCTCTCTTTTTGTGTGTGGTAAAATGGTTAAAAACAATAAAAAATGTATTCAAAAAGAACTCCACCGACAAGACACACAAGGTGGCTTGGTGGGTCTATGCAAAAAAATAAATATAATTAATCGTTATTTAATTAAATGTATGCAATTTGTTTTATGTTAATGTAACTTTTTTCCAAAGAGCGAATGCTATACCGGCAGTACACAACGACGTCCAACCTTAATATATGGAAGTGAGCAAGGAGTGAGATCTCAATAAATTCAAATTCAAATTACTGATCACAGATTGTTCACATGTGGCTTTTTTGTGGATTAGTAGAAAAGTTATAATAAAAATAATAATAAAACCCTTACCGCACCCCAATGGTGCATAGGGCACTGCTTCATATAAACGCAGTGTTATCTCGATCGTTTACACATGAAGGAAAGGTGATCAGCCCTCCACTTCAGGTACCAGTCCAGTGTAATATTGAATAAATATTAGAGTGAAAAAATCACTTATATTTATTAAACCACCCTGGAAATCAAACCCGGGACCTCCAGAACGGTTGTCGAGCATGCTGACCATTACACTACGGAGGCGGAAAAGAAAAGTTATAAAGTATGAAAAAAAAAATCTTACCAGGAAACACTTCCTTTGCTTCAGATCCAGGTCTTGGGCAATCATAAAGAATACCCAGTTCTATACCATACCAAGAAGCAAAACTGAAATACTTAATATCAATAGGAACGGGATCATTGTATGACAGGATCGATAATTCTTCACCCTCTACTCCGAACTGTACTAAACCATCTAGAAGCATATTTTTTAAATTAAAATATTTGTTTTTACTAAACAGTAAACAGGTATACAAATGTTTCAATAAAATGCAATTTTATTTTTGACACCTCAGCATAAGTGAAGATGTACTTTTAACCCTTCTCAAATTTTCGGAAATCATACTTTTATGTTCCATCTCACGATTGAGTTCACAACAGCCATATATGTATGATTTGATTAAGAAAGGTTTTCATATTATTTTATGACATCTTATCAAACATGAAGAAGAATATGGAAGTCTGTGTATTTACGGGGCTGATGACCGTCATAGGCTGGTTTAAGTAATCACTTTACACACGTGCAACATTCACCAATTCTACCCATTATTGGCAACCACGCTTGTCAAATTCTTGGAAGTTCTATATAAATGAACCAATTTGGAATCTTAGAAAGAAAAGTTTTACGTAGCAGAAACGCTTGAAAGATTTTCAATCTTTTATGCAGCTCAAACTTGGCTTTATCAGGTCGTAAGCCCTGCAAATACCCAGACTTTCATATTTTTCTTCATCTTTGTTGAAATGTCGAAAATGTAGAATAACTCATATGTGGAAAAACCCAATTTGTGTAAAAGGACACCCTTAAAATGTTATGAATATTTTTTTTTGGATCAAGAGACCCGTATTTCAAAATAGAAATTATTTTTTGATGGAGTGATGATTATATAAAAAAAATAAACATTGGTATCAATAATAAACAATTTAAAAAAAATTAATTCTGAGTGCAATTTTGGCTTTTATAATATTTTTTTGTAAAATTAAAATTAAACTGAAAAATTACAAAGTTAGTCCTTCAAATATAAATTATAAAAAAAATATAAAATATTTTTTTTAGTGCAATTTCTAAATAATAAGGATAATCTTTTAGACAATATTTAGAGTTTTAATTCAAAAGGTGGTAAGATTATTTCAAGTAATTATATTATTTTAATAACTATAATTTATATAATATAAGACAGTAAGAAAAAAGTATGTATACCAAAGTAGGAAGTTCATTGAATCCTATATTTAAAGAGTTATTCTAATGTGTTTTTACTTACCATCAAACACTTTGAGCCAAAAGGGTTTGTATTGAGTTGCAGACAGAATCCCGGGTGTCGGAACAGACACCTTACCAAACTTCTTCCTCATCCGTCTTAATTCGGTATACGTATTTCCACCGGCTCCAATAACTAAAATTCAAGAAATTTATATTTTTTTAAGAAAATACAGTTTTAAACTATTCAAAACCAAGAGAAATTCATAAAATATCATATTTATTGAGTGAAATACAGTATTTATTTATTCGAAATCAACCATAACTCATAAAAAATCATATTTATTGAACTATATAGATTTATTCAAAGTCACCTATAACCTGAAAATGACATATTATTGAACTAAATACAATATGATATTTTTCAAAATACAACTAAATTTTATATTATTTTAACCAACACATAACAGTATTTATTTATTCAAAATAAACAAAAGTTTATTTATTATATGTATAAAAAACCTTATTTATTTAGCAAAAATACAATATCTTATAGTTTTCAACGTTACTTCTAGACTTTTGTTGCTAATAATAAAAAATAATCGGTATTCTCTTTTCCAAAATAGACCATAGAAAAATTTGCACCACAAAACTCAAGTATCTGATATGTATTGACCAAAAAATCTAGATTATTTGTTTATTACAACACACAACCGTAGGTAGAAAGGATTTTTTTGTAAATTTGCGTTTCCGAAGTCAGTTGTGAACTATTAAAAAAATATGTCATGTAATATACTAACGAAGATATTTGGTTAAAGTATCTTCTGTTAAAAAGAGGGTGTTTGTTTCAAAGTCGTCAAGTGTTTTGGAAAAAAATGGATATCTCTTCTAAAACTAAGATGGTGTCTATATGTCTCTATGACGATATCTCCTAGCGATATTTTAATTACAATATTTTAAATAAGCCATCGTACCTATTTCATAAACTGAATCTGTAAGTCCAGGGTTGGCAGTAGGGGAAAGTAGGATATGTCCATCTCTGACACCTTTAATGGCCATGTGCATCTCAAAATTGATGCTGGAAGATCGATGTCCAGATTTCACTTCAAAAAAGTTGACGTAATCATTCCCGTTCTGGCAAAAATACTGTTTGCACTTAGAAGCAACTGAAATATGACAAAGCGTTAGTTTCAAAACATTTTAACAAAATCAAAACTTTTTTTCCAGCTTGACTAAAAGGTGGGGGCAATACATAGTCAGCCATTTTATTTTTACCACTGAAAATAATTATCAAATATTGTTTACACCTAGATTGATTTAACATATTAAATCAGTTGTACATATGAAATACTCGTTTGTAAGGTACTACTGACATTACAACAAAAACCAATAAATCGAAAATGTTAAGTTGAATTATTTCAATTAGTTTTAATTATTTCCAAATAATTTAAACTAAATTTATTATTATTTTTGAAATATTTTTTTCATGAAGTATACATTTAATATATAATATACAAATTGACTACGGCCGTTATAAGAGGAGAAAAAAAAAATGAAAAAAAAAATATTTGTATTTTTTAAAATTTAATATTGTAAGTAAATACTGTTTTTTTTCTTTGGTTAAAAAATTGTTTAAAAACAAAATTGGATAATAAATTTCTGAGCCAATCTAAATTAATTTGTAAACTCCAGCTGTCTTGTTCACAACTGTCAAATATTATTGACGTACGTCGCCATTTGCCAAAATTATAACATCTTACCATAGGTGATTAATTTTGTAATTTTGTGTATGTTGATAAAATATTAATTAAAATAATTAGATAAATTTGGTGAATCTTTCTTGAAACTCCAAGGAGTACTGTATTATTATACGAACATCATGAGTAATAATTTACCCTAAGTGACCAACCTTCCATAAGTAATTGGTAAACCTCTCAATCTATATAATATGAAGACATGTTAAATGGTTCGGTAAGTAATGCAACTCGAGGGAATCGAACCCACGACCCGGCCGTCCATAACTCACGCGTTTCGGTGGGATGGTGGCAACACATTCCACTCACGTACATATATATTGATTATTTATCTCCATGCTTGAAGAGGTTTGGCCACTTACTGCATAATTTGTGGCATGGTTGTTTACTTGATTTACGAAGAGGCATACTGATTGCAGTTGGGAATTTATGTACTAAGATGTTTAACTACAAATATTTGTAACGACTAAATTACTTCTTCCCATTTTATTTTATTTGCAAAGTGACCGGATTTCGTCAATCTCGACACCATCAGTCTGGTCAAGAAATATCTGTGAAAATTTTAAATAATTGATTCAATTCACTTTTATTAACTGTATATAGGTTTTCGGAAGACGAGCATTGTCGAAAAAAAAATGTTTAGTTAGTTTTAAAAAAAGGATCATGAGATGGTTAGGGCATGTGAATCGAATAAGTGAGGAAAATATAGTAAAACAAATTTTCGAGGCGAATTTTGTTGGTAATAGAAGCAGAGTAAGACCGAGGAAAGCTTGGCATGTTCAAGTACTTCAAACAATTGGGCTTGGTCAGGTCAGAAGTCGTAATAATCGGCGGGTAAATATAAGGAGATGCATGAATGTTTAAAAGGCGAAGATTGTTTGCAAAGACAGATAGGTGTGGCTTTCTATTCTCTCTGCCAACCCTGAGTGAAATCATGCCTAAATTTCCTAGGATTTTGGCTGTTTCTATTCTTAGAATGATTCAAAAATGAGAACATTGTAAATACAGGGCTATTTTGGGGTTATCTTGCCGTTGAATTTAGCTGCAGATAAGGTTTTTTGAGACACTTCCTCCCGTCTCGTCTCCCAACATTTTCCTGATGTCGTAAACATGAAAAGGAATAGGATAATGTTCAAGAAAGCGTAAAGTCCTAATTTTTCTACATGGGCTGGTTTGTCAACAATGTCAGGTAGATTTGCCGTGTGTACATTAAGTAAAAAATAAAAACCTTTTTATGGAAAGTTTGATCCAGTGAAGAGAAAATATATATTTATTTAGTATTGTAAAGTAATATGCTAACTAACTAACTAACCATCACGCCGCTTCCCCGCAGGGGTAGGCAGAGAACCTCTTCCACGCCTCTTCGCCTCTTCCACGTTCATGCATCTCCTCATACATACCCGCCGATTGTTACGACTCCTAACCTTACCACTTTCAAGTATTTGGCAAACCTGATCGTGCCATGTTTTTCTCGGTCTTCCTCTGCTTCTTTTCCCAATAACATTCGCCTCATTTTTTTACCGTTCCTTCCTCACTCTTTCGTTCCACATGTCCAAACCATCTCAACACACCTTTCTTAATTTTATCGATAATGCTTATCTCAGCTTTGCATTCCTTCCTTATTTCACTATTCGCACATCTATCATACATCGTTTTGTCGCACATTCTTCTGAGAGATCGCATTTCGACTGCATTCAGTCTACTTTCATCCTTCTTTTGCCAACTCCATGTTTCACTTCCATACATTAGAGTTGGAACCAGGACTCCGTTGTGCACTGCCAGTTTAGCTTCCGCTGATAGGTTTTTCCGCTGATAGATTAAGTAATACGGTACATATTATAATTTATATTCGAAGCCATAAATTTGTGATTTTCGATTTTATCATAAAAATGTAACTTTGTTTTAAAACCACTTTGAATACTTTATTATAACTTAATTATAATTTATTACCCTTCCCTTACCAAAAAATTTCACGCACTCCATACACCATATAAAAATATGATTTCAAAATATGATTTCAAAACTCCTAAATGTTGTTTTTTATTGTGCATTGCGTAGCGAATACGCCAATACATGGAAATTTTTTTTTTATATGGGCAGGGATATTAATTATGGGTATTTCAATGTTTAGCTGTAATATTATGTGTGTGGATATGAACTACGAGATCCAAAACAACGAATCACTTTTTTTTTAAACCTAACCTAACACATACCTATTTTGTTGAAAAATTTTAAAATAATAAAAAAAAACTTTAAATTTATGTAGATTATAATGCAATAATATTGAACAACCTGCTTACGTTATCCAAAAAGTCATTTAAAAAATAAACAAAATATATTTTCATATGGTGTACGGAGTGCGTGGATGTTTTTTGTAAGGGATGGCTAATTTACTATGAGTATTTCAATGTTTTAGAATTTAGTACATAAACCCTGATGATGACAAGGTTCTTGTCGAAACCTGTCGGATAAAGTGCACCAATAAAAAAGTGATTAAAACAAAGTTGTTTTATTTTATAAAGTTTATAAAATGTGCCACAAAGTATCTGCGAAAAACATTCAAGAAAATATACTTACTTTCTTTAGTAAAATTATATTCGGCATATCCATAATTCATTACGCAAGCACATATTAAAAACAGTTTATTCCACATGGCAAAAAACTTCACCATATTTTTAAATCAAGTTAACCTATGGTCATTTCAAACTCATTGTTTTGAGAGAACTGATATTTTGTTCACAAAATGTTAAACATGAATTTAATATTAATAATTTTTTGATAATATGCAGTCACTATTACAAATGTGCTAACTATGAAGTAAAGCTAAAGGGATATCTTTAAACTTAGTTATTCTATTGAAAAGTCAACGCTTTGTGATATAAATAACTTTAATTTTAACTTATGGTGTCGGCAAAACTTTGGAAATACTTTAAAATTAGTTATGGTTTATTTAACTTTTGTCAGCATTAAGTCCGTTCAAAGTTATTTTAAGCAATTAATCATTTTTTTCTGTATTCATTAGATTCGAGCTTTAAACTAACACTCGAAAATAGGAGGACTGCCCTCCCGAAACTAAAAGTATTAATTTGAAATTAAAAAAAAACTTTTTCAAAGTCAATTTCATCATTATTTACATTCTTTATGGACGTCTTATCAAGAATAATAAAACACTACGTAATTAAAGCATTAACTTTCATATGTAATCTAAGCCAGGGACGATTATTTTCGTGGACTTTATCAAACTCATTTTGAAACTTGTAAACTTATTATTATTAAATTCTTCTTTTTCTTGTGTCACAATGTGTGGTTTGCTTTTTTCGTAGTCAGTCTCCACCCGTCTCTATCCTCCGCTTATCTCGTAAACTCGGCATACAGCGCATGTCGAAGATATGTCAAGCAAGCTTGGGTGTGTTATATTATGGTCTATCAATTTGGCTCGCTGTTGTGATATTTATTTGGTAAATATCTACGCTCCCCAGCCCTGCTTTAAATCTCGTTGTTCCCGACACGTTCTTACCGGTAAATCCTCAACATGCGCCTGTAGTACCACATCTTAAACGCCTCCAGCCACCTCGTTCTGCCTACCCGATAGTCCACGCTTCGCTTCCATACAACGAGTATATTAAGTAAATGTTTTTTATAATTTTTTTGATATCTTAACATAAATGAAGAATAATATGGAAGTCTGAATGTTGACGGGGCTTATGACCGTCATATGGTGGTTTAAGTGATCAATTTACACGCGTGTAACATTCAACAGTTCTACCCATGATTGACAACCACACTACTCAAATTCTCGGAACATCTATATACGTTTATATATGTATATATATATACAATATATATATATATATATATATATATATAATATATATATATATATATATATATATATATAATATATAAATATATATATATATATATATATATATATATATATATATATATATATATATATATATATATATATATATATATATATATATATATTTATATATATAATATAATATATATATATATATATATATATATATATATATATATATATATATATATTATATATATATATATATATATATATATATATATATATATATATATATATATATATATATATATATATATATATATATATATATATATTATATATTGTGGCAACCTACACATATAATGTACATCGAATATGGCAACTCAAGCTCAACGTAGCGAGCTACCTTCACGAGACCAGAAAAGAACGAAACGAGCGACCCCGCCACACTTCGTCGCCACCCGTCCACAGATCGACACGTACTTCAACTGTTCTCATATTAGAGTCACGCGATTATCCTTAAGTATTTTCTTGATTGTAATTTGATAGAACTAAATAAATTTGTGTTAAAAGTAATCCGCTTTCATCTTGCTTCCCTTCTTATAAATTAAAGTGGTATTCAACTAGAAACCATAATTGGTGACCCCCCGACGTGATCCCGAAACACGTTTTACAAAATTCGGAATTTTAGAAGCATTTTTTAAATAAAAACCGAAAAAAACAACGCGTAATAAACATCGATCACAGGAAGCGTGGCGACGAGCGTCCCAGGGATAAAACGTAAGTCAATATTTTAGTATTCTCACATATCTAACGTAAAATCTTTTCATTAAAAATAATAATCTCGAAATTAAACCTTTTTATATTTGCACTACCCAATTTAGAATCTTTTCCCTGGTAAAATAAAAGTCAATTATTAAAAAAATTTTGAATCCTATCTATATCCGATATATCTATCTATATCTAATCCGATGAAACCACGTGGGAGAATAGAAAATTAATTGTACCGACAGAATACTCGCCGCTATTGTAACACTGATTTCAGCTAAGACGACATCTTCTCGGTCATCTTAAGGCTGACGCAGATATCGGAAATCCACACAGGAAGAACGTGCGCGAACACGTACTTCAGATACGGAAGCCGTCAACAACGAAGAGGAAACGAACAACGAAAAGCTAAGTCAACCTAAATAAACATAATTTAAAATCATTTATTTGCCAAAAAAAAAAAAAATATATATGCGAAAATTCAATAATTAGCTCTCATAGTAAACGCCACCTATCCTGTTTCATAAATAAAATCAAATCGTAAATAATTCACAAATAAAACAAGGCAAAAAACGCCGCTGTAAATGTAGAATCAATAAATTATTGTCATTTATATAAAAAAAAAAATTTTTTCTTTAATATTACGATCAAAAATTATCCTAATAATCAAATTTCTTTCAGCATTGTCATTACTATATAACATCGAAAAATAATCTGATTACATTAATCCGTCTACATAATTTCTTGCTTAAAAAAAAAACACGTGATAATTAAGTACCGCGGCCGATAAGCGATAAACAAACCCGAGTCATTAACCCCACCATTTATTTTTTCTAACAACGCGAAAAATACCAATCCGTAACATCCAAACACAGCAAAATCCAAAATATTTAAATATTTTTTTTTACAAAAAAAAAATAAAATAAAATAATTTTTTTAAATATCGCACAACGATGGCAACCAACGGCGAACATGAATATCAAGAATCGCAGCAAGTACAACCGCAGCTACAAGAACATACGGAAGTACACAAAGTCAGCGTGAAACTCCCACCATGTTGGAAAGAAAATATAACATTTTGGTTCATACAAGCCGAAGCTCAATTTGCCACGGCAGGAATTACCACAGATGAAACCAAATATTATATTATATTAGCAGCACTGGATACGGATTCACTAAGAATTGTGAGCGACATAATAACGCGACCTCCAACAACAGGAAAATACACACACCTGAAAACAAACCTGATAGCACGACTGCAAGACTCCGACCAGAAGAAGCTAACAACCTTGTTAACAGGACTACAACTAGCAGACAGAAAACCATCAGAGCTAATGAGGTGCATGAAGGAGCTAGCAGGACCCAGTTTAGCAGAAAATCGTATAACAAAAACCCTGTGGCTACAGAGACTACCTCAACAAGTCCAAGCAATATTATCAGCAACGAAAACAGAGAATCTGGACGAAATGGCCAACACGGCAGACAAAATAATGGACATATTGAGAAAACCGGAATTAAACAAAATAGACGAAGATCGACCATCCACAGCAGCACGGCAATACAATGCAACATGCGATCAACCAAGAAACGAAAATCTTAGTGACCTAATACTGCTGAGCCTGCAGAAGCAAATAGAACTACTAACGCAGGAAGTTAAACAACTAAAAGCGAAACACGAAAACGACAACTGGCAAGGACGCATGAGCCGCTACGACAACAGACGACAAGAAAACGGCCGATATAGAAATAAAAGCAGATCCCCATACTGAAGCATGTCTAGAGAAAATTCAAACGGCATATGTTTTTACCACAACAAGTTCAAAAACAAAGCATTCAAATGTAGAAAACCATGCAGCTTCCAGCCGGAAAACGCCAACGGGGGGCCAAACTAGAGGCCTGTAACCCCCCTCATGATACATTCCGCCTCTTTGTTTACGATCGAAGAACCAACATGAAATTTCTAATCGACACTGGAGCCGACGTATCCGTGTTACCGAGGTCATACAACAACATAGAGAATTCACTCGCCTCCGACGATACAACAACAACACTCTACGGCGCCGATGGAAACCAAATAAAAACATACGGTACAAGAACACTCGAATTAAACTTAAATTTAAGACGACCATTGAAATGGAGATTCATAATCGCCGACGTGTCAAGAGCGATACTAGGAGCCGATTTCCTACATAATTATAACTTAAGCGTAAACTTGAAAAACGCAACGTTAACTGACAACGTAACTGGATTAAAAGTAGACGGAAACACTTGCAAAAGTCCGTCTTCAAAAATTTCACTAATCAATAACAACTGTGAATATCACAAAATCATGGCTAAATACCCCGACATACTTAAACCAAAAATGGACATCGGACATAAAAAGAAACATGAAGTGAAACACATAATAGAAACAAAAGGACAACCAGTTAGTGCAAGGGCCAGACGCCTCGCACCAAACCAGCTTATCGCAGCAAAGAAAGAATTCAAACTGCTGATGGAACAAGGAATTTGCCGCCCCTCAAAGAGTAATTGGGCAAGCCCGCTACATATGGTGAAGAAAACCCAACGGAGAATGGAGACATAAACGTTTAAACGCCTGGACGTTTAAACGCCCAGACGCTACCAGACAGGTACCCGATACCTCAACTCCAGGACTTCGCACATAAACTCAACACAGCGAAAATATTCTCGACAATAGATCTGAAGAGAGCGTATCACCAAATACCAATGGAAAGCGAAGACATCCAAAAGACAGCCATAATCACGCCATTTGGACTTTTCGAATTCACCGCCATGCAATTCGGCCTATGCAACGCAGCTCAGACATTCCAACGATACATGAACAATGTAACAAAGAATCTAGACTATTGTTTCGTATACATAGATGACATACTCATAGCATCAACGAGCGAAGAAGAACATAAAAGACACCTCGAAGAAGTATTTTTAACCCTTTCAGAAAACGGTTTAATAATAAACGCAGACAAGTGCAGTTTCGGAAAACCGGACGTCAGTTTCCTCGGATACACTATAACATCGAACGGCATCACACCACTGCAAGAAAAGGTACAAGCAATAACACAATTCGAGACACCAAAAACCGCGAAAGGACTCCGACGTTTCCTCGGAATGATAAACTTCTATAGAAAATTTTTACCAAATGCAATAGAGACACAAGCTATACTATTTGACATGCTTCAGGGCTATGTAAAAAACGACCGGAGAGAATTAATATGGACACAAACGTCGACAGCCGCATTTAATAAATGTAAAGACGACCTGGCGACAGCAACGCTACTAGCGCACCAAACCATCGATGCCCACCTCGCTATAATGGTCGACGCCTCAGACAACGCAATGGGAGCGTCCCTACAGCAGGAAAACAACGGAACATGGCAACCACTAGGATTCTTCTCAAGGAAACTCACCCCAGCACAGAAGAAATACAGCACGTATGACAGAGAACTGACAGCAGTCTACGAAACCGTAAAATATTTCAGACAGAATGTCGAAGGACGCAATTTTATAATATATACAGATCACAAACCGATCACATTCGCATTTACAAAAAAAACAGCTACGAACTCTCCAAGACAGGAAAGACAACTAGACTACATAGGACAATTCTGCACGAACATAAAACACATTACTGGATCAAAAAACACAGTCGCCGACACACTATCACGGATCGAAGAATTAACAATACCCGCAACGATAGATTACGACGAGATGCACGAGCAGCAAAAAGAAGATGAAGATTTAGCAAACTCCCTTCAAAATTCGTCACTAACCCTTCAACAGAAAAACATTCCAGGCATGAACAACCCCATATGGTGTGATACGTCAAATAATAACATACGACCTTTCGTCCCTCAACAAATGAGAAACCAAGTCATAGCGAAAGTACACAATATATGTCACCCAGGAATAAACGGTACTAAAAAAAGTATACAACAGAGATTCGTATGGCCACACATGACAAGAGACATAAAAGAATTCGTCAAAAACTGTATACCATGCCAAAAAGCGAAAATAAACCGACATACCTCAGCACCGATTAACACATTCAACGTACCAGAAGACAGATTCCAGCACATCAACATAGACATCGTAGGACCCCTACCAACCTGCCGAGAATATTCGTATTTATTGACAATGATCGATAGATATACCCGGTGGCCCGAAGCAGTACCAATCAAAGACATCACTGCTGAAACAATAGCCAAAACATTACTAGACACGTGGATCGCCCGCTACGGCGTACCACAAACAGTAACCACGGACCAAGGAACACAGTTCGAATCGAAACTTTTCAAGGCACTATCGGAAATACTGGGAATAAAACACAGCAGAACATCAGCTTATCATCCACAAACAAACGGGATGATAGAGAGATGGCATCGCGCATTAAAAACCGCACTAACAGCAAAAAACGACGACACCTGGTTGGACACGCTACCAATAGTCCTACTCGGACTTAGAACTACGGTAAGAGACGAGCTTAGATGCTCACCCGCAGAACTAACTTATGGAAAAACATTACGACTCCCAAGCGACTTCTTCACGAACACCATAAGCACCGACCCAGGAATATTCGTGAGCAAACTACGTGACAGATTCACGGACGTCAGGCCGACGCCCAGCATCCACCACTCATCAAAGAAAGTATTCATACCAAAGGAACTACCGACAGCCACCCATGTATTCATCCGAACCGACTCACACAGAAAGCCCATACAAAATACTTACGAGGGCCCCTATCGAGTCGAATCGCGAACAGAAAAAACATTTGTAGTCGATATCAAAGGAAAACTAAAACACATTTCAATAGATAGATTGAAACCCGCGTTCACAACGACAATGGACGAAAAAATCGACACACAACAGAGAGCGACAGAAATCCGTACGCCAACCCCGGAAACGGACTCAAACAAGCCGACAGAAGGAAACCTGCAAGAAAGAAAAACCAGAGCAGGAAGAAAAGTTCATTTTCCAGACAGATTTCGACCATGAACGCCTGAACAATAAGAAAAAAAAAACAAAAGCCAATTGTAAAAATAAAAACTTTTATTTTACCAAGAAAAACAAATCACAATCAATAACAAGAAAAACAAACTACAGTCAACAAAAAGAAAAACAAACTACAGTCAACAAAAAGAAAAACAAACTAAGGTCAACAACAAGAAAACAATTCAAATTACATATGTACAATTCACCCATATGTTTTAAAATTTCTGATTACAGTATCATGTCTTCTGTTCAAAGACACTGGAGGAGGGCCGTGTGGCAACCTACACATATAATGTACATCGAATATGGCAACTCAAGCTCAACGTAGCGAGCTACCTTCACGAGACCAGAAAAGAACGAAACGAGCGACCCCGCCACACTTCGTCGCCACCCGTCCACAGATCGACACGTACTTCAACTGTTCTCATATTAGAGTCACGCGATTATCCTTAAGTATTTTCTTGATTGTAATTTGATAGAACTAAATAAATTTGTGTTAAAAGTAATCCGCTTTCATCTTGCTTCCCTTCTGATAAATTAAAGTGGTATTCAACTAGAAACCATAATATATATATATATATATATATATATATATATATATATATATATATATATATATATATATATATATATATATATATATATATCGATCAAATTCGAAACATAGTGCTTGAATTCACTAGAATTTTACTAAAGTCATCTTCGGTGAGATGAAAGAAGCTTTTTATTGAACAGAATCTCTTTCATTTGTATGTGAGGTCCGAATCCTGGATTTTAATCACACACATGAGAAACGCTAGAAAATTTCCTTTTCATTTTTTTAAGCTTATACTTGAAATGTAAATGCCCACACTTGCATATTCTTCTTCGCCTATGTTGAAATGTATAAAAAAGTAAATCCCAATTTTAGATTATTTAGTTTTATGAAGTATTTGGACACACTCAAAATGTTGTTAAGGTAATGTCGCTGAACATTTTGAAATATTTTTTTTACGGGATCAAAATAATTAGAAAATTATCTAGGTAGATAACGCGTTTGTAATTGACGCCGCGATACAGTTATGAATCTGCCTATTTACGAATGTGTACATAAAGCAACAAGAGATAGCAGGGTAACTTCCTGCTAGACAATTCACATTCTGATAACATTAAAATTCACTTATTTCCGTTTTCAATGATAAAATTTTAATCACACAATATGCAACTTAACATAAATTTATTAATTAAAACCATCAAATCTGCGGATCGGATGTTTGTCCACAAAGTTCTATCATATCAAATGAGATGATTTTTTCGAAAATGTACAAAATTTTTACAATTTTAGCAAAAAAATACTATATTTCAGGCTTATGCATAGTTCCTTAATTTACATGTACATCCTTAATTTATTATTAGATTAAAACCAATATTTTTAGCTTTTCCACTTTTTTATTTGACCAGCGACCGGGTTTCGTCGTTACCGACATCATCAGACTGGTGATGATGATGATGTCGGTAACGACGAAACCCGGTCGCTGGTCAAATAAAAAAGTGGAAAAGCTAAAAATATTGGTTTTAATCTAATAATAAATTAAAAATGCAATTCCATCACGAAGTGTCAGTGGATAATATAAATCTATTATGTACATCCTTGTTTAGATAAGTACTTTTTGAACCCAAAATATTTATATTTTAAAAGAGAAAACATATTTTTTTTATAAAACATGTATTATTTTTTGGTTACGGCCGTTATAAAGGAAAACAATTAAAATTGATTATCTCAGTGTGAGGTAAACAATATTCTAGCATCTGTCAAGACTTCTTCCATAGACAATGTTTAGAACCTTGTCATCTTCGGGGATGGATATGTGCTCAGTCCATCCCTGAAGTTAACTAGATTCTTTTCGAAACCGATTGGAGAAAAGTACCAAAAAGAAAAGAGTTAAAAATAAATTATTAGTTTTTTTTTATAAATTTCAAGCATTTATTTATGTATAACGATTACCTTTTACGCATTATTTAATATTTATTTATATGTTATAAAATAAAACACATAAAAAGTAGTCATTTTTTATTTTAAAATATTTAGCTTTTGAAACTTCTAGCATATAAATATTAAATATCATATTTAGTTTCGTAGAGTATTCGAGTACCTTTATTCATATTTCACTTTATCGGGAATATCGCATCCCTCCATTATAAAGCACATTTTCTCAATTTAGAATTCCATCCCTGTTTTTGGTATTGTCTCCGATTTGGCGATGTTAAAGGATACAGGAACCGGATGTGATCGGAAGCATCATCAAGACCGGAAGAAAGGCATTTTCCAAATCATGTGCTCCTTTTCAAACGACGTAAAGAGTTATATATGACTCTTTTCCCTTTGTCGTTACTGCTAGATTTCCTAAGGATACATTTTATGTACAAATATATTTATACAATATTTACTGTTAAGTTTTAAAAAGATTTTTTTTTTTTAAATATTACACTTAAATATAATTTTTTGATTTAGCTTTGTATGATTTAAATATCAAAATAAAACACTTAAATAATACCACTTTTGGGTCGACTCGGCAAAGATAGAGAACAGTTTTTACAGGGATGATAACCTGTCACAGGCTGGTTAAATGATCACTTTACACACGTGTAACGTTCACCATTCTACTCATGTTTGACAACCACACTACTCAAATTTTGGAACTCCTACCAATCTCATGACACTGTACATGTGGGTTCACTGGAGCCATTTATGGTTGCATTTGGAAATATTTTATTTACCAGAGACACTTTTATTTTTATATGTGCAAGATCCGAACCACAGATTATTTTACACGCTGGGAAACACCTAAAAATTATTTTAAATTTTATGCAGCTTACAATTTTACCAGTTATTTTATTTGCAAAATTTACAAGTTTGTGAACAAGTATTTGGACACGCTCAAAAATTATGGAAGAAATTTTTCTTCAAAGATTATTTAAAAAATCATTCAATACATCATATATGTAATAAAGTATTTTGGTGAAATAAACCACTGTAGGAATAAAGTCATATAAAAATTCATCATATAAATTTTATGTTAACCCAGTTGGGAATCGAACCACCCATTTCAAAAGTGTCTAATACGACCCACATACATAAAATGCAATTTAGTACAAATACGATAAATGGTTATCAATTTATTCAATCGGTTTGTAAGCGTTTAAAAAAATAAATCAAAGCTTTTCTTTTTGTTTTTTTTTATTGAAAAAATATTTTTACACAAATATTTACAATGTTAAATATACATAGTTCCACTCTCGCATATTTGGTATCGTCAGTATGTTAATACAGTAAGTATGACACAATTTTCATTTCTAAATCTACATGAATTAGTTGTAACATTTTTAGTATTATTAGATCAAGTCTACCTTAGGTGTACATCAAAATCAAGAAAATTTATAAAAATAACAAATACTTATTATTTAATTATATACAACAATATAACATCTTTCTATTTCTGATGTTTATTTTTAAAATTAAGTACGAATCTATCTGAGGTAATATTTTTAAACCATTAGGTAATAACAAATCATCTACAAAACTATAATTGGTTAAACCATTAAGTACTAGCAAATCAACTTCCATAATTGGTCAAAACATAAACAAATTATCTTTCGTAATTGGATAAAACATTAAATAATAACAAATTATCTTACATAATTGGTTAAACCTCGTGTTTCAAAGAAATCATCTGCCTAATTTGTTAAACCGTTGAGTACTAACGAATCATCTACCATAATTGTTTAAAACATTAGGTCATACCAAATTATCTAACATAATTGGTTAAAAAATTAGGTAATAACAAATTATCTTTCATAATTGGTTAAACCTTGTGTTTAAAATAAATCATCTTGAATAATTTGTTAATCCATTAAGTACTAACGAATCATTTCCTTAAAATTTGTCAATATAATGAGTCAAGACAAATTATCTTACGAAATTGGTTAAAACATTAGTTATTAACAAATTATCTAACATAATAGATTAAAACATAAGTTTTAAACAAATCAACCTCTTTAATTTGTTTACCAGTTAGATTATAACAAAACATCTCGTATGATTTTTACACATTAGTTTATAACAAATCGTTATTTATAGTACGTTACACTATTAGGTAAAAACAAATCATCATTTTTAATTTGCAAAAACGACTTGTTTGATAGATCAAAAATGCATTTCCTTACAATACGTTATATAAAATACAATAAATTAATGTTTCTTATACATGTTTTTACGTATTTGGATAAGTTTAAGCTTTAAATATGTACAATGGCACTTTATTAAGTCGAATAATTAAATAACATATTTTCATCTTGAAGTTTCACTTCGCGCTCTTGAATAACTTATAACACTCTAAGAACAAGTCTATAACAGTTCACTAATTGATTTAAGCGTGGTAAAACGTGGCAACCTCTGGTATCATCTATCGCAAATATGCGACGGTGTGGGTGAGGCCAAAAACAATATAAATGCGTTGGGTGTCTCCACAAACCCTCAACTGTAGATGTATTTTATCTCATTTTCCTTGACAGCAAACTCATTAATGTAAATGATATTAGAAAACATTCAGGAACAAGCAATATACAACACGAGATATTTATTATATCTGATGGTATTTCAACTATTCATGGATCCAAAACAAAGATTTTTTATCGTGATACGATAAGGATGACAATTATGTCCACAAAACACCAATGATGAATTATCACAATTTTGTTGTAGCATGCAGTTTAATATATCTTGAATGCTGCACGTCTTCACAAGGCTGGGAATTTGCTACAAAACACTGATGAGATTGGACAGCTTGCTTCGGTTTTTTGAGCAGCTTCCTCGAAGCCCAAAACAGAATTATTACAGCCAAAATGAGTCCCATACACACTGCTATCATTGCCAAGTTCATCCCACTTGCGGGGGATTTGACCATTTCGGCTCTTCGAACTTTTTGAGCTAAAACGCATTTGGTATGAGGACCGGTGACTTGAAATTCAGAATGAGAAGCGCAGACTTTGTACGGACCTTCCATGAAACCTTCCATTTTGACGAATGTGTTTTCACATTGCGTATCACTTTGGTCTATCAGTGATCCTTGGGCTAAAACTGCTATGCTTATAAAACAGTTGTTGAGGGCTTCAAAATATTCGGCGATTTGTTCGGGCGATGGGTCGACTCCGTTATGCAGCTGAAGATTTTGAGGTCTGTTTGGAGGATATCCAAACAAAGATATTTCAATGGATAATGTTCCACTCGATGTCACGTTTGATCGTAATCCAACAACCCTAGAAGAATAACGAGTAATGAATAATGTATACTGTCGAGTTGTGATAAGTGCTTTTTTTGTTGTCATTAAATTACCTGACAGCTGGTTCTTTGGGAGTGATATCTCCTGATCCTGTAGTGGGATGAAGGGTTATCATTTCGCTACAGCCAAGCACTAAATTCACCTCATCGCTATCTCGAGATCCTTGCATCAAGGCAATGCAATATCGATATCTGCGAAAAACAAGTAAAATGTTGAACATCATTGTCGTTTTAAGTACATATATCTTGTTCTTTATTTTTATTCATATCTTTATCCATACCTAAGAGTTGTTTTGGTACCGCGTCACATTGATTTTATGTTTGATCGTTAATTATATGAGAGCGAGAGGAGAGTCCTGTGCTTTGTGTAATAGTTCAGAGTGATATTTATTTTGGACCTCTCAGGGATTGAACTTGAAAGCATGGTAGCTAAATTTGTTAAACGCTCTACTAGGAGAAGGTATATTATTCTTTGACATCTCATCAAAGATGAAGAAAAATATGGAAGTCTGGGCATTTACGGATATCTATTTATTTATATCTATATATACAAAACTTACAAGAATTTGAGTGGTGCGGTGCGGTTGTCAATAATGGGTAGAATTGGTGAATGTTACACGTGTGTAAAGTGATCACTTAAACCAGCCTATGACGGTTGTCAGCTCCGTAAATGCCCAGACTTCCATATTTTTCCGCATCTTTGATGAGATGTCAAAGAATAATATGAATGTAACTCCTGTAATTGGAGATAATCCAGATTTTGTGAACAGGTATTTGGACACACTCAAAATATTGTAGAATGTATAATACTGTTTTTACTTTCTACTTCGTTGCTCAATTTACTTATCCAAAAACTAAGTAGTGTACGTACAATTACTTTTTATTACTATTTTTTGATACTTACATATGACCGATTTGAAGATCCCTGCTTCCAGGAACTGTGACTCTGAGATCTTGCGCATCTGGCATTCCAGTTGAATCACAGTGCAGAGGCTCTGAACTCATTATGGCTTCTTTATCACCAAGGACTTCGTAGACAAATAGAGCATCGCACGTGTAAGGCAGAGTTGAAGCTTCTACTATCCAGCGAAGATGCACCAAGGATCCGTCGTAATGGAATTCAGATAACGTTACCTGGTAGAAAATAAAATGAATAATAAGACAAATTTTCAAAGCATTGTATACTAAGTATAATATTTCTACTTGGCTATTTTGGTTAATCTCTTATAAACATCATAAGTATCGTCAATTGAGTTCATCGTTAATGACAATGTTGCTGGTCAATGAAAACTGAGCTTCATTACACATTATGAGATTCACCGCCAGATGGCGTGTGTCACCATTCATAAAAACTAATTTACCAAAACGATTTTCCTCAACTCTTTCTTGCTTTTGTCCATCCAAATACCATTTGTTGAAAATTATATCCCCAAAACCTTTATTGTAGCCTTCTCTGCTAGTAGGATGGTAAGGATGGGGTAGGAAAAATATATAATTATTTTGCAAACACCCAGACCAATAGAAAATAAATATGTATTGAATTCTTTGGGAATTCAATTGAGTAGGGTTTATTTATTCATTATTTACAATATTTTTATACAATTTATGTGATCAGAGTAGTCAAAAAAGTTTTAAAAACTGAGTTTTGACAACTCTGTTACAATATGCAGATTATTCAACATCAACAAATAAATAAATTCGTAATAAACATGACTCCAGAATCTTCTAATTTTGATTACATGATAGAAGCTACCTAAATAGATCGCTCCAATATTTTTGATCACTGCAAACAAACAGAACTAAAATGACCAAACAAACTTCTGAGAATAATTCTAAATGGCCATTTCCAGCAGGTATTTTTTTTATATTTAAGTGTTAACAGTAAATATAAGGTTTTTAAATATAATGTCAAATACGTTCAATTTAATATCACAATTTTATATTACGCAATTTCAATCCAACAAAAAGCCCTCTCTGTGTGAAGGTGGCTGAAACATTAGTAGGAGGTAATATAACATGGATTAACTCAAAAGTATGTATTTTTTAAATTAACCTATAATTAGATCTGATCTAACAAAGTAACATATGTAGTTGATACGTTTATCTATCATTGTCAGATAGTCTCAAAGGTCAACTGGTCAACGACACCATTCTGGCAACATACTGAAAAATTTTCTTCTACAACTCACTTGCTCATTTGCTACTTTAACAGAATATTCGTCTTCATCTTTCGAAACAAGTGCTTCAGTATGCATTTCTACTGCATCAATCGTCTCAGCTTCGTATTCCTTTCTTGTCAGCTCTACTCCTCGGCCAAATTTGTGCAGTCCTTTGCTGTTGTCTGGAATGTCTTTGTCTCCTCCACAGGCTAAGCTTTCGTGGGAGAGAGATCCGAGGGAAGCACCTTCTAGATATGGAGGGATCATGCAAACAGCACTTGCACGGTCGAGAGATGAGAGTTTTGTATTAGCACGAAGCCAGTCAGCGAATTCAGCAAGACGACAGTCACAGCTTAGGGGATTATCTGTAAAAAAATATTTACATTAATTGATTCAGCATTCACTTTACGGTAAGGTCTATCCACTAAAAATTAACTTTTACTTAGTAAATAAGAATATTTACTAAAATTTACTCTATCACTATCTCGATACATTCGACATAAATGGTTTTTGAATTGAATGCACGTGAATACACGTGTCACGATAGATTTTTATAAAATAAAATAAAAACTTCTGAACAGTCAATTTACAATCCTTTTGTTAAATATTTATTTAACCTTTTGACATAATAAAAATGAATCATTTAAATATACTATTCTCACACAGTAATATTGACAAAATGGAATAAAGACAAAAGGGTGTTTATATAAGAATGAGCTTTTAATAATTTAAAATCTATAAAAAATATAGAGTAAGCATACTGGACCCAGAACTGAGCCCTGAGGAACTCCAGAAAAAGTTTCATGAAAGATTCATGAATTTCTTCTTCTTCTAACCCTTGTTGGCACCCAGTGGTTCTTAGAGCACTGCATCGTATTGACGCAGTGTTATCTTGACTTTACTAACATGAAGGCAAGGTGATCACTCCTGCTTTTCATAGACCAGTCTAGGGTAATATTAAATTAATATAATAGTGTAAAATCACTCATATGTATTTTCAACCCCCCCCCACTCCTCCTTGGGAATCATACCCGGGATCTCCAGCACGGTAGCTAAACACGCTAACCATTACACCACGGAGGTGGATTCATGAATTTACTGTAAGATCTTTCAATAGGTGTCTCAAAAAAGATAGACATGGTGACAAATTATATATCATCAGTCGATTTTCTATTTTATAAATAGTGTTGATTTTTTATAGTAAAATATGAAATATATTTTAAAGTTTTTTTTCGTTTCATTATATTACCTGACAGGGTAAGTCTATCCAGGACGACTTGATCGCTAAAGGAGTCACTAGCTACCATCGAAATATCGTTTTCGTCCAATCTTAGTTCTTTCAGAGCAGTCAGAGGTCTAGTGAGGTCGGAAGTAAGTGTCCGCAGAAAGTTGTGGGACAAATCCAACTTCTGAAGGCGAACGAGATGAGCTAAAGAATTGCCTAAAATACAAAGATTCCAATGATTAAACGTAAATCGTATATTAAAAGCATTGTTAATTTGTTGTTGTGGTAATATAACAATCTCCTTATCATTTCTTGAATGTTTTCCGCACACACTTTGTGGCACATTTTGTAATATCTTTATAAAATTAATTAACTTTGTTTTCACCACTTTTTTTAATAATACAATTCAACCTACCGGTTTCAACAATACATTGGCAGCATAAGGGTTTATTTTAAATCAAAAACATTAATATACTCTCACCAAAAACTTCCACACACTCCATAAAAATCCTTAATGACATTTATTTATTGTCAAACCGGTAGGTTGAAATGTATTTATAAAAAAAGTGGTGAAAATAAAGTTAATTAATTTTATAAAGATGCTCTCCTTATCATGCATCGTTCACTTTATGTAATACCACTTTCAAAAGGACTTATTTGTAACTACCGGTTTCGGAATAATCATTCCATCATCAGGTCATCAAAATAAAATTATTACGGTTTGACATTTGTACAAAAATAAAAAATAAAATTTAATTACTTTCAAAATTTAGTTTTTGTACAAACGTCAAAACGTAATAATTTTATTTGAATGAACTGATTTTAGAATGATTATTCCGAAACCGGTAATCACGAATAAGTGTTTATAAAAGTGGTATTACACAAAGTAAACGATGAATGATAAGGAGAGTGTGATTGAATGTATTGCTTTATTTTAAAGTTTGATGGAAAAGACACACATGAATGGATACAACATGCAGTTTACTAATTACAATTTAATATTTGAACATACCTGATATTGCCACGATTTCGTTGTGCGATAAATCAAGTTCTGTCAAATTTGGCAGCTGGCGGAAAGCGTGGTCTTCTATGACATCTATTTGGTTGTGATGAAGACTTAACGATTTGAGATATATTAATCCTGTAGAAATAAAACAAACAAAAAAATCATTTTATGCACGAACTGATGAAGATAATTATAGTTTTAATTTGTATATATATATATATATATATATATATATATATATATATATATATATATATATATATATATATATATATGTATATATATATAAATATATATATATATATATATATATATATATATATATATATATATATATATATATATATATATATATATATATATATATATATATATATATATATATATATATATATATATATATATATATAAATGTAATAAAATACCTAGGTACCTACCTATACATTATATTAAGTACTTACAAATAGTACCTACATAAAACAGTTCTACCACCAGATGTCGCATGCGTCGCACAGAATAAAACAAAAGACATCCGATAGAAAAAATATAATATTCTGAACTGTCAGAATCAGATAGATAGATAGAAACATATTATAAAGATAAATTAAGAATAAACTTTAATTAACACATTGTTTATTTTATTATTATACACCCACTTTACATATTATTTACACCCAATTTACAAAGAAAAATATTACCAAGTTATATATATATATATATATATATATATATATATATATATATATATATATATATATATATATATATATATATATATATAATAATATATAATAATAAAACCCTTATCCGCACCCCAATGGTGCATAGGGCACTGTATCATATTAACGCAGTGTTATCTTGATCGTTTACACATGAAGGAAAGGTGATCAGCCCTCCGCTTCAGGTACCAGTCCATGGTAATATTGAATAAATATTACAGTGAAAAAATCACTTATATTTATTTTACCCCCCTTGGGAATCGAACCCGGGACCTCCAGAACGGTAGCCGAGCGTGCTGACCATTACACTACGGAGGCGGACAATATATATATATATATATATATATATATATATATATATATATATATATATATATATATATATATATATATATAAATATATATTGGAACTTTGTGGAATGACCAGTGATTATTATTTTTTAATTAAACACTTTTACAATACCACTTATTGGGTTTTATTTCAACGCACACGGCTAGTTTCGAAAACTATAGTTGTTTTCATCGACAGGTGATTAGAAATGAAATAAAGCGAATCACTGGTATTATATAAGTGTTTTTATTAAATAATCAACTCCTATGTAAATCGCGTTAAATGGAGTCAAACTTTTATTATTTTTTTTAGCATCAAAAAGCTTATTTTTCGATTTTGATTGACTTTTTTTATATGTATTCAGCACTCTTATGATTAAAATATTTTTTGAATTGCTTTGAAGGTTGAAAAACAAATCAGACTCACAAAATAACTCGAAAAAAATCATTATATTGTTTTTTTACAATCAAAGCGTTTATACAAAATGTTTTAATTCGTAGATATGTATATAGTACCCGACGCTTTGTGAATATTTTTTGATTGAATAGTAAAAAAAATAAATAATTCCTAAGCTAGGGTGCCGAAAAATTTCCGAGCCATTCCTTTGCCAACTCGAGGCTTCGTTGCCAAATACATCGCCTAGGAAAATAACAAAGAAAAAACACTCCTTTTAAATCTGATATCTTTGTTCGGGAAATTCTTCGTCTGTTTTGTACACAGCTCGTTTGTGGAGAGAAAAAATGTAACCTTATTTTCGTCAAAAAGCAGGCTTCAAAGCTCATTTCTCGAGAGAAGATTTTTGCAGTTTTCTTAAATGTTTTACCTTCTTCGGATAAAATCTGGCAAAGTACAATTGAAACAATGTACCAAAGAATTTCAGGCTTATATCTGTGTTCCTTGAGATTGTGTGCATCTTTATCATTTTCAAACACAAATACATATTGTAAGAATTTGAGTACGGAAATTGCCTAGAATGCTAAACGAGATAAGCATTAACGAAATTAAGTATAACAAAATAACATCTTTATAGTTTTTTTCCACAGAGATTTTAATTTGACCAGTGTCCGGGTTTCGTCCTAACTGACATCATCAGACTGATGATGCTGATGATGTCAGCTGCGACAAAACCCGGTCATTGGTCAAATAAAATTTTTGTGGATAAAAGTATGAAGTTGTTATTTTTTTTATATAAAATGCACTTCCAAGAAATATCAGTACAAAACTTTTTTTAAAGATAAAATTAAGAAGGGTTTGTTGAGATGTTTTAGACATTTGGAACAAATGAGTGAGGAAATAACGGTAATATAAATTGATGAGGTGAACGTAGTTAGAAAAGGGAGCAGAGAAAGACCGATGAAATTTTGCCATGATCAGGTATGCCAAATACTTGAAATCGACCAAATAATAGAGTAATCGGCGTGTTTGTATGAGAAGATGCATGAAAATGGAAGAAGCGAAGAACGTTTGCAAAGACAGAGTGGTGTGGCGTTCTATTCTCTCTGCCTACCCCTGCGGATATCGGCACGATGGTTAGTTAGTTAGTTAAGATGCAATGTGCTCAAATCATTTATTTTACCGCATCACGCTAACCTCTATGAAGTACGACAAAATAAATCGATGTTTAGTAAAAAGTAACTGTTATTATAATCGATTATTGTGTTCCGAGAAAAAGAAATCGTTCTTTTAAAACTATTTCATATAAGCCTTGCTAAGAAAGGGGTGAAAAAACCATAGGCGAACCGTGACCTTACAAACTTTTCTCGTAAATAAATTATTCATATTAATATTTCTGAATATTTAAAACTAACATTTTACGAAGATCTCTGCTAAATAAAAAAATTACTTAACTCAGTTAGTGGTTCCGTGAACATAAATGTGAAAAAAGTCAATAGAAGGACATATATAGAATATTCGAAATTTGAGTGGTGTGGTTGTCAATCATGGGTAGAATTGTGAATGTTGCAGTGTATTAAGTGAAAATATAAACCAGCCTAGGATAGGTCGTAAGCCTTGCAAATACATAGGCTTCCATATTCTTCATCTATGTTGAGACAAGACCATGATTTGTGAACAAAAATTAGGCGTTATTTTTTAAATATTAAAATTAAATACTGATTTTAAGGGTCTACTAAATTTTATTATATTATAAAAAGAAAAACACACAAAAATAAAATTGTTTCGGGTTGTTTTGGCATTATCAAACTACTGTTGAGATTAAATGGACAGATCTGTTTTTTTTTACTTTTATATTTTTATTTTTTTTAAATAACATTAGTATATAATCACTCATTTAGATTTTTATGTCTACCGGTTTCAAGACGTACCCGTCTCTTCATCAGGACAATCACTACCACAGCATGTAAACAGCATTACCCGTCACTCTGTTCACAGATATTTTACCTCTTTTTTTTAAACTATTTATACTTTAATTAAGTTAATTATTTAAAAAAAATGGAGGTAAAATAATTGTGTACCATAGCAGTATTCACAGACTTAAAACTACACTGTTTTTATTATCAAGACAAATATTTCAATTTCATACCATTTATGTGAGCATAAGGGGCTTATTATTAGAAATAGGCATCAAATTGTGGTAGAGTGGGACCAAACCGAGAAATCTGACTGACTTAAGAGTCCGCGACACTAACCACGGGACCACAACCCGACATACGACCCGATTATAAGGACCCTCAGTCTAATAATTTAGATGACAGTTTTATTATTTGATATATGGCAAGTAGTGTATCAGTAATCGATCTACATGAACGGCTCGCCACTGTGTAAGAGTAATGTTTGTACAAGTTACCCCACTTAACTTTCGAAGCACGGAGGGAACTTAAATTTTCAATGACTTGACGAAAGTTAAAATTAATCTTGATCCATTTTCCGTGATTTGCATACCTACGAAACATTAAGCAGCCTATAAAAATTAATTTAAATGGCAAAATTATTCAACTTAGCGAAAAGATAAAACGGAAACTTTTAATTTTTGAAAGAAGTTCCGAAGAAAACGGGGAGTTTCGGGAAAAGAAAAACGCTATTTGGTGTCTGGGTGGCCATTTTCCAAATTCAACTTTTGCAACCTGAAATATACTTTCACAAAACTGTCACAGACATTCTTTTGTTATTAACAGTATCTTGATACCAGTATATTCATTTCCGTCTATGAATAAAAAAAAACTTAAATTTAAACTAAACAACATCACGTTAACAAAATGAAACGAACTAAAGTATAGGTAATATTAATATTTTTCCATTTAAATAATTATGTAATTTTTGTTTCGGCCTTTACTTTGTGGTAAAACATGATTAAATCATTAATAAAACACTTATTTTATATTTTTAATAAATTTGTACCAAAGTGGTAAAAAAAATGTTGCATTTCAAATTTAAATAATCTTTCAAATAATTTCTTAAGTTTAGAAAAAATTGTGTTAGTGTAATATGGATCGTAATATGTATAAATCATTCTGAATGATTTTATCTGACTAAGGTCAATCGTAAAAGAAATATAGAATATACAAAGGATTTGTAATATTTTTTAAACTTTTTAATATCATTTTGTGTCATTTTTAACAGAATAAAAATAACACAAAAATTTATTTAAAGCATATAAACATTTATTTATTTCAAATGTTTACACATAGCAGAGTGAACACCGTCGAAATGCGTTTCCTCAGATAAATGTGTAAAAAAAATCGATACATGATATAATTACAATCGGTATATGAAAATTGAAATGATGAACTAGGGATAATTGAATGATCGAAAAAAGGTTTCTGAGGTTGTATGTACATGTGGAGCGAATGGACAAAAAGAGAATAACTATGAAAGTATATTTGGCAAACGTGAACGGGGAAACAGCACGAAGATGGCCAAAAAAGACTTGGCATAATTCATCAGTTAATTTCAGAAGTCTAAGTAATCGAAAGGCATGTATGACTAGATGTATAGATGCGAAGGAAGCTAGGAGTGTATATGAAGATATATGAGTATGGCGGTCTATTATCTCTGCCTACCTGAATAGAGAAACGGCATGATGGTAGTTGTAGTAGTAGATTATGCTAGCATGGCTTTCATTATTTTTTAATGCGTTTTTTCCTGTCTCTTGTTTAACAAAAAGGAGAAAATAATTTGCATTGTGTTTTCAAGAATAAAAATCACAAGTTGAATTTCAAATTGCACACAAGTGTATTTAAATAAAATTTCATTAATTGTTGAAAATAATTCAAAGCTCTTTTTACTTCCGCATCTTCTTAATTGTGAGCTTAGAAATTTCGGCACCCTTTACTCATTTTTTTGTCTTTCGAAATGTCAACCCTTCAAAAACAGACGATTTTAATTTAGGGTAAACTCCGAAACGATCTGAATATTTTTACATAAAAATAATTTAATGCGAAGCCTTTGCCAAAACGCGGAAATTAAATCGGGAGATATTCCTTAATTAATTAGATCATGAATTAATTCTGAAAAACTAGACGATTCCTGAAATAAGTCTGGGGATAAATCAAATTATCACTTGACATGATATCGCGTTGAACATCAGTGATTTCGTTACGGGTTGCTAGAATATTTCAGTAATCGTTTCCGTTTCAAGAGTTCAAACTTCTCTAGATGTGCTCCGACCGCTATATCTTGCACCAACTCGAAGTAAGGTGACCTAAAATTATGGAATATTCTCATACTCTTTTAAATAAAAATGTTAATTCACGACATATTGAATGTGGCAAAATACTTGTTCAAAAATATCCAAATAAAAACTTTTTATAGATTTGGCGTTTAATTTGTAGAATTCTATTTAAATTCATATATTAAATGTTAAATCAAACACTGATTTTTTTAGTCTAAGTTGTATTTTATTGTTTTAACAGAATATATAAAAATCAATTTTGTGACAATTGTTTCACCTAGTTATGGTATTTTCAAACGAATGTCATTCGTTTAAAAATGCGAAACTAACTAGGCGAAACAATGGTAAAAAAAAAGATTTATCAATATTTTTTAAGCAATAAAATACAACGCAGTAAATCAGTGTTTGATTTGACATTTTAAACATAAATGAAAGCTTCCTTAATATATCATAGATGGCTTTAGACTCACAAACATATGTAGGATTTCCAATAAATTTAGTACGTTGGTTGTCATTCATGGGTAGAATCGTGAATGTTGCACGTGTGTAATGTGATCACTTAGCCAGCCTTCGAAAGATCATAACCTCTGTTAGTACCTAGATTTCTATTTTCTTCTACATCTATGATAACATTATTTTCTTTAGTTTTCCATTCAATCAATCTGAACCATATGACACTTGGATATTTCAAATAATATTTCAGCTAATACGGCACAAATCCCTCAACTTCTTGATAGCGTAACAATCAGCCTACTTCTCTAATGGATAGAAAATCTTATGGGTATGAGGAAAGATCTAAGACCATTACATATATGAACATACAGGTTGCAAGCATAAATGCAATATGGATGTTCAATAATTGTCAGAATCGTGAATGTTACACAGGTGTATAAAATGATCGCTTTTACCAGACAAATGCCAGGTTACAAGCCCTTGGATACTCAGACTTCCATCCTTTTACATAAAAAAGGGAAGAATGATACACTTTTCATAAGTTGAGACAGTTTTTAAATCCTTTTTTTGTTTTTAACAAAAGTTTATTTACATGAAGCAGATTATTAGCTTACTAGAGTCCCAGGTCACCCTTGCCTCTGTTCTTCTACCCCTAAATGTGGGCTTTAATTTATACCGAAACTTTCCCCACTCTACATCATCAGCGCCGGGATAATCCGGGGAAAAATCTCGGGAAAAGTCGTTCAAAGTAGTTTCCCCGCGCATTCAATTATGGCGATCTATCCTCCGTGGCCGGAAACGGAACGGATCGGGTCGTAGCACTTTTTCTGTTCATCCAAGCCTATTGTGTGAACAAAAACAACGTTTTTGCATGGTAAACAATGTAAATAATTTACTCGTTTTCTTGCCAAACTCAATTATGTTTGGCTGGTAGCACTTCATAAGAATATTTTTTTCCAAATATCAAAAAACCTTTGATGAAATAGATACAAGTGAAAAAAATGTAAGATGGCTTTTAACTTTATAATAAAAATAAAGAAAAAAATGTCGATTAACCTTCAATTTTGGACTGGTAAGGGTTAAGAATAAAACACAAATTTCGACAAAGTTTAAGACGGCCCGAAAAACAAAATAATATTGATTCATTTATATCGATCTGCATTATCCTTTTTTCTTCCTTCAACGCTTTAAAGACACAACTCCTAAATTTAGACATACCACTTTACATGCAGTGTTTAAAAGTTATGCGAAATGCTTCGAAACAAGTTTCACAATATATTTTTAGAAAAAAAAATTTCTACTAAGTAAAATTTGAATTAAAAATGGATAGATATTCCTACAAAATAACTGCCGATCAGTCAATGATTCATCTCTCATCTATATAAAATTGATCTTCATTAATTTTAGTTGATATCAATTGTATGTGTCATTTAGCCATATGAATCAAATGAGTGAAAAAAGTTAGTTAAACAAAATATTAATGCGAATGTTGTTGGTAATAGTAACAGAGGAAGACCGTGAAAAAGTTGGCATGATCGAATATTTTAAATACTTGAGCGTGGTCAGGTAAGAAATTGGAATAATCGGCGGGTATATATGAGGATTTGCACGAATTTGGAAGAGGCAAAGATTGTTATCAAAGACAGATTGATGTGGCGTTCTTGTCTCTCTTACTACCCCTGTAGTGAAGTGGCGAGATGGTTGGTTAGTTTTATTTATTGATTAAGTTTTATTCAAGCACTTGATACATACTCTAACGGCTTAAGTTTTCTTTTCAAAATTTTCACACAAAATAATATTTTTTGCCATCAACATTCCCCCTAAGTCCTAATTGATTACACTACGTGCCTCCTCTTTCAATTCTAACCCTTAAATTATTCTAAATTCTACATCTTAAATGATAATTAACAAGGAAATAAAGGGATAAAGAAAGGAAGATATTATTTGTGGGATAAACTCAGTGGGATGGCTTAGGTAATATGCAGCCTATGTCAAATATTTCCATGCTTTAATAAATTCTTCATCGAAAATAAACACAAAACATTTTGAGTGTGTCCAAATTCAATGATATATGATAAATGTTCCAAAAATTTGAGTAGTGTGGTGGTTAGTCATGGATGAATGTTACACGTGTATAAAGTTATCACCTACGCCAGCCTCTCACAGTTCGTTATTCCTGTAAATGCCCTGTCTTCTTTATTCTTTTTCATATATAAATTGAGATATTTGCAAATAAAAATTAAAACAGTTTTTTATTTTCAACGACGGGTTTTCTCGTACCGAAAGCATATTTTATAGTAAATACCTCATACGAACTTAAGTAATAAGTTTTCATCGTTTGTGCAATATTGGATAATATAGCCAAATGACGCTATCTATTTCATACTACCCCATTTATCGAATTTTCTGGAAGTTATATTAATTAATCTTTTTTGCTGATTCTTTGTGACGCATTTTATGAAAGTTATAAAATAATACGCCATTTTTTGGTACTTTTTCAACTAGTTTTGACAAGAACCTTATCATCTTCAGGGATGAAAAAGTAAAATAATAAAGATGGTTTAAATCAAAGTTTGAGTTCCATTTTATAAACATTATATTTATCTTATATCATGTATGGTGAGTTTTTTAATAGCAGAACCCTTCATGAAAACATTATTGGAAATAAAACTTAAAATCGAATTCAATAAATAAATCAAATTAATTCATTTATTCTTTTTAATATTAACCTGTAACATTGACCCCTTTGTTCCGAGCCTTGAAATTGTGATAAGTCGGAAACTGTTGGGATAATTAGAGGGGAAATTTATTAGAGATGGTATTTTGCCAGAATTTTAATTATCATTTAAGAAAAACTGTATAATGAGTTGGGAATCTTGGCAGCCCAACCCTCAGACCGTGAGATACGAGGGTGTATTAAACATTTATGTGCTACGCCTTCCATAATAGGGGATGATAGAGAATCTCACTTTCGTTTAGCGGAATCACTATATTTCATGATATATGATATTCGTGTTTTTCTTGTTTTATTAGCTAGATATCCTTTTTAATTTCACTAATTGATTCTGCAGTCACTTTGTGGTAAAATCTTTATTTTTCATTTTAGTTTTAATTAGTTAATTATTTATTAAAAATATTTGTACATACGGTGTTTGAAAACAATGCGAAATGCATTAAAACACGGGTAACAATAGATTTTAATAAATAGTGGTAATAATATTATATTAAAATAAGGATATTATATTATGATAATTTATTAATCTTTGTACCTACACTAAAAAGAATAGCATTAAAAATTATAAAAATATATAAACTCTTCAAATATGATTTTTCATGAAAAGGTTATAAATTAAATAAAGTCGTTAATAATTATGTGAAAAATGAAGAAAAAAAGAAACCTTTTTTCATAAAAATGGAAATTTTTTTTTAAATGTGAATTTTGTAATTGTCAATCATGAAGAATGGAGGATTTTACAAAATGTATGCAGCGATCATTTAAACCGACTAATGGCAGGTTGCAAGGCTTGTATAGGTAATGCAAATGTCTTGCCTTCTCCTTCTATACAACTTTATTTAAAAAAAACATAAAAAAATTAAATGTTGATAACAATCATCTGGGGCTACATTAAATATTTGTATGAAAAAAAAAATGGACGTACACAATATATTATCAACAATATCAACATGTGTTTTAATAAGACAAAAATTATTACCTGCTAGAGCCCCTCTTTTAATGCTTGTGAACGCATTATTCCCTAGCCGCAGGAGTCGCAATCCTTTTAGTCCAGGAAGGCTGTTGGGTCCTAAAGGTCCTGTAAGCCTGTTGGAACTCAGGCCCAGTTCGGTGAGGGATGACAGGTCCTTGAGAGCGACCAAGGAGCTGGTCTCCAACTTGTTGCCTTTCAAACGAAGGTTTGTAAGGAGCTGCAAGGGTTTGAAACACCCCGGAACAAGGGTTGATAACTGGTTTTCACTCAGTTCGAGGAATGTGAGGTTCGATAATCCCTGAAAAAAATGCAGCGATATTTGTTAATATCAATGTTTAAATCACTTTTCACTCTTCAGATTTTTTTAGTAATCTATTCTGATAATATCTTTTTATTATAATATCTATCTTTAATTATATCTTTCCATATTTTATTTCAATCTTACTTAGTAAATATAACTTTTTGTGACACGTGTTTTGATGCATTCTGCGTCATTATCAAGCACAGTAATCACATTCCTTAAAATTTAATATTAAATTTAGAGACATGAAAAATGTTTAAGGGGAGTTCAATATTCTTTACAAAATATTGATGTTGTATAAACATCAACATTTTGAAAAAAAATATATGCATGTTAAACAATATGAAAATAACTTAAACCTTCGACATATTGTCCAGGAATATGAACACTAAAAAAATAAGAAATAGCTTTTCGTTGTGTTCTTGTAAAAAATAGATAAAAATGTTAATTTAAGAAGAAATAAATATGTAAAAAAGAACTCCGCATCCAAATCACATTAAATGACTTAAAGAGTTTTATAACTATTGAATATCTTATCACATTTTTTTCATATCAGGTATTTTCTTATTTTAACGTAGTAAGTGTGTTTATTCGGTTTCGATTTTAAATTAATTGTATTTTCCCAATACTTACCACAAAGGAGTCGTTTTCAATAGTTTTAAGTTTATTGTAAGTCAGGTCCAACCGATCTAGTCCTGTTAACATCGCTAACGCTTCAGTTGGCACTGTAGTAAGCTGATTATTCGGTAGTCCTGTAAAGAAAAACAATTTCCACATCTTCAATTGCATTAAGGGAGGAAAAACTAAACAAAGACATCCCCTACAACTATCGCATTTATACAGTATAAAATAGGGTTAAGAAGTTGACAAACTTTTCTGAATTGTATTGACAATATTTATGAAGAAAAAAATACATAGAATTCATATTCTAGTGCAATATATAATATTATACAGGAAGAGGCTGTGAAAATTCATAGGGATATTCTTGAAAATAAAATATTAATCACTTTTTTTTTCGTAATAACTGGAATCTTTACTGAAAAATGCAATTCTCATTTTTTTATACTTTTCTGATATATTTTTTAAATGTTGTAATTAATGCATTTATATTCCTTTTTGATAACGAAATATATTTATTTAGATTTTTGAAAGAAAAAAAAAATTCCATATGAATCAAATATTTCATCATTTCTTATAAATTGGAAAACATGTGATACAATATTTTAATGTTATTAATGTTTAAAGCATTTACATTGTGCTTGGTCATTTTTATATTTTTTTATAATTATTTTTGTTATGGCAGTGACGTGTGGTATTGTTTGCATGCTGTTGTAGTGATTGTTCTGACGAAGATACGAGTACGTCTCGAAACCCATAGATAAAAATCTCGGTGAGTGGCTATAAACTAACAATAAAAATATGACAAATTTTTCATTTGTAAGAACATTTGTCAATTATTAATTAACTTCATATTACATTCTTGTAATTTGTCATAAATCTCATAGTTGATAGTAGTTACAATTTTTTTTCGTAAAATAACCACAAATTTTTTAAAATGTCAAAAAGTCATGTGATATAATTAATGTGAAAAATATTTTTGTGAAATTCTTATTTCAGGGAAATACGTTGTTTTTAAATATTGTGTTTTTATGTGACGTAATTTTTATATTTTAGGCAACAAAACAAACCATCATTCATTACTGTAAACACGTGTCTATTCACTTTTAGTAAAAAAAAGCCTTCTTCGCTCAACACATATTGATCATCTTGACAAATTCAATATCATTCATCAAATTTGTTTTCTCGACAAAAGAATTGTCGCTCGAGTTACTAAGGGAGGAAATCATACCATTAACGTGAGCGTTTATATAAAAAATAAAACCTAGATTGACATCTCAAAAGACTCGAACGATAATTGCGATCGGTCCATAGGAAGGCTTTCGAGGACATTGAATGAGGCATCTTGGGAATTGCTAAGGGGTTTGTACAAGCGTCATTTAGCGGGGAAGCCTCCGGATCAATAGAGCCTCATTGAGAGCGGAAACAGAACAGAAAAAATGCTTTCCTTCGAGAACAAGCTAATGATATCTTTCTCCGCTTCTGTCAATTGCAGAAAGCGTTTTTATAAGTGATAGTATTTGCACAAAAGCAAACTGTATCTTTAGCGCGAATAAGAGTGTACTTGCGAATGTGAGTTGGTTTATTTACAATCCGTTTGAGATCTAAAACGAGGAAAAAAGATTTAAATCCAATTTTATAAAGGAGAAATAATAATGAACATGTGCACAATGAAGTATGAAATGTGCAAATAAAATAAAGCTGAGAAACCTAAAATTACGATTTGAAAAGAGTTGAATGTTGATATGGGTGTAAAACATTAATGAAATAAAATATTATAAAACGGGTAGAAATTTTGTATGGATGAGATGTATGTTTTCTAGGGATTGGAGTATTGATAAAAATATTGAAATGGGAATAGCGCACTGAAATCAGCTGTAGCAAGTGAAAACCTGAGAGCAAATAGCAAAGTTAATAGTGCACCACGGAGTCCTGGTGCAAACCCTGATGTATGGAAGTATAGTGTGGAAATTTCAAAACAAGTAGAATAGGCGAAAAGTATTTTTAAAAGCAGAGTAGTGGACCGTTATATTTTCTTTGCCTATTCTTATGGAGAAGCAGTGTGTTGGTTAAGTAGTTGTTCAAAATCATGCTGTTTTGGATGTATGTAGATATGAAAAAGTATTGAATAAAAACAACGATTTTATAATAAAAATTAATCTTAATTTGTTGCAATACGGATAGTGATTTTTTGTCAATTTATAAGAAAACCATTGATGTTCACAAATAGTTTGAAATATTTTGAATTTTCTGTCATTATTGTGTATTCATCAACATCCTAAATGAAAAGGCATTTCAAACGACGATCCATCTTAATTATAACTGGGAAAAATTCAAGACACGAAAAATAAACAGTTCGGGTCATCAATTCCAGAATAATTCCTGAAATTGTTTGAAAGCAGAGCGTTTTCAGGAGACAATACTTCTTATTGTTTATACTCGTATTTTAGTCATCAGTATAATAGTGTTTTCATGGAATATTCAAAGGCCGTTGTTTTAAGTCGTCCCTCGACAGGTGTTGAAGTCCCATTAATTTGGTGGCAATTAAGTCACCCATTCCCCATATTGAAGAGGTATTTAATGAATTCCCTTCGAGGCTGTCATCATGTATCGCTCACTAAGATTTATCACCCGACAACAAAAGGAGTTTGAGTTACCGCGAAAAAAATATACCCCGTTCATTCGGAATGCACCAAACTGCGTAATTTTTCTTTTTTAATTTTTACAAAACGCAAATAGAAATATATCAAAACTCCCTGCAAAGGAAAATAATTGTTTCGGAATTTATTAACGACGCGTCATTAAAGAGTAAAAGAAACCTTAAGGTGGAAAATTCAAAAGCCCCCGACTATTTTTTTTATACCCAGGTAACAGAAAATTTTTCAAATTATAATGAAAATAATAATTACGTCAAAACGTAATGTTTTTTTTTTTTAAAACACCGTTTTTGTATTGAAAACCAAGTTTTTTGTCGAAATATATATTTTTTAATGTACATATATTGAAAAATACATATATTTTTAACTCCTTACATTTCAAGAACTCTTTTCTTTTCAAAACTATATGTATTTATTTCGAAGAAAAACTAAAAAAATCAATACAAAAACATTGTTTTCAGAGAAAAATCAATTACGTCAAATGTTACATGGCTTTATGGAAAATTTACTTGAAATATTATCGTATATTGGACCTTAATCTTAATCAAGCATCGTCACGATGGGTTTATAGAATCCGCATGGATGTATGTACAAAGGTATAATAGAATGATGTGCCTACAAGGACAGAGCAGTGTCATCGGTTACAGCCGGATAGAATAAGATACTGTGTCCTTTGGTTGCTTGGTTTACTGAAATGCAAATGTTCACGTCCTGTACTATGTGGCTGCGATAGCTATTTCGCCTTTGTGGGTATTATCAAATTTCAGTTACCGCTTCGGGCTCTATGTCTCTGGTAGAGTCTCCCGGAAATTACGTCATCCTGTTTCAATAGGTCCAATTGAATTGTAAACAGTGAAGTTGGGATCTAGCTTACGTTAAGATTCAAGGGAATTTAATTGTGTGAAGTGTTTTACTTTTGTGACAGTCAATGATACAAGAAGTGACAAATATACAATTTTTTTCATACGTCTTGGGCACGTGAATTGAATGATTGGTGTGCAGAAAACATAATAACATAGTAGAGAAGAAGAAACAACTTAGTCACTACAGTATACAATTTCAAAAAAAACAATTATTTCAAAATATCTTTGTTATTAATTCACTAAATAAATTATTTTTCTTGTGTGCGTATAATGTCGGGTCCCGCAGACGTTGACGATCACTTGAGAGTAATAGTCTTTATCTTAAGCAGTTCTAAACAGCACCTCAACAGTTCTGATCACCGTTCAATCTAGTATATTCCGGAGCCAGGAGATCTGTCTTCTGCCCACACTTCGCACTTCGTCGACCTTCTATATATACTTACGTACCTTACTATAAATTGATTCTTATGACAACTTTATACGAAAAAATGCTTCTTTCTTATGTTCACTCTAGGCAGTACATTTATAGGTGAAGCATATGCCCACTACAAGTCATCTCTAAGTCACCTTGTCATACGATATTTTCTCGCCTTCATCGCAATTCAGTTTTGCATCCCAAAATTCCGCTGAATTCTACGGTCGCTGAATAGTCGTCAACGGTCTTCCGAAGCACGGAAATCTTCAGGGTTGGAAGAAGAGACATGAATAGTTAATTCTCTCAGGCGGTATTTGCAGGACGTGTCCCAACCATATCCAAATTCTCTTTTTAAGGACTTCCGATTTAAGAGGCTACTGCGTTTTTTTCCTCAGGTTCTCATTCCTAATGAAATCATACCATCTTATACTTTATTTTTAAAACTTTCAAGTTCGCTACTCGGAGTTTTGGCGAGGTGCGCAATCACATGCTCTGCTTGCATCCGTAGAATAACACTGAGGGTGCAGTCTCCTGACTAAGCTAGTAATTTCAAATTATCAATTTTTAAGGGAAATATAAAGGAAAAATCATTAAGTCGTCCTATTTACAAAGAATCAATGTTTTTTGCTTACCTAGAGCCTGAAGGGGTGCTGCCAACCCCATGAAGGCTGCACTGTGGATATCCCTTATCTCTCCCGAGGACACGACCAGGCCGTGAAGAGCTACCCCTTCCAGTATCGATCCGCTGAGGGCTGATACGTTCTGCACTGTGCAGTCGAGGAGAGACACAGCCCGGTGGGAAGGCAGTGAGCGAAGGGTGCGACCAATAATCTGGAAATAAATAATGAATTTTTTTGAAATCATTTCAATCAAAGACAATATTTTAAAAGCCGTATTAAGAATAAGAAGCTAATGAGTTTATTTAAGTCAATAAAATCATGCACTTAATGCAAATTCATTTATTCAGAAATAAATGGAGCATGCATTTTGAGAAGAATGAAGGAAAAAGAAGAAAGTAGAAAGAAGAAAGAAGGAAGAAGAAAGAAGAAAGAAAAAAGAAGATAGAAGAAAAAAGAAAGAACAAAGAAAAAATAAGAAAGAAGAAGAAAAAAGAAAGAAGAAAGAAGAAAGAAAAAAGAAGAAAGAAGAAAGAAGAAAGAAGAAAGAAGAAATAAGAAATAAGAAAGAAGAAAGAAGAAAGAAGAAAGAAGAAAGAAGAAAGAAGAAAGAAGAAAGAAGAAAGAAGAAAGAAGAAAGAAGAAAGAAGAAAGAATGAATAATGAAGAAAAATAAAACTTTTTCAAAATTGTTAATGGTTTACCTGCATCGCGGATCTGTCTCCAGTGCATCTCAAGGTGTGCGGCAGGTCGCAGGAGCACTCCACCGCCGGACGGTCCTCGAACTCTGGACACCTCCACACTCCGGCCTCCTCAGAGTCTCCAGGCGCTCCATCCAGCTCGTTCAGGGAGTCCAGGGTCCCGTTCTGCAGCAGCCCCCGCTCGTGTCTCGGCGAGCCCAGGGTCCTGCGCGAGGAGATGGTGCTCAAGAAGAACAACAGCCAGACGCAGCGCATCCTGACAACAAAAAAAGACCACTTTGTTACTTCCATGTATCCTATAGCCAAAAGTGCCATGTCTAAGTTAGACAAAATCTAGAAAAACCAGGGTTTGAGTAACAGCATAAAAATAAAGCTTGTTAAGAGTTTGGTTCACTCCAATTTTCTCTATACTGCTGAAACATGGACCACAAAAGCAACAGAAAGAAAAAAATATGCTTTTGAAATGTGGTGTTGGAGGCACATGCTCCAAATTCCATGGACAGCTAGACACGCCAACGAGTTCATTCGTCAGGAGCTACACTTGGATGGCTTGACTCTGGTCAATGTCTGTACACGGCTGATTCTTCAGTTCTTTGGACACGTCGCCTTGGCAATGAGGACAGTTTGGAACGGCTGTGATCTTTAGCCTGGAGAGGAAGATCCCTACACGATGGACCGATCAAGTTAAGACAGCAACAAGCACCTCGGTGATTGGAGCGCTACGTGCAGCTCAGTCAAGGGATAACTGGAGAAGAGTCATTGCTTCACCACCCCCAGTAATAAGGACTAAAACGGGGAACAAGATCCTATGTCCACACTGGTACAGCATTTCATTATTCACTATCAGGTCTGGGAATCCATACACTAGTTATAGTATAAAATAAGTTTTGTTTTCTAAAACCAACATACTTGAATAATATTAATAAACGTTAAAAGAAATCTTCACTATTGTTTCTTGAAATGTCAATAGAAACATAAAGGAACTCTACTGCACGAATATACGTGATACTTTGCATAATACACACATTATGGCACGTGTATTGGTCCACTGCCCGTTCAGAACTGAATAAAGAATACCTTGTCAATTGTTAGCTCATGGTCCAACAAGCCAATCAAAACATCTTAACACGATAATACCACGATGTTTAATTCAAAACATCTTTCATTCTGAAGCAATTGAGTTCCTCCGTACAAAATCATTTTAGCATATCCAAATAGCTCAAACACGGTGCTTTGATAAAATTTTAATGATAATGAAAAAAAATCAATTAAAATTAAATATTAAAAATATTGAATAACAAAAAGAATGTCGATATTAATGAGAATAATGAAATATACGAAATATAATATAATAGTATATACGAGTGAAATACAGTCAGGATACGTCGGGACAAAATAATATGGTCAAAAAAAAATCAAAAATATATATTATAATAAAATCTTGAACAAAAATAAATATTTCATGGAGAAGTAAATTTAAAATTTATCTAAACAATTATTTTTTTAAAGTCACACGCACAGAATTCACTCCTACGATGCACATCCCCGAACCATCTAACCACACCTTTCTTAATCATTTTGCCGCACATTTGTCTGAGAGAACGTATTTTGACTGCATTCAGTCTACTTTCATACTTCTTTCGCCAACTCCATGCTTCAATTCCATACATTATGGTAGGATGTACAGACGAATGTGCGGAAATATAAATTTACAACCTTTTTATTTATCTCTCTTACATTGTTTATACTTTCTAGCATATCTTATTTAATACCAAACATGGTATATTTTTTAAAAGTTATAAGTTTTTTGTTTTGCTATCAATTAATTTCTCGTCAAGTTCTCGTCAGAACTTCGGGACGCGGATCTGAGTTGGGAGGATGCAAGGGAGCTAGCAGCCGACAGAAAAGCCTGGAGACAGTTTGTGGACTCCATATGCTCCACCTAGGGAGCATATATGGTTTAATAATGATTTACCAGACTTACACTGCTCATGTATTCACTCAATTTACTAATTACCTCTCATAAGCAATAACAACTTCTGACTTCTCTTTCTTTTTTTTTAACAAATCGATATTAATTGATTTCCTGGTATGTTTTCCGTTCCTCAAGATCTGGCCCAAATAAGCGACTGGTTCAATTAACCGGCGTCCCTATTAGCCGGAATCCACAGTACCGGCCGTCCGCTCTACCGAGAAGCACAAAAACATGTTTGGAAAAGGGACGAAGTTCAATGACGCCCTTTGAAATGCTAATTTATTGAAGACCATAATAAAACTATACCCTTCTGTCCTAATAAAGTGTAGACAATGATGTTGTGTCCGATTCAGGAGTCACATCTAAGTCCTTATACAGAAAGAAGGGGTATCATTCCTTCGCTTAGAATCGTACATTATTCAACGAATTTAAGTGAATAAAAGGGCAAAGGATCTTACTACTATACATACGAGTTCGTACAGAGGAATTATTCATTTTTTAATAATAATACTTTGAGTATTTCTAAGTCATTGTTTACAAATCTCGTTTTGCCCACTTTATTTATATAGATATCTCAACATATTGAATGTGTCCAATTACCTGTTCACAAATCTGGATTATCTCCGATTATAGGAGTTATTTTTCATATTATTTTTTGACATTTCAAGTCGATCGTAAGCCCCGTAAATGCCCAGACTTCCATATTCTTCTTCATCTATGTTGAGATGTCAACATAGATGTCTCAATATGAAAGAAGAAAAAATAGCCATAGTTACACATTGTTTTTCAAGATACCCAGACTTCTATATTCTTGTTTACCTATGTTCAAATATCAGATTTATGAACAAAGGTTAGGACACACTCAAAATACTATGATTAAAATTATTGGTCAAAATAAAGGTTAATTTTTGTTCATTTAAATTCACGTATCTCTTCATTACCATACATTTAGTCTAACATACATTTTATAATGTTCTCTGCCGGTTAAAAATATTTTACTCAACTCAACAAAAGATATTATTTTTTGACATGTATTTGGACACACTCAAAATGTTGTCAATAAAAGATGTTGCCAAGAACTAGCATGTGAAGGATGGTGTCAATTGATACATGAATAAAGCTTTGAGTATAAAATTTGAGTACCTAGTGTGGTTGTAATCGTGAGGAGAATGTTTAGTGTGTAAAATGTTTACTTAAACACACCTACGACAACTTAAGATCTATGTGAATTACTCTCATACTTTTCTTTATCTATGTTAAAATATCAATACTTATAAATTGTTAATTTGATTATTTTTGTAAAGTTTAACGAAAAACAAACTAACATACCATTTTACACTAAATGTCGTAATGTCATCTAATATCGGTCAAGTATCTAAAAAAAGTTAATTCTTCCAACTACTTATCTGCACCAAATGATTGTTATCTTGATCGTTAAATACACGAAAACAGGTGAACAGCGCTGATAAATATTAAATTCACATTAGAGGAAAAAATCACTTAATTTTAACCCCCTTGGGAATCGAACCACGTACCTCTAAAATTGGGAATCGAATCCTCCAGCATGGTTTGACTACTGTGCTTACCACTACACCACAAAGGCGGACAAAGTCAAAATTGATAATAATATATTTACTATTATTATTAATATCAATAATTAGTGCAGATTATAAGATATACCCATGTCATAATCTTACCTGATAACGGATTGGTGACAGATAATTAAATATTCCAAAAAAAATATCCTGAAGGTAGTCACTACGTAGTTAAATTTATTTTCCTTCGTAGAGTACTAGAAAGCCGGTTTGGTAAAATACAGTAGAACCTCTCATAACAAATAGTTCGCACAACGGCCAAAAAGAGTGAATCTTTTGCTCCCTTGATGAGCGACGATTCGCATAACGAGTAACAGAGAAAGGGCAAGTGCCTTTTTCACGACATTCACATATGAGCCGGAATTTCCGCTCCAGTCAAATTTAAAAAAAGCATTGTAATAAACTGTAAAATATAACTTGGTTTTAAAATCACTTCAAATATAAAAATTAAATAAAAATGTTTCTCCGTAAGATTCTGAAACGAAGTATGCTCGTTATGAGAGGTTCCACTATATTTCTATCTTATTTTTCAGGTAAGCTAAAAATATTTCTTGGTGGAAATAGAAATCAAGTTATAGTTTTTTTAATAAGGTATCTTACTATATATTTAAAACATATAACTGTTAACTCAAAGTGCAGGAAAATTATTATGAGGTCACAACCTGACAGAAGATAAAATTTCACGATTTTAACAGGTTTTTTATGGTTTCCATATTTGCTAGAGGTGATTTTTGACAATTTTCATAATAACACATGTCATGCAAGCTATTCATAAAATTACAAATGAAATCATTTCCGTTAAAATTCATAACACGTTAGCAAATTTAATTTACATACCGATGTTTACATTACAAAAATATTTCATCGGAAATCTATAGAACAATAGTCTCAGCATATCACGGTTGAAGCTGAAAGTAGGGTATTTCAAGTGTAAGAATGTTATGAAATAAATCGAAATATTTAAGAACAGGTTCACGATTTTTGTATATTTGGAAGTTTGTTTTCTAGGAATTGATAAATATATTGAAAGGAGAGTGAATATTGGGAACAGAGAAATCAGTCATATCAAATAAAAAGCTATCAGTTAATATTAAACTGGCAATTTATTGAAGTCCTGGTATCTACCAATTCTAGTGTATGACAGCGAAGCATAGAGTTGACAAAACTAGGATGAAAGTAGACTTGATGCAGTCTAAATGTGTTCTCTCATACAGATGTGCGGCAAAACGATGTAAGATTGATATTAGAATCATGAAAAAAAAAATAGAACTCAAGGCCAAGCATTATCGAGTAAAGTAAGAAAGATGTGTTGAGATGGTTTGTACATTTGGTTTGTACATGTAGTTGGCCATTAGTGCAGAGAAAGACTGAGGAAAACTTGGCTTGACCAAAATGTTTATAAATAACAAAATTTTTAATTAAAAAATTAAACTGGTCAAATAAGAACTGTATACTCGTATATATAAAGTGAAATAACAACTTAGGTGTTTATATTTGAAAGTGTTATCACCTATGCTATGGTCAGAAGAGAGTTATTTTTCAAAGTCTTTAATAGATGGCAGTTCTACTTGATATACGAGAGAAGCTGTTATCACATTTTGTGGAGAATAAACATATTATATTTGCGGAAAAAAACTTTGTTTGCATTTGAGACACCCTAGTTAAATAGAATAAAATAACATTAAATGTAACAATAAAGTTCAGTGACTGAATTTAGGTAATTATTAACACGCCAATGGAGCTCTTTCCATCGCTTGTGATTTCCACGAATAAAAATTGATGTAATTTTATACGCTCCACATAATGCGATTTCATGCTGTTTATTCGAATTATATAGATATATTTAATGGATAAAAATTCCCACTCGATTTACGAGTTTCGACGTGAAAAACGTTAAATCAACTTTATCATATTATTACCACGTGAAAATATATCAAGCTGTAATATTATGTGAACTACGAGATTCAAAACATAGAATCACTTATTTTTAAACCTAACCTAACACATACCTATTTTGGTGAAAAATAACTATAAATTTATGTAGATTATAACGCAATAATATTTGACAACCTGCTTACATTATCCAAAAAGTTATTTAAAAAATAAACAAAATATAAAAACTTTATAAAATAAAACAACTTTGTTCTAACCACTTTTTATTGGTATACTTTATCCAATCGGAGTTGACGTATTCGCTACGCAATGCACGATAAAAACAACATTTAGGAGTTTTATAAATCATATTTTTTCATCAATTTTTTTTTTAATATTTTTTAAACCATATTTTTAAATCATATTTTCATATAGTGCGTGAATTTCGGAGTGCGTGGAATTTTTTTGTAAGGGAAAGGTAATTTACTATGAGTATTTCAATGTTTTAGAATTTAGTACATAAACCCTGATGATGACAAGGTTCTTGTCGAAACCGGTTGGGTAAAGTGTACCAATAAAAAGTTATTATAACTACGTTTTTTTTATTTTATAATGTTTATAAAATGTGTCACAAAGTATCTGCGAAAAACATTAAAGAAAAAATATAAAAAACCTTTTTATAAATTAATAATGGAGGTGGGTGATTTGAAACAGATAGCATTGTTTGGCCATGTCGTATTTGATTGCCATAAAGTCACAAACAAATTTCTTTAAAACAGTTTTTTTGACAATATGTTTTGTAAAATGTGCCCTCGGAACGGGAAAACTCGGAGAAATCATGTTATCGTTATTTGTTATTTCTAATTATGTATGATGAAATAACATATTACTAAATAAATTGTGCACATCCTATCATCACAAGTAGGTTTTTTATAGTTCGGAAGGAAGACCGAAAAAAACTTGGCATGATCAGGTATGTAAATTAATTGAAACCAGCTAGGTCAACAGACGAAATAATCAGCGGGTATGTGTGAAGAGATGCATGAATGTGTAAGAGGCGAAGAATGTTTCAAAGACCGAGTGGCATGGCGTTCTATTTTTCTCTGCCTAACCCTATAGTCAAGCGTTAAAATAAATAAATTAATAAATTGTGAAATGAAGCATATCATAGTCGTACAGAAGAAAGTGACCAACTAACAACACGTAAAATGTTCGGGAGGGTCATTTAAGTCACTTTTGCTTGGCAAGAAAATAAATATTAATGCAGTTGGTCATTTTTAATAAGTCAATATATTATACTTCCAAGTTTCAAATCCTTAGGGATTTTTTTCAGGGCAAAATTAACCTAGTAAGATATCAAATAGTCAATGATCACGTTTTTGTATAAAGTGCACTTGGTCACTTTCTCCTGTATGACTACGATATGCGATTTTTTTTAATTTTTCTTTTCCATTTTACTAAACTGAGCCACAGCAATGCGCGGTCGGGTACAGCTAGTAAAAAATAAAATAAGAAAATTCGTGACTCCTTCGGCTTGTTTGATTTCTAACATTCGAAATGTCCTCGATGCGTAAGGATATGCTGTTCTCGGCCAACATCACCAGGATTCTTTCACATCCTAATATGGAAGGGAGGACTATGTTAGTTGACATCCAATCCCCTTAAACGGACTGGATACAGCTGCCCTTTGAAGAGTGCGCCATCGGCCATTTTGTTGTCCTGCCAATATGTATTTAAGTGTGTATCATTAAGCGAATACGGCATGAATAAACATTATTTCATTTATTCAAATATGTAAGAAATAATGAAGCAGAGGTATGTTGAGAAATATTTTAATTTTCTATTTATGTTCATATTTTGTTAACCATTAACACGTTGAGTGCGATGTACGCGCCAGGCGCGCACATTTAATATTTCCCCTAGTCTAGAGACTGTCAATGGATCAAATGGATTCAAAATATCATAGCGTTCTTGAATACACATACTTTTACAATATTGATACAATATCTTGTATTTCGAATATTTAAAAAAAAACATGGATAAGTGTGAAATTTGTGATACAATCTCAGCTTTAGACTTTTTCGTGATTATTTTCGCTTGTTTCAAAGTGAGTATAAACATGAGCCGCGCAGTACTACACACAAAAGAAACAGTGTATACTAGTTAATAGTGCTATGGTGGTAACGTATAGCATTGTTTGCATACTGATATAGTGATTGTCCTGATGAAGATACAGATACGTTTTGAAACCGTTAGATCAAAATTCCGGTGAGTGGTTTTATACTAACATTACCAACATATTCATTTAAAATAAAGTATAAAGTAAAAAAGTGAAAATGATTTGCCACAATGTAAATGATATGAGTATTAATAATATTTCTTTTTTTTAAAGATTTTTTTATAAGGGGAAATATTTGTGTTTTTAATATTTACATAAATATTTCAATTTATTACTATTTCTGTGAGCCTAAGCGGCTCATTATTAGAAATAGGTATCAAAATGTGGTAGAGTGGGTTCGAACCGAGAAATTCTGACTTAAGAGCCCGCAACACTAACCACGGAACCACAAAACGACACAATAAATAAACGTCAAATAATTTTAATTATATAAATTATTTTAATGGAACTTTAAGATGTTTTTAATTTCACCTATCACCATTTAAAATTGTATGTCTGTCATTTTTTATGAACATGGGTATTCGTTATGGATATTAGGCATTTCTGGATGTTTAAGGCTTCTCATACGATGAGAGACAGTGCTTTTAAGGCAAGTGAAGCATCCCTTAGTTTGTTTAGTTTTATTGTGGTGTATAATGCAAACAGAAAACTGCATTCCATTCTCTGCATTCATACACGGGGACGGTGAATTTTTTAGTTACCGGCGAATTTGGACCTGCTCGGGACCGACCATATGGCCGTTGGGGTACTATGCCGTGTTTTTACAAGGCAGTGACGCTTCAAGGAAGCTTGTTAAATTTTTCCGAGGGAATAAAAAAGTAGTGAATGGAAAAAAAATATATTTAACATACAAAACAACTTTGTTTAAAAGTCAGTCTTTATCTTATTTTAACTTAACTATAATGTCGGCAGGTTTCGATGTAAATGGCTTCTTCCTCAAGGCTACATGAGAGTAATAAGGAAGCTATTTATTTTGATCTATATATAGATTTAGCGTTTGATTTGTAGAACTCCATTTTAATTTATGTATTAAATGTTAAATCAAATTGACATTAATATGAAAATGCCATAAATGGGCGAAATAATTGTCACAAATTGATTTTTATGTGTGTCTGTTTTGTTTAACAATAAAATACAACGTAGTACACTAAAAAAATAAGTGTTTAATTTAACATTTCATGCATAAATTATTCATTTCAAAACTGGTAGAGATTATAATTAAGCTATGACAAGATACAAGTTTACAGTAATTTTTAAAGTTATTTTGTTGGTTATTATAAAATTCAGAATAAACTTTCTGCCACAACTTTGTGCCCTGTAGCGGGTAAATATTAAGTTAAAAATATGCCGCTTTTGCTGAGATAAAGTACATTTTCTGGGCATTCCGAAAACATGCACAGCTGAAAATTTACGATTTTTGATTTATGACGTTCTTGAAAGGAGTGAGCGATTTGATATTGACGTCGATTGCAGGTGTTCCGAAGGATGCGATTTTTTAAAGGACAGAAGATTTATTCATACGTAGGGAAGTATTTTTAGAGACATCACATTGAGTAAATATCAGGAGAAATCCGAGACAGCAATATCGCCAGTAAATACACAATCCAAAATAAATTAACTATATTATTCTTCATTCATTTATTACCTGCAACAAATGTGATTTTTTTTCAAACCTCAGCATAGATGAAGAAGAATATGAAAGTCTGGGTATTTTCAGGGCTTATGAACTGTCATAAGCTGTTCAAATGATCGCTTCACTAACGAACAGTTTTCTCTATTGTAGGTACCCATGATTGACAGCCACAATACTCAATTTTTTTAAATGTAAAAAAAATTCCTGTAGAGAAAACTTGGATACACTCAAAATATTGAAAATTTATTTGCTTAATCTTATAAAAATAAAATATGTTTACATCAGGCAATTTAAATGATGCAATTTCATCCAATCAAAGTTTGATAAATATTAAAATTATAATAATTAAACATAAAATATAAAATAAATAAAAAAATAATAAACCCTTATCCGCACCCAATGGTGCATAGGGCACTGCGTCATATAAACGCAGTGTTATCTTGATCCTTTACACATGAAGGAAAGGTGATCAGCCTTCCGCTTCAGGTACCAGTCCAGGGTAATATTGAATAAATATTACAGTGAAAAAATCACTTATATTTATTTTACCCCCCTTAGGAATCGAACTCGGGACCTCCAGATCGTTAGCCGAGCGTGCTGACCATTACACTACGGAGGAAATATAAAATATAATAATTAAAATATGCTAAAAAAAAATTAAATACAGTTATAGATACTGAAAAGTAAAAAAGCATAAAAAGAAGAAGAATCTTTGACAAATTCTGTATAATTGCAGCTTCAACCTGAATCAAGTATTTTGTGTAAAGTACGATGCATTTTCTGTCTGGAATTGCGTGTATCTTGGGAAGCCCGAAAGATGGCGACTTATATTAACTATGTTTGTGCAAATACGTTTACTATTTCCTGTTTACTGTTTATCGGAAAAATACTACATTATAAAATGTCAATGCAAAATCGCCGTATGTATTCGTGTTACTGCACTTCTGCATATGAAAAGTTAATAGATTGGAATGAAATAAGGCAATTTTCCTTTGCACATATTAAATATTTGATGGAGGTATACCATAGACAGCAATGAGTGTTGCGTTGTGATCCCGTTGTTAGTATCGCGGACTCTTGAGTCAGAGTTTCTTGGTTCGAATCCACTCTTCATTAATTTGATAACTATTTTTAATAATGAGCCGCTAGGCTCACAGAAATAGTATAAAATTTAAGCATTTTATGTAAATAATAAAAACATATTTATCTAATATGTTTGATATCATGTTTGTTTTCATAGAGTTGGCAAAAGAAGGATGAAAGCAGACTGAATGCAGTCGAAATGCGATCCCTCAGACGAATGTGTGGCAAAACGATGTTTGATAGATGTTCGAATGATGAAATAAGGAAAGAATGTAAGGCTGAGATAAGCATTATCGATAAAATTAAGAAAGGTGTGTTGAGATGGTTTGGACATGTGGAGCGTATGAGTGAAGAAAGAACGGTTAAACAAATTTATGAGGCGAATGTGGTTGGAAAAAGAAGCAGAGGACGACCGAGTCTTGGCACAATCAGGTATGTCAAATACAGGAGTCGTAATAATCGTCGGGTATGTATGAGGAGATGCATGAATGTAGAAGAGGCAAAGAATGTTTGCATAGACAGAGTGGTGTGGCGTTCGATTCTCTCTGCCTACCCCTGCGGGGAAACGGCGTGATGGTTAGTTAGTTAGTTTTATTTATCTAATAACAAATATTATACGAGTAGACGTCACACTTTAAGATACTTAATTCTTTTTTTTTGAAAACTCAAACCTGTTTTTATTCCCTTATTAAGAAGACCTTACTCAATTTTCGAAACAAACTTACATATTTTATTTATCAATTTCTCTTGATGTAGAATAATTTCTTCAAATCTATTATGACACGTGTTTTGATGCATTCCGGATCATTTTCAAATACCGCAAAGTGTATTTGAAAATGATGCGGAATGCATCAAAAACCGTGTAATAATACGTTTTAAAAAATAGTAATTTTTACCAAGTAAAGCTTAAATTGAAAAATTAACAAAGCCTAACAGCACATACTTAAATGGCAGTTAACAAGGTTCTGGTACTAACCCTTTTATATGGTATATTATTAGATTAAAACCAATATTTTTAGCTTTTCCACTTTATTTTTATTTGACCAGTGACCGGGTTTCATCGTTACCGACATCATCAGACTGGTCAATGTCTGATGATGACCAGTCTGATGATGTCGGTAACGACGAAACCCGGTCGCTGGTCAAATAAAAATAAAGTGGAAAAGCTAAAAATATTGGTTTTAATCTAATAATATATTAAAAATGCAATTCCATCACGAAGTGTCAGTGGATAATATAAACCTTTTATATGGAGCTGAAACACGGAGTTTGCAAAAGAAGGATGAAAGTAGACACAGTAACATACGGTGTTTAAAAATTATGCTGAATGCATTGAAACACGTGTCACATTACTTTTGAAGAAATAATGGTATTTACTAAGTAAAATTTTAAGTAAAAATTATATATATTACCATTAAATGACAACTCATTGATAAAAATATAAATTGTTATATTTCAGGCGTTTCTTGAAAGTCATCAGAATTGATTTCACATTTCATTACCTTCAAATTAAACAGTCAATCATTAAATTAATATATGAATGTATTAAAATGAAATTTGATAAAAGGAACTAATTGCGTGATAAAATAATCGCATTGATAGATAACGTATTGAAAAATTGTAACTATACTGCAGAGAGTATTAAAATCCCTCCCAAACGATGCGATATATTCGCATGTTACGTCGGATTGGAACGTACGTTTTGTCGAGTAAATATTTGATTGGAGTGATTGGATTTTTAACTTGAAACTTCAATATCCATTTTAATCAGAGAGGAAAGGATATTTGCAACATTGTAATAAATTGCACATAGCAACATAAATCTACTTTTAATATCGAAAGTGATACGACATCGTTTAAAATGTGATATTCACTTCATATATAAATGGTATCTAGATTTTCATCTGGGAAAATGTTTATTTATTTATATTTTCACCATCCACATACAAACAATTTTCAATTAACAATAATGTATTCTCAGTAGGTTTTCCTCTGTCACATTTAAAAATAAAGTTATAATATCATGACAATTGTCACAATACAACTTTTTTATGTGTTTTTGTTAATAAGGTACAACTTAGTAGACTCAAAAAATCTGTGTTTGATTTAAAATTAATACATAAATATAATAATAAAGTTTTTATTCATTATATTTTTAAAACAAATTTTCTGCCTTAATAGTATAGTGGTTAGCGCGCTAGGCTATCATGTTGGAGGTCCCGAATTCAATCCCCAAGAGAGTCAAAATAATTTTGATTGATTTTTCAGTGTAATATTTATTTAATATGAACCTGGACTGGTACCTGGAGCGGTAGGCTGATTACGTTTCGTTCGTGTATTTGATGATCAAGATAACACTGCTTCTATACGATGGAGTACCCTATGCATAATTGGATGCGTATAAGGGATACAATTTTTATACATTATAAAAAAAAAGAATGTGAACGCTGTTGAAATGCGCTTCCTCAGACGAATGTGTGGAAAATAACTGTATAAAAGAATTCAAAACGAAGATATAAGAAAGGAATTTCAGGGTGAACTAGGGGTAATTGAAAACATTAAGAAGAGTTCTTAATTTGGTATGAACTCCTGGAACGAATGGATAACAGGAGAATGACTAAGAAAATATTTGGGCAAATGAAGAAAACAGAACGAGGACGGCCGAAAAGACTTGCCGAGATCAGATCAATCAGAACCTAAAATCTGGTGGTGTCAAAAGTCTGTTTAAACGGAGGGCATGTATGCCTAGATGTATGGATGTGAAAAAATCAAAGAGTGTTTGTCAGAACAGAATAGTGTCCCTTTCCATCCTCTCTGCCTACCCTACGGGGTAACGGCGTGATGGTAGTAGTAGTCATAAAGTTGGTTTCAGGAGTTTAACTCATATACCCCCGATATTCGACATTGTTACGTTGCTAGCTTCGAGTGTTGTTTGCACGAGTAGTGCAATAACAATATAATTTCCCGATACTGCATGAAATTTCTTCATTACGTTTAGAGTCTGAAGCAAGCCTACTACGTTCTACGTACCACCTACCATGGCTATACGGGCGTTGTGAAATTATACAGACCAGCGAACAGAGTATACCATTATGTGTAAAGCCTTGCCTTCCAGAGGTGCCCAAGCATTGGGAATGAAAACTTAGAGGTTTTTAAGTCGTAAAAAAAACATTTGCGGGATGCATGCGATTTTTTTCTAAGATTATAAACCACAAAGCGCCAATCTTTAAAAGCTTTGCCAATTTATTACACTATGTATTAGTTTTAACCTTTTATTTTAAATAAAATAATTTAATACAATGTCAAAATAGTTCAGAGAACATATTTTTAAGTAATAAAAAAAACGTTATCAATTTTTTTTATAATTTTCGAAATTGTAATTGAAAGTACATTAAAAAAAATATGTAAATCTAAATAAAAAGTACGTCCTAAAGATTTAAAAAATTACATCGCTAAGCAATTCCAACACAATTTTAAATATTTGATGATCGAATATTTTAATAGTCCTTTTGTATTTAAAAAAAAACAGAGAAATCTAAATTACCGAAAATGACCTTTATGCATGAGAAATTAGAAAAAAAACATCCTTCATGAAATATAATAAATAAATTCTGAGTGTAAGCCCCTCTGCAAGCACAAGAGCTAAGTCTCTTTTTTGGAAGGGCACACTAGAATAAGATATTAAATATAAGTATAGATAATAATATATTTATAAAAAAAATCTAGATAATTAATTCGTGCTAACTAATTTTTTAAAAGTAAAAATAATATTTCATTATATCAATATATAATCAATATTTATATCAATAAAAAAAATTGTCATAAAAAATAAATAAATAAATAAAAGTCGTTCTCCAAGCACAAGAGCTTAGTTTATTTTTTAGAGAAGTACATTGTAACTAGAATAAGATATTTTACAATTAGAAATGTCTAAATAATATGTTAATATGAAATAATTTAATAAATAAAATTACAAAACAAACATAAGAAAAATTGAAAAGATCTACGTACTTATTACGTTTACAAGAAATGTGAAAATCATACTGATGACAATATGTTTTATAAAATGTTGACGATTCCCGTAAGTAAAGTCTGTTCCACCCATTGTGCGCGGATGGTTCAGAGCAATTGAATTACCATTTAATTTAAATTTTAATCGATACACTGATAGCGACCACCCCCTCACGGCACCCTCCCCCCCTCGCCCCGCCGATACCGCCACTCGAGAGGGGCTGAAGGGTTGATGCCAAACTATGGCAATCTGACGGGGTGGAAATATTAGTGCTTGTGAATCAATTTTTATTAATTTACTTCCAAAATGCATGTCTGTAAACAGTAAACAAATTATGTTTAATTTTTTACACTATGCTTAATTTTATTTATTATTAAAAACACATTAAAATAAAATTTGTGACAATTGTTATGCCTAGTTATGATATTTTTAAACTACAGACATTATTAGTATAGATAATAATTCAACATCGAAAAAAGAATTTTATTATTAATTTTTAACATTTATTTATATTATTTTCTTTAAAATTTTAATTTTTTGCTCTTATTTATTCTGCTTTTTTCTGGTTGTAAAATAATTTTAATCAATTTCATACCATATTGTAAAAAAACATAATATATTTTATACCAACGCCTACCTACGTGGAATTTTTTTGTATATTTGTTTAAACATTACACATATCAATGAATGCAAGTATCATAAAATGTGGAAAAAATATACTGTTTCAATTAAAAATATTACTTTCGATTTTTGACTTTCGATTTTTGTTTTAAATAAAACTTTACATCACAAACACAAATTTTGTAAATGCATTTCATGCATAGTTTTTTTTTAATCACTTGCAAATTTAATTGATATTATTCCTATCTTGTTATTTCCTATTTTATTTTTTATATTTATTTATATTGTATTTATTTTGTCCTATTTTTGCAATATTTTTTTATTACGTTTAAATAAATTATCATGTTTTTGTATTATTTGTTCCCGAGACGGAACAAATTATTATTTGCCGTTTCAACAAATGTATTTACACTTATTAATACAGGCTCATGAAGCTCAATTTCTATCGCCTTCTAGCGAGTTCAGTCAAATTGTATTAGATAAAGAACCTATTCACTAACTAACTCGGTGAAATGCTCTTTCAAGATAATTAAATAATTTTTCTTATATCTACAGGGTTTTAAATATTTTTTTCTTGAAATCTATTATAACACGTATTTCGATGCATCAGCATTATTCAAATAACAACTTTTTTAAGAACTTTAAAAACAGGGAAAAACATTAAAATAAAAAGTACTTGTATATTTTTCTTTAACGTCGAAAGTTTTTCATGAATATATCAAGTTTCTTAGCTATTTTTCCTGTGAACACTGTCATTAACATAAAATATTAATACATAATCTACATATTGCCTTTACATAAATTAACCAGCTGCCTGACATATGAAATAGAACCCAGTCAGGGATTCAAAAGAATGAACTGAGAAAATACTTAATGGAAAGATATTTGTGTTATTGATTAATTATATTTTATTCTTATCTTATGTTTTTTAGTGGTTGATTTATTGGTATTTCAGTCTTGTTAACCTTAATCCCATGTCCTTAAATGAGAAGTGGAAATTATTCTAAATAATTTAAAATTAAACATTTTATTTATATATATGACTAATGTATGCTTTATGTTTTAAATTGATAAAAGCCTCTTTCATCTCATTATAGATGTCTCTAGTGAAACTTGAACAATTTATTTGTATAGAAGTTCCAAGAAATTCAGTAGTGTGGTTGTCAATCAATGGTACAATTGGTGAATGTTACACGTGTGTAAAATGATCACTTAAACTAGCCTATGACGGTCGTTAGCCCCGTAAATGACCCAACTTACATATTATTCATCATCAATGTTGAGACGTCAAAAAAAACTCCTGTAATTGGAGATCATCCAGATTTGTCAACAAGTATTTGGACACTCTCTTGTTGTAAATAAATAAAAGTAACTTGATTAGTTGATTCGGAAGTAACTTTGTGGTAAAATCTATTAATTTTTATTTAAACTTTAACTTACATATTACTACTATTTCTTAAAATCTACTGTGATGCATTCCGCACCATACGGTGTTTGAAAATGATGCGGAATGCCATGAAACACGTGTCCAGAATATTTCAAGAAATAATGGTATTTCGTAACTAAAACTTGAATTTAAAATAAATAAAAGTATATTTCGAGATGCGAAATGCAACCATATAGTTCAAGAATAGAATCGCAGAATGTTCTAAATTGAATTTTGTTGTTATACAAACTCCATAGTGCAACTCAACAAGGGAAACAGAGCAACCAATTAGTAGGTGGACCGGATCCTTAATTCTATACTGAATACCAACTTCAACTTTTTGTTAAGAATTAAATTACAAATATTGAATTCTCACCGGAATATCATTAGTTAAATATTTTCCAATGTAATATGAATTTCGTTTTTATTTAATTTTTTAGTACTAAAATAAATTTATGCCTTAAAAGACAGTTTTATGGAAGAAAACTGAAAGGCAGCGTGGCTTAGTTGGGTAGAAGGTCTACTGCGAAACTGGCGTCACAGAATCGGTTCCAGCTAATTGCAAAATGAATTCAAGAAGCAAAAAATCTGTGAATTCTAATAAATTAAACAATTGTGTAGTTGTTTCCACTTTGTTACGTTTAATATGAATGAGTTTAAGAAATCAGTAAACTATATATTTTACAAATTTTCAACTCTTTGTAGCATGACCTGTCAAAATTCCATAAATATCGAAGTTTCAAACAACATACGAAAGTAACCCTGCATACTTTATCAATTTATTTATTCAAACTTTATGTACAGAAAATAAATAAGTACATTAGCGGGCTTCAAAACAAATGCAATAGAGGTGTCCGTAATGGGCCGAATAGCGAACGTTACACAAGTGTACAAGTCATCATTTATCGTATTTTATATTATTTTTCTCTTGTTTCATATTGCGCACACTGCACTTTTAACATTAGTTAATACATAAAGCCATATCTAATAAAAGTAATAATATATTTAAATATATCGCTCACTCCTTTCAAGAACGTCATAAATCAAAAAACTTTATTTTTCAGGAGAACGTTTTTAATGTTTAAAAATATAACACAATTTTTGAAAAATAAATATCAACTCACTTATTGAACTTTTTTCTGTGCAACAGATCTTTTTAGGTAAAACCTGAAGGTTTTTTCTTCATTTGAAAAATATTTAGTATATTTAAAAAAATTATTCAACAATACCTTTTATTCAAAATGCAAAAACAACATTTTTCTGCCCTGTAGCAGGTAAATATAACATAAAAATATGCCTCCTTTGCTGGGATATAGTACATTTTCTGGGCAATCCGAAAACATGCACAACTGAAAATTGACAATTTTTGATTTATGGCGTTCTTGAAAGGAGTGAGCGATATGTGTTTACATATACAATTGTACATATATATGTTTATACATACAATTAACATAACTGGTAAACTTATAAGCTTCATAAAAAAGTTTAAAAAAATATGTTGTCAACCATAGGTAGAATGATGAATGTTGCACGTGTGAAAAGTGATCACTTAACCAGCTTTTGACATGTTAGCCCCGTAAATACCCAGAATTTTTTATTCTTCTTCATCTTTTTTGATATGTCAAAAAGAGAAATATATATATGAGTATACAAGATAAATATTTTGTGTACATAAAGTGATCATTTAAACCAGCCAAATGACAGATCGTAGACCCTGAAATACTCCGTCTTCTCTCTTCCTTCTAATCAAAAATAATAGATGCCTCAACTCAGTCGAGACGCCCATAGTATAAATCAGAAAAATTTCTCTTCATCTACGAAGTAATCGAATAATACAAACATTTATTGTAATAATTAATCTCAATATTGCCAAGTGTCTAACTAATTGTTAGCTTAATTTCCCTCAAACAACTTACGGAATATGGTATTTCCAACCGGGGAAAAGAACGGGGAATTCTAATCCGTGGAGAGAATAGAAATAATATTTTCGGGAAAACTCCGACATTGATTTCCCAAAACGCGAGTCAATATCCAAAGTAAATACAAGTTTCTGTTTTTTTCCCTATTTCTCTCGGCGCCAAATTAACTTAAGAGTGCGACTGCTTTTGCAAGACGAATAAGGGTTTCTAAGGAGATATTTGGATGAATCATATTTTTGGTTCTTTGTCTCGATATATCGATTTAAAAATATTTCGAACCAGTTTCGAAATATTCATAAAATATTTCAGTTTTCAGTTTAGTACATATCTCATCCCTGAAGATGACAAAAATATGTGCTTGTTGAAACCGTTTGGAGAGAAGTACCGAAAATTAAAGTGGTTAAGGGGATATTCGTAAACACATAATTCATCCCACCGGAGTCACATGTCTGTCCGATTTTTTATAAAGAATGTTTATTGTATAAATTTTAGGTTTTTTGGAATATATATAGAAAAAATATTTCTATTTTTTAAACTCCTTACCTGTCAATAACTCATTTCTTTTCAAAACCATATAATTATTCCGAAGAAAAACTTTTCAATGCAAAAACGGTGTCTTAAGGAAAAAACAATTCCGCAAAATGTTACTTGGATTTAGAGAATATTAAGATGCGATTTTACGAAAACTGAGCCTTAAAACCTAACGTACGATAAATCGCAATTTAATTTTCTTCAAACCAAAGTAACATTTGACGTAATAGAAGTTTTTGCTTTAAATATCGTTTTTTATTTTTAAAAAAAATAGTTTTTCTTCTAAATGAATGTATGTTTTTTTAATGTTATTGAAAGGTTAGGACTTATAAATATATATTTTTTATGTATATTCTAAAAAAAGACCGCACGTGCGACTTCTTTTGCAGTCGGGCGCTTACTAAATTGGATGTGCTCACATACATCCGAACACTCCACCTTTAAAACAGAGTTTTAGTTTTATTTTATAAAGTTTTACAAAATATTAAGCAAAGTTATTTTTTATAAGCATTAATTAATTGTATTTATTTATTACATTAAACCACAATTTTTGACATATTTAAAATAAAAAAAAATGCAGAGACCCACCAAGCCACCTTGTGTATCTTGTCGGTGGAGTTCTTCTTTAATACGTTTTTCATTGCAAACAAAAACATTCAAGAAAATGCATATAATTATTTTATATAATACAAAGGAAAATAATTCTGATTTAAAATTATTCATAAAGCCGGCATGAATTAATCGCCTTATCGACAGTATAAGTTATAATTTCACCTCCTGTCATCTCTTTCTTCACCCATTGTTGTACACGAGAGCGAGTGAGAAGTGAAATGCATTTATATTTTCACATTTACAACGCTGCCAATGACATCTGTCGGACAATTATATAACTTGAATAATGGCGAATAAATTAACATTGCAACAAAGGTTAATATTTAATTGAATTCTTGAAATAGCACACATACATAACCCATGTATGACTTATGTGCATAAATATCTACATGCAACCATACGTAATATCTACATACGAGTATATTGTTGAAAAACTGACAGTGTGATTTAATTTAGAAAAAAAATGAATAAGTATGCATTTTAATTTATTTTTTATAAGTATGAATCATGCTACCTTTTAATACATTGTTTACGGCTTGCACATATTTGTGTGTATTAGAATCCCCATTTTTTATTATCCACATGTATTTTGTTATGTCACGAGGACATAACAAAATACATGTGGAACCGATAAACACTACTAAATTTGGAGTAAGGTCCTTAAAATATATTGCCTATACCCAAATTAACCAGCTGCCTGACATATATAAAATAGAACCCATTCGGGGATCCAAAATTAATGATCTGAAAAAATACTTTATGCAAAGATATATCAGTATGTAGTGATTAGTCATATTTTCTAATTTTGTTTTTACCTTATGTTTTTTTTATATTGTCTCATCTGTTATATTTTCTCATTTGTGTATCATAAATATGCTTCTTACCTTATGTTTTCTCATTTATTTCTTTTAAATATGCTTCTTGTGCCTATTTATTACACCTGTTTATTGTTTTTTATATTTTGCCATGTATTAGTTTTGGTTCGCCTCCGTAGTGTAATGGTCAGCACGCTCGGCTACCGTTCTGGAGGTCTCGGGTTCGATTCCCAGGGGGGGTAAAATAAATATAAGTGATTTTTTTCACTGTACTATTTATTTGATATTACCCTGGACTGGTACCTGAAGCGGAGGGCTGATCACCTTTCCTTCTTGGTTAACGATCAAGATAACACTGCGTTTGTATTACGCAGTGCCCTATGCACCATTGGGTGCGGATTGGGATTTTATTATTATTGTTTTTACATTTTGCCATGTATTAGTTTTGGTTATTTAAAAAAATATTTTTCATATCTTTATTATTCGTGTTCCAGTCTTGTTAACCTTAATCCCATGACCCATATGAGAAATAGAAATAGAGATCGGATGCACGTTTTATTTTCACATTTATTGCACTTGAACTTCATATACAAAAAACACGACTCAAAAAAGTCAATTTTTTTGTCATGTTTGCTTTGTTATGCAGCAGATAGGTGTCACTTTGATACAAAAATTGATTATTTTCTGTCATCATTCTTTCGATGCGATCTTATATCGTCCGTATCAAATTATATTTCTTTAACTAACTTCATCGTAACCAATGCGTTAAATCAATCAAAAGTGTAATAAAGGTACATTACAAAGTGTGACGTATACTACAATATCAATCATAGTATGTACTTTTTTTATCTTTTTCACAAATACGATTTTTTATTAGACTGGTGCTGTCAGTAAAGACAAAAACCGGTCACTGGTCAAATAAAAGTGGAAATAAACTATAAAGCTGTTGTTATGGAAAAATATGAAAAACAAGACTTTTCCTGGAAGAACTGTATTTCATTTAATTTTTCATGAATTAATTCGGCAGTCACGTTGTGGTAATCCATTTTTAATTTTTAAAAGTTTTACTTGGTAAATACCATTTTTTCTTAAAATCCATTGTGACACGTGTTTCTATGCATTTCTCATCATTCATATGTGTTTGAAAAAGATGTGGAATACATCGAAACACGTTTCAATATAGATTTAAAGACACAGTGGTCATCTTTCTTATAAACTGATTGGATTTTATCGTTACTGACATCATCAGACTTATGACAGACATTACCGAAATTAAACTGATAATTTTTAAAATGTGAAATTAAGTTAACTTGTATAAAATTAAATTACGGAAATTTTGGTTAATCATTTTTAGCCTTTAGCTGAAAACAGACAAAATTTAGAACGACGCAGGTTACATTTTCGTTATTATAAATTAAGAAAGCTAATGAAACCCTTCCCTTTGTCCGCCTCCGTAGTGTAATGGTCAGCACGCTCGGTTACCGTTCTGGAGGTCTCGGGTTCGATTCCCAAGGGGGGTAAAATAAATATAAGTGATTTTTTCACTGTAATATTTATTCAATATTACCATGGCCTGGTACCTGAAGCGAAGGGCTAATCACCTTTCCTTCATGTGTAAACGATCAAGATAACACTGCGTTTATATGACACAGTGCCTTTTGCACCATTGGGGTGCGGATGAGGGTTTTATTATTATTTAATGAAACCCTTCTATGATTATAGAAGAAAATATGTCATTTTGATTAATGCAATTTAGCAATTTCTGTTATACAGACTGGGCTTTATACAAAAAAATAGTATTTAAAAATATTATTATGATTCTCTGAGTTACGAGTTCATGGATATATGTGTATGTGGGAATTTTGCGGGTGTGTATAACATACAAAACTAAAATGATATTTAAATGTACATGCTCTGATAACACTAACATCATTAAAAACCACTTTTGTATAGCCGTACGCCTCGGATTAGCATTAATACTAACAAAATCATACATGAGTAATGAATTATACCTACGCATAGTGAAATATTTCACAAGAAGAACATTGCAACTTTTTTTCTTTATTGTTACAAATTCTATAAAGTATAGGTAGTTTTTGTAACCTTTTAAATGCTTTATCGAATAAATCAATTAATAAATCGTACATTACTAAAATTCAAACCATAAACTATATTTTTTTATTTTTGTAAAAAAAAAATTATGACTTAATTTAATTTAATTTGATTTAACATGACTAGTTTCAAAAACTACAAATGTTTTCAACTTAATTAGTAGTCTGAGACAAGCGTTTAATTTTTCAAAATGCTCAAAATTTAAGTTGAATTTAAAAATATTAATATATTTGACCTCAATGTAAAATGATTCGAGAAAAATCTTACAAGCATTTCATAAGGCTCTCTTTTGAAAAAAAAACTTACTCTTCTCAACCATAGATGGTGACAAGAAATAAAATGTGACAATATGTGTAAATTGAAACATAAATACAACTTCCGAAATTTTAGTACTGTAGTCATCAATCATGGGTAGAATGGTAAATGTTACACGTATATAGAGTGATCACTCAAACAAGTCTATGCCAGGTCGTAACCCAGTTAATACTCACGTCAATATTCTTCTTTATCTATGTTGAAGTATCACATAAACAATTTCTAAGTGTAGGAACCCAGATTTGTGAACAAGGAACTGGACACGCTTAAAATGTTTTGAAGTTACGTTCGTTTTGTTGTGATTGGAAAAACATGGTTTGTTAATTCTTCCATACATATTCATGGGATCGGGGAAGTTCAGGTATTAAATAATTTATTAGTTTTTTGATACTAATATGAAAGGAAAATTTTAATTTCCTGAATTTATGTTGCAGTACAATAATATTAACATTGTTTAACGAAAAACAGAGATATTTCAGGTACCTTATTCCATCAATCTGCTTCCCGTATTTACGGATAATAACTCAAAAGTTGGCTAAAAATTTATTAATTTTTGTAAAATAAAATAACATCGTGCTGTTTATTAATATGTCAATCGATTCAAAATGTTTGAGATTCGATTGAAATATTATAAATCTAAAAAGAATATAAAAACAACAATGCAATCGAAAACAATAAAAACGCGAAGTGACAATAGCTGTCAGAAGCATGCTGTGTACCATGATCAATCTTGAGTGTTGCAAATGTTTTTGTTACATTTTTATGATTTTAGCTTATAATTTGACCAGTTAATTTATTGACATGTTGTAAATAAATTGATAAAATGTCAAAAAATTATATTTAATTTTTCATTTATATCAATCAAATATTAACACTTTAAGGATATCACTAAAATATGAATAACACGAGGTGAATATCGCATTGTGTTATAATCCAATATATGGTATAACTGGTACACGTCTCAGTACGCATGTTTGATAAAAAATATAAATACATTTATACTCAATATTGGAAAGATTTTACTATCCATTTAAATCGTTTATTTATGCCAGGTAAATCAAGGTCGATTTTGATCGTCTCTGAGTATCAAAACAAACAACCTTCCACCGGCGCGGCGTGGTACTAGACACTAGACGCGAAACAATAACACCCATACTGCGTCGCGCGCTCGCACGCGATACACAGTGCCCAGTACCCAGTCGCCCTGCCAATCGCTGTCGACCTGTAGCCGGCGCATCGCTAGCCATGGCCGCGCGTCGCTGGAGCGCCATCGCGCTGCTGGTCGTGCTCGCGGTGGGCCAACTGGCCCACTGCAGGGTCTACAAGACCAAGTGCGAGCTGGCCAAGGATCTCGTGAAGATGAACTTCCCCAAGACCTACATCAGCAACTGTGAGCAAAACTTTTTTTCTCAACATTTTTGAGCGCAACACTCTCCTTATCATTCATAACTAACTAACTAACTAACTCTCTCCTTATCATTCATCGTTCACTTTGTGTAATACCACTTTAAAAACACTACTTCGGGACTACCTGTATTCTAAATAATCATTCCATCATCAGAACAAATGTAGACTAAATTTAAATTGAAATTTATACAAAACTAAAATTTGAAGGTAGGAGATGGAAGACAATTGAATCACGAAGTAAATAGTCACGAAGTAGTGTTTAAAGTGGTATTATAAAAAGTGGACGATGAATGATAAGAATAGTGTTATATTATCATACCACAAAATTAACAATGCTTACAATATACAAAATACTCTCCTTATCATTGAGAACTAACCAACCAACTACACGCCGCTTCTCCACAGGGGTAGACAGCGTAAATAGAACGCCACACCACTCTGTATTTGCAAACATTCTTCGCCTCTTCCACATTCATGTATCTCTCAAGACATATCCGCCAATTATTTCGACTCCTGACCATGTGTTATATTATAACCATGCCAAATAGTCAACCACGCTTTTAATATACAAAATAATTTATCCTGGTATTCATGCATATTTGATTTTGATTTTTCCACTGTCATATTTATTCAATATTACCCTGGACTGGTATCTGAAGCGGATGGCTGATCACCTTTCCTTCATGTGTAAACGATCAAGATAACACTGCGTTTATATGACGCAGTGCCCTATGCAGCATTGGGGTGCGGATAAGGGTTTATTATTTATTATTCATGCATAATTATTTCAAAATAAAAACATATTTATATACATTTTATAGATTTGCTAAACAATTGCTGACCATTACGCTACTTCTCCGTAGGGATGTGCAGAGAGATAAGAACGCCACATCAATATGTTTTCGCAAAAAATCTTCTCCTTTTCAACATTCGTGCATCTCCCCATGCCCATCGATTATTTCGAGTACCCGACTACTTTCGAGTATTTGAAATACTTGAGAATGGCAAGTTACATATGTTAAGCGTAACTATGCACCAACCTACATATCGCTCACTCCTTTCAAGAACGTCATAAATCAAAAATCGTCAATTTTCAGTTGTGCATATTTTCGGAATGCCCAGAAAATATACTACATCCCAGCAAAAGAGGCATATTTTTAAGTTAATATTTACCCGCTACAGGGTAAAAAGTGTTGTTTTTGCATTTTGAAGAAAAGGTATTGTTTAATTATTTTTTTAAATAAACTAAATATTTTTCAAATGGAGAAAAAACCTTCAGGTTTTACCTAAAAAGATCTGTTGCACAGTTAAAAGTTCAGTAAGTGGCTTGATATTTATTTTTAATACATTATATTATATTTTTAAACGTTAAAAAAGTTCTCCTGAAAAATCAAGTTTTTTGATTTATGACGTTCTTGAAAGGAGTGAGCGATATGTGTAAGTTCAGAATATGTTCTTTATTAAAATTTTATTTCTGAATACCACAATTTTATACAATCTATTGTGACACGTGTTTCGATGCATTCAACGTTATTATCAAACACTTATTATGCTGAATGCATCAAAATGCATGTCATGGAAATAGTGGTTTTATGTACTAAGGAAAATTTAAATTCAATTAATTAATTCAATACTGTGAAATATAATAACATAAATATAGATATATATTAACACAAAGTGGCTGCTGAATCAATCAATCAATTGTTTATTTTAAAGATATACGTTATAAAGACAGATACATAGTGTCAGTTCTCCCATTTATCAAATCACAATTTTATTTGACTTTGAAGAATTTTGCGAATTTGGATATAATTACGAATTTCGTTAGTTGAAGCAATCTTTTATATTGGAGAAATGGGCAGAGAGAACTGTACGTTCAAAACTAAAACTTAAAATAGATCATATCGTTATTTTATCGTAAGTTTCAATACTACACATCTATGTAAGTGGTAGGTATCTATGTAATGTTCATTTCAAAGTTTTTAATATTACTTCAAAAAATTGTTAATTGACTATGACGTTTTAAAGTTCTTATAAAACAAAGGATGAGACAGATTTTTTAAAAAGCCCCTATTGTCCATATTCCTACTGATAAAATGTAATAAATAAAATAAATAAATAAATAAAAATATGAAACAGCTCATAGGTCTTCATCCTTCAACGTCCCAAGGACATAACTTTAAAATTTTAGATTCACATACGGTGTTTGAAAATGATGCAAGATACATCAAAGCACGTGTCACAATAATTTTTAAGAAGTAGTGGTATTTACCAAGCAAAAAATATGTAAATTTAAAAAAATATGGATGCATGCTTGTAGTATGATATTTTCACGGAAAATATAATTTAATTTGAACGCATACCCAACTTCTGCGCGGTAACATCCTAATTCTATTTTAATTTTGTTATTATTATTATCATTATTATAAAAACCTGTATATTTACCAACGACAAAATGATTTATGATACCGCGCACAAGGAATTAATCAAGGCATAAATAATATTATACAATTGATTACTCAGAATGTAAAGACGATCGTATTTTTTGCCCATTCAAAACTAGTATCTTTTGACGTACTATGTTTTTGCATCATATATTAAAAGATGTGTTTACGATGATTAAAAAATGAGTCGATTTATTAAAAAAAAAACAAATAACATTTTACGTACATGCATTTTATTTAAAAAATAAAATACTAATATGAAATGAATTTTTTTTCAGAAACATATTATCAAGTTAAATTGTTGTTATTTATAATAACATATTTTTCCTTTTTAATGAAAACTAAATAACTAACCATTACGCTATTTCCCGTATGGGTAGGCAGAGAGAATAGAATTTCACAGTAATCTGTCTTTGCAAACCATCTTCGCCTCTTCCACATTAATAAAACTCGTCATACATACCCGCTGATTATTCCGACATCTGACTCGACCGCTTTCAAAAAAAAATTATACTTTTTCATTCCAAGTTTTTATTGATTTTCCTTTACTATAATATTTCAAATAAAAATATTTTTATATTTCAATATTTTAATATTGATGAAGAATCCGTATTATATATTTTTATGCTGATTTTCCATTCATTAATAGTTTATTTCACTTCTGTATTTCTGTAGACAAATTGTTTTCTGGAGAGCAAGATAGTCAATATAATTATCTTTTTTATCTCAGTACACAAGCCTGAAAATTACTTCGTTTATTTGCTTTAGGATAAAAAAATACAAAATCAACGCTGGATAATCCAGCGATATAAATAACAATAAACAAATACAAAAGATAAATTTAGTAAAGTCTGGTTTAATAATTGGTTTTTTGCTTAAATACATAACAGTAAATAAGCAAATTACAGATTTAAATTGGTATATTAAAAACAGCCAAAAACAATGTTCACGCACCTATGATTGCGTTGATTAAAATATATTTTAAGGAATAAAAAAGCTCGAGTCATATTTCAATAACCGAAAATAAAATAAATTGTGATATTTATAAATAATACCCTTTGGCGAATATAAAATTAATGCCTTTTCAAATATATAATCAAACAATTATTTTCATTTTCCACTTTTACTGTCCGCCTCCGTAGTGTAATGGTCAGCACGCTCGGCTACCGTTCTGGAGGTCCCGGGTTCGATTCCCAAGGAGGGTAAAATAAATATAAGTGATTTTTTCACTGTAATATTTATTCAATATTATTACCCTGGACTGGTACGTGAAGCGGAGGGCTGATCACCTTTCCTTCATGTGTAAACGATCAAGATAACACTGCGTTTATATGACGCAGTGCCCTATGCATCATTGGGGTGCGAATAAGGGTTTTATTATTATTTATTATTATTACTTTTACTTTATTGGACTAGTGACCGCCATAATTTTTTTTTAGTAATATGTGAGTTGTTGTCATTGTTAACAGATGGCGCTGCCATTGAATTAAAATTATTATTCTTATTATTTTTACTAATATTAATTAAAATATTATTATATTACTTTTTTTAAAATTATGATTGCATTATAGTGTAAAAAAAATGTTTCCTTGAATAACTTAATGATTTAGGATATTAACAAACGAAAATTTACTTTATTATTTACATACATGAAGATAAATTTTTACATTTTTCTTTTATTCATTTTCATGGAAAATATATTTGAAAAACTGGCCCCATATTGCAAAAGAGTATTAACGAATATTGCATTTTTATTGCTGAGAATTATAAACCAATATATATCTTGTGAGTACTAGGACAAGCGGCTTAAACTTTTTCAGAAACAGCTGCTATTAAAATAAATCTTTACAATTTCGTTAGTCAACTTCCGTATTAAAGAATTGTATTTATAATTTGTACTTTTGTATATTTACTTTCGTATGTTTTTACAGATTGTGTTTTAAATTTATAAAAGAACGATTTAAATAACGATGGCATTTAAATTTTTACATGGATTATAGATTACAAAGTTTTTCTATTTTTTGTATACTTTGAAAAATGACAATGTTTAAACACATTAATTATGAAAACTGACAATCCTTAATGACGATGATAAACGTCTTTGATGTAGATAAAGATTACTCGTTAAAGCATTTTTTTTATAATTCTAAACGATTAATAAACATTTTTACCGATTTTGAAAAAGTATCTCATATATTTACACTCTAGAAAATACAAAACACTCAAAAGATTTAATTTAATTTATTTTAATGATGTATCGATTTAATTATTTTTTTTTATTAATTAAAATTATTGACAGTTTTGTCTTAAGGAGACTCAAGAAAATATTTTCCTAAGCCCAAAATTATTTTTATTTCTGTTAATAAGTTAATAAGATAATTTTTTTACCAAAATAATTTTGTAATCCATACTTATTTTAAATTCACATTCAGTGATCACTGAAATCAGACAATGACAGTTCTTTAACTCAGATTTTCTATTCCATCCCAACAGATCTCTTTATCTTTGATAAGATAAATATTGATATAAATATCTCTCGAGTTGAATAAGTGCAGCATTGTGGACAAAAATTTGATCTCGCAGTATATTGTGAATGAATTAATTGATTTATATTATTTTTTGACATCTCATCAGAGATGAAGAAGAATATAGAAGTCTGGGCATTTACTGGGCTGACGACCCTCATAAGCTGGTTTAAGTGATCACTTTACAGACGTATAACATTCACCAATTCTACCTATTATTGACTACTACACCACTTAAATTTTTGGAAGTTCTCTATATATGAACCAATTTAGAAACCTTGTTCTTGAGTCACTAGAACTTCACTAGAGACATCTATTGGTGAGATGTAAAGAAGCTTTTTACTAAGCAGAAACTCTTATATTTGTCAATAAATAAAATGAAAATAACTCCTGTAATTGGAGATAATCCAGATTTTGTGAAAAAGTATTTGGACACACTCAAAATGTTATAAATTAATTCATATGTTTACATATACATATGTGTGTGTGTGTGTGTGTGTGTGTGTGTAACACACATACAACATTTAAAATCGATAATTGCCACAGTTGATTTCAAAACATTTTGATGCGTTATTCGGACGTCAAAATTAAATAATAAAAAAACAATAATACTCAAATTAATATTTCAATTTCATTTTGCAATAGGTGAGCAAAAACCACAGATAGCGGTCAAATAATCTTCAAAATGATTGAATCATTTTAATTATACATGAATCGCGTTTGCGGTAAAAGAAAAAAATGTTACATAATTATTTTATTTAATATTTTTATCTACTCTCTGCACCCAGATGATTCATATGGTACTGCACTTGATCTAATTTATTTTTCATTTATTTATTTTTCATTTTTAATTAATATTTCACTTAGTAAATACCACTTTTTCTTAAAATCTACTGTGACACGTGTTTCGATGCATTCCGCATCATTTTCAAACACCGTATAAAACACCGTAGATTTTAAGGAATAGTGGTATTTACTTAGTAAAACATTTATTAAAAATGGATAGATATTTACCACACAGTGACTGCCGAATCAATCAATGAAATTATTTATTTATCACCTTGAATTAATTCAGTCATACGTTGTGTCACTTTCATACGTGGAATATTCCATATTTTCATACGTATTGTGCATGAATTTCATTAAAAACTATTTCAGCCACAAGGAAGGGTTGATGGCCCCAAGAGTGGACAGTAAATATGAAAGAAGAACATTTCAATATAAAGCTATAAACATTTTAAATTTGTTACCGGCGGAGGTAAGAGAACGAACAAATATGTGGAGTGAAGGTAAAAGAACGGAATGGTATGGGTAAAGAAGAAAACGTTTTTTTTTCATTTATGAAAGACCTTATTATAACATGTTTAAAAAAGTAAACTACTTTTCATATTACGATAATATTAATAACTTTTAAAAGTAAACGTTTTTCATTCGAAGAGGTAAAAGAAGAATTAAATATATGGAGCAAAGGAAAATAAATGTTTTATTTTTTGACATCTCATCAAAGATGAATAAGAATATGGAAGTCTGGGCATTTAAGTGATAACTTTACACACGTGCAACATTCACCAATTCTACCCATTATTGACAACCACACTACTCAAATTCTTGGAAGTTCTATATATATATTAACCAATTTTGAAACATTATTCTTGAATCACTAGAACTTCACTAGAGACATCTATTGGTGAGATGAAAAGAAGCTTTTTATTAACCAGAAACTCTTTTATTAGTATGTGAGGTCTAAATCCTGGATTATATAACTAAAACCAGCTTATGACGGTTGTCAGCCCCGTAAATGCCCAGACTTCCATATTCTTCTTCATCTTTGATGAGATGTCAAAAAATAATATGAAAATAACTAATGTAATTGGAGATAATCCAAATTTTGTGAACAAGTATTTGGACACACTCAAAACGTTGTAGAAAAATAAATGAATAGGAATCAGTTAAAAAGAAGATGCTGTTTTAAAAATCATTTCTCTTTTTTTCAAAAATACTAGATCTTATTTTAACATGTTTAAAAAAATAAACTTTTTCATTCTAGGGGTGTGCCTGATTGAAAAAGAAAGCGAGAAAAATACATCCAAAGTGACGAAGAAATCAAACGGAAGCTCTAGTTATGGACTGTTTCAGGTATTCACTAAGCATTAGTTAATAATCCTTTTTTATTCTCAATGTTATTAATATTTAAAGCATTTACTTTGTGGTTAGTCATTTTTACTTATTTATTTTTTTACAAAAATGTTAATAATATTAGTATTTAATCACTCACCGAGATTTTTATATCTACCGGTTTCGAGACGTACCCGTCTCTTCGTCAAGACAATCACTACCACAGCATGCAAACAATACCACCCTTCACCACCATAGCACCATTTATATTTACACACTCAAAACTACACGAAATGTTTAACACATGCTATTTTTGGTCGACCCGAAGACCAACATGCACTAAAGGTTTCAGCAACAGGCATGCGTTACGAGCCGAGGTTAAACATGCACTAGAATTAAACAGATTAACGAATCAACTTATATTTATGTTGCTGAAACCTTTAGTGCGTGTTAGTCTTCGGGTCGACCAAAAATCGCACGTGTTAGATATTTTGTGTAGTTTTGAGTGTGTAAATGGTGCTATGGTGGTAAAGGTTGGTATTGTTTGCATGCCGTGGTAGTGATTGTCCTGACGAAGAGATGGGTACGTCTCGAAACCGGTAGACATAAAAATCTCGGTGAGTGGTTATAAACTAATATTATTAACATATTTGTAAAAAAAGAACTTGAAAAAACTTCATGAAAACGGTGAAATTTAAATTTTCCCTGTATTTTTTTTTGTTTTATTTAATTCAGATTTATTTTCCAGATAAATAGCAAAAAATGGTGTAAAGAAGGGAAGAAAGGAGGAGAATGCAATATGAGTTGTGAAAGTAAGTAATATTTATTATTTTGAAATAAACATACAACTCCAATGATTTATACAATACAATAAATAAAACAGAAAAAAAACTAACTAATCGTCACGCTGCTTCCCGCAGGGGTAGGCTGAGAGAATAAAACGCCACACTAATTTATCTTTGCAAACTATCTTCGCCACTTCCACTTTCATGCATGTCATACTTGGACACACCAATTATTCCGCCTTTCAATTATTTGAAATAATTTACCAAGTATTTTTTTTCGATCTTCCTCTTCTTCTATTTCTAACTTTGTTTACATCGTAAATTTGTTTAACTGTTCTTTCATCGTTCGCCTCCGTAGTGTAATGGTCAGCACGCTCAGCGACCGTTGTGGAGGTCCTGAGTTCAATTCCCAGGGGGAGTTAAATAAATATAAGTGAATTTTCACTCTAATATTTATTAATTATTACCCAGGACTGGCACTTTTCCTTTTTGTATTAACGATTAGGGTAGCTCTGCTTTTATATGATGCAGTGCCCTATGCACCATTAGGGTGCGGATAAGGGTTAAGAATAAAGAAGTGAAGTTGTTTCTTCTCTCACTTGTTCCATATGCACAAAACTATAAATTAAGCATATTCGTGGTAAAATTATTCAAAAATACGCTTAATACTTTTTTGAATACTTTTAATCCGCACTTTTCATGTAAAACAATTTGTAAGGCTTATGGTTATTTTTGAAAAAAAAAATGTTAAAATGATAAAGTAATAATTTTCTTAGTTTCTTCGAGGATTAATTTCCAATTTTACATAAGTTGTAGAAGTTCACAAATTTAGTATTTTGCACCCCGGGACGTTTTCAATTTTGTATTATACCCTTATCAAAAGTTGAAAAGTTTTTCGTGTCAGAAAGGCTATCAACACTTGTAAAAGTATATGTATTTATTGTGAAGAATTTCTTATTAAACATATTTAGAAATTAATTGGCGTTTAGTAGAGTGAATTGGTGAAATCACATAGAATAATTTGTCACCGTTTGAAATTTACATTAATCCCTAATGTACCGTTTAAACGCTTGAATGAAAGCGATTATATCATTCATCAGCGGTTATATTTTGAATTATTTTTTTAACATCTCAAGATAGATGAAGAAGAATATGAAAGTCTGGGCATTTACGGGGATTAATACCGTCATAGACTGGTTTAAATTATCACTTTACATACTGGTAACATTCACCAATCGTGCGGTGCGGATAAAGATTAAAAGAAGAAGACATTACGCCAAAGAAATAAAATATACTAGTATATTTATATTTCATTTTTACAGAACTTTTAATTTGGTCTTTTTATAATTTTTAACTTATTTCTAATATCTAATACATGTTAACCTCGGGCCAACAAATTTGAAATAAGATACGGCTTAAAAAACTTATGGATATTTTTACAAAAATTTTGTTATATATATATATATATATATATATATATATATATATATATATATATATATATATATATATATATATTTATATATATATATATATATATATATATATATATATATATATATATATATATATATATATATATATATATATATATATATATATATATATATATATATATATATATATATATATATATATATATATATATATATATATATATATATATATATATATATATATATATATATATATATATATATATATATATATATATATATATATATATATATATATATATATATATATATATATATATATATATATATATATATATATATGTATATATATATATATATATATATATTATTTTTATTTATAAACAAAAAAAACCCATTTTACCCATTTTTAACCATCATACCCATTTTTTTTAAATAGAATTTTAGAAGCAATATCAAATAATTTATATAATAATAATTTATATAATTTATTAGATTTTTTTACAATATTTTGATTGGGTCCAAATACTTGTTCACAAAATCTGGATTTTTTCCAATTAGAGGAGTTATTTTAATTGTTTTTTTAACATCTCTTTTTTTATATTTGTAGGTTTTCTCGATGATGACATCACAGACGATTCCGTTTGTGCCAAAAAGATATTCGAGCAGGAAGGATTCAAGTTCTGGGCCGGATGGTTGAAGAGATGCAAGGACAACCGACTGCCGGACATCTCCAAGTGTCCCGACTTGATGTCTCCTAGAACGACTCCGGAAAGGGACACCAGAGTCAGGAAGACGTCCCTAGCTATGGCAGGATAAAGAAAAAACTTTCAGACACAAAAAAATGTGGTTGGATATCCAATATCTCCTTTGACCAAAAAATTATCAATTGAAAACTTGATTTACAAAAAAAAAATATTTGTAAAATATATGTTTACATAGTGTGTTTCACATAAATGACAGGCTAAAAATGAAACATTTTACGTAATAGTTTAAATTTAAAATATTTTTTATTTCCTTAATTCTGTCCAACAAAAAAAGTTTTAAATTATTAATATTATCAATCAATTTTTTTTCTTGGATCTGAAACATTCAAAAAATATATATATATTATATATATTTTAAATATATATGTCTGAATGCTTTAACTGTTAAGTTTTATTTTGGGGTTTATAGAAATATTTGAAGGAATGGTCGAATTATCGATTGATGTCATTTAGCTTTTTTTTATTTAACATTTTATATTTTAAATATTCTTTTCATATATTTTTTTATACTCCATTCACAGAACATCAAAATGATAAAAAAACGCTAAAAAAATCCTAAGCCCATTAAAAAAAATTGCAATATTTTTTAAATGTTATTTTATATATGCACACACACACATACATAGTGTGTGTGCGTACATACTCGAATATAGTAAATAAAATGTTTAAAAATTTAATTAATTAATATTTTATGTTCCCTTAGATTTTTAACGAAAAAAGTAATTAAACTACGGAAAATTTCACTTTACGTTTTAATAAGTAATAAACAAATCAACGCATAAAGATATTGTGAGTGTCAACGATGAAATATTGGTGACAACAATTTAACTCTGAAAATCCAAATTTACCACTATGAAATTTTCAGGCAATGACAAAAATACGAAACATCCCTTACTTCCTGATTAACATTTTTTTTTGGACATAAATAGTTTATATATAAGTACATATATTGTCTTTATATAATTGGTATATGTCACGTAATGTTTATATAAGTACATAGTTTTAAAATACTCTACAACGATAATATTCAATCATAAAATCAAATTTATTAAAAACTATCAGTAAGGCTCTATTTGATTTTCAGAATTCAATTGCTGAAGATTTATTAAGATCCTCATGCGAAATTTCTTTAAACACAATTATTCTTAATGATATTTTCGGTAAAGTATTTTAAAATCGAACAAAATTAATGTCTCTTCTTACGCCAAAACATGAAATAAAACAAATTAATCACAATGATAATTGAAGCCAATAAATCCATTTATGTAACTTGGAGATTAAGAGTACAATAGTAAATAATTATGAGGGACATTCTTTTGAAGTGTAATGCTTTTCAAGGTAATTTTTTTTTTGTAAATTTAACTGCTCTGAAACAAACAATACCAACTATAAATATTTTTAAGTCAATTATCACTAACATTAGTTATAAGTGTCAAATGTGATAAGGTGTTATTTCTAAAAAACAATAAAACTTTTCTTTAATTTTACTTATGTATTTATATTTAACAAAACTAACGTTCAATATAAAAGCTTTTCCGAAAACCGTAACATTATTATTTTTTAAATACTTACAAAATATTTATGCTAAAATTTATTAAAAAATGGGTTAGTGATAAATGCGCTTATATAGTTATAAAGCAATAATTACTTGTAATTTTCTTTCATAAAAAAATTACACATTTTTTAATTACTGCTTTTCATAAATAAAACACTTGTTTTTTACTACTTGAGTTTTATTATAGACTACATGTTTAAGAAGTTAAACTTCCATCATTCAGGTTTGTATAATAACTATTATTATACAGACCTGAATGATGAAAGTTTAACTTCTGAAATATGTAGTCTATAATAAAACTCAAGTGGTAAAAAACAAGTGTTTTATTTAATCATTGTAACATGTCTTACCACAAAGTTAATGCCGAAACAATAAATAACTCGTAAAATGATAAAATTATTTCGTCTAGTGATAAAGTATTTTATTCTGAAAATATATTTATATATTAAGAAACAAAAAAAAACATTCACTTACAAACAATTTTACTTAATGTTCGTAATATATGAGATAAAAATAATAATTATCATCATCTTAATTAAGTTTAATATTCATATTTATGAGATAAGCATTAAATTACATTATATGTAATATGGGATAATAACAACAACAAAAAAACATTTTTCATATGTTTTATCATATAATTTTATCGTACTTATCTTAATGTAGTTTTATAAAAATATTAAAATTTAACTTATTTATTTTAATAAACGTAATAAGAAAATTAAAATTGTCTTATTTCTTCCTTTCCATTACTTAATACTAAGACATATCGATTTATACTTTTATCCAATACTTGCTTATCCAGCTGACGTTGTCCCGCATTGGCGTTTTTTCAGTTTAAAATAATTATGTTAAATTAAATAATAATTAATAATTTTTTGAGTTAAAATTTTGATGGTAGAATGTAAAATATGGTAACAGCACTACCTATCCCAAAGACATTTCTATGTTAGAACCTGTATTAGGGTCAGACTTGCATATGTTGAAAAATTTGTATTATTTGACCTATTGGTTTCAGAAAATTTATGTTTTTTTTTTATTTTTTTTTATATTTCGACTCCAGCGCCACCTACCGTATTAAAAATTTACAGAGACCCGCTTACAGCCAGGATAAACATGTATCCATCTGGAGTCGTTAGGACATGTAGATCTCGAGATAAGCGGTATCAAATATATGGACCAACATTATGTATAGTATTAAAATTAAAATGAAACACTTGTTTCATACCACTAATTGAGTTTTATTTGACACGATTAGTTTTTGTGGTCTAACACAAGTGTTTAATTTTTAATAATTAGCATGTCATTCCACAACATTAATGGCAAATCAACAAATAATGCACTAAAATGATAGTAATCAGATCAGATTTCTTCATACATATTTTTATAAAGTGCATACATTATTTTTATCACAAATATTTACATTTCGTGTTTTTCACATTTTACATTAATGCCATCTATTGAATGTATTTTAAACTATTTCATCAACTTTAACCATAATTATAAAGTACACCAATGGATCATAAATCTTAAATCAAAATAGAATAACAATATATTTTGTACATTAAAAGCATTAATACCTTTGTGGTATGGTCATAAACACTCTCCTTATCATTCAATGTGCACTTTTTGTAATATCACTTTTATAAACACTATAAAAGTGCCTTCGTTTTCGAGATATTTACGCTTTTATGAATTTCCCATACATTTACGTATTAGATCAGTTTTTTGAGTGCCACTTTCAATTTTTCATACATATTTCAGGATTCTAATTTATGTTTCACAATAAAACACAAAAATTATTTAATTTCACATAAACATTTTTCACTTTGCAAAACCAAAGCAATTGTTTACGTACATATTATATATATATATATATATATATATATATATATATATATATATATATATATATATATATATATATATATATATATATATATGTGTATATATATATATATATATATATATATATATATATATATATATATATATATATATATATATATATATATTATATATATTATATATATATATATATATATATATATATATATATATATATATATATATATATATATATATATATATATATATATATATGTATGTATATATATATAAATATATATATATATATATATATATATATATATATATATATATATATATTTATATATATATATATATATATATATATATATATATATATATATATATATATATATATACAAATATATATGTATATATATATATATATTTATATATATATATATATATATATATATATATATATATATATATATATATATATATATATATATATATAATACATATATGTGTGTGTATTACTGTTACAATATATTCTTAACGAAATAATATAACTTATATAAATGATATCGCGAATTATTGCGAGTACAGCGTTTCGCCATGAGATCTATGTGCGCGTGTGTACATAATGTATTGTATACAGATACCAGATAAGTGTTTGTTCATACATTGTCTTACTGATTTCCCGGCAAACAGGGTTTATCGCGTTACCAAGGGCTGCCACGAACTAATTCCCACGTATCAAACATGATATACATAATGGCTTATTCATTTATTCAATGGTACACTTCGTATCCTCTGCGTGACAAGTTTAGCAGTCAAACTGCTCAATGGGACTTCATGATTTGAGTGACATCTCAGGACAACCGTTAAGAGAAGATAGGAAATATTAATATTTTAACTATTTTGAAAGATTCTCGTTTATGCCCGTTTATGATTTAATTATAAGGATAATTTAATTTACATATAAGGAGCTGAAGAGGGTGGTGCATAAAAGCCCGGAACGGCGAAGGAAGAGTCATTTGTTGCTGCAAACCAATCCACAAGATTGAGACCATAGACATGATAATTTTAAATAATCAAAAATAAGTATGAGGAAATGTATCGACTTTGAAACAAGAAAATTAGCGATTGTTTTGATGTAGCTAGAATCTTTTTTGAAATCTATTTTGACTCTATTTTCGAGGAACATAGAGATAAACGTGGTGCCGATCTCTAGATTATATGGGCTAGTTTATATGAAGAAGAGTTTAACCCTGAACGTACATTAGCTGACTATAAAGGCAATAGAATTATAAATATTTTGAGTGTCTCGAAATTTCGTTCACCAATACTATAATTTACCTTACTAAGTGCGAATTTAAATAGATTTTATTGATAAATGTCTGTGAAAAAAATAAACATTTAAAATATTTTCGATAAGAAAAAACAATGTTTTTAATTTTTCAGTAAATGAAATAATTCGAGAAAAGAATCTCATATGCATAGCTAAAAGTCACTACTATAATTACAGAATTTAAAAATTTGAACAAAAGACATCTACCCTTATGTTTGTATTGGAAAGTATTTGTCACTTTGAATACATTTAACATTTAAATCTGGATAGATGGAAATAAATTTAAACCAGCCAATGATAAGTCGTGAGCCAAGTAAATGCCCACACCTCCACATTCCCTTTTTAATAACGTTGTCATCTATAATTATCTATTGAACGAGAATCATAATTAAATGAAGTTGGAAATTTTTAATCATAATTTTACAAAGAGGACAATGGTATGAGCGTGTGAGGAAAATGGAACCATTCAGACTCCCCTCACATTACACTGCACGGCCAAACCCAAGGTAAACGACTAAAGAGATGGATTGACAGCTGGGAATTGACATCACGGGAGGATAATCCTACTTAAAAACATACTGCAAGGTCTAAGAAGAAGAAAATGAAATATTTTTAGACATCTCCATTGTTCTCCGATGCAACATTTTCAATTGTTTTTCCTCTGGAAACCTAATGAATTATATGCCAGACTTTCACGTGATAAAAAATGTCTACTTGTCAAAAAGTCTTATCAAAAGTTGTTAGTTTTGTATAACGCAACATTTTATCTGCCAACCATGTGGCACTATGTACCTTCCACCCTTAGCGCTGTCCACTGCCTTCCTACCCCTTCTCGGTCCCACTTCGCCCCGTTACCCCTTCCTCCAACCACTACCCAGTCTCATCCCTTAGTAAACAGCCGAGAGGCGGTCAAAACAAAATCAACTTTATCGACATCTCGTAAGGGCCTTTCTTGTATATCCACTATGTATGCTGTGCTACTAACTGTGTAAAGCTAACCGACTTACAAATTATACTAACTTATTTAAAGTACATTTCCTATTCTCTATTATGTCCCCTCATTCTTAACAAGGTGGACCCATTTAGAGATAAAGATCCTGGGTTCTAATAAAAAAAGTATCAGAAGACCTATAAAAAGGTTTTCCGACGACATAGCCACTGTGGGGGGTAGAGATTATTTGCAAGCAGCAACAGACTGAAAAAAATGGAAGGATACATAAGAGGCCTATATCCAGCAGTAGAGGACAGAAAACTAAAGAAAAAGATAATGTCCGTAACGATAGTGTATTGGTCAGCTCGTTTGGTTATTGTGCTTGAGATCCTTGGTTCGATTCCCAGGGAGAGTCAAAATAAATAGTGGTGATTTTTCACTTCAATATTATTAAATGTTATCTGAAGTGCAGGACTGATCACTAATCCTTCGTGTAGTTATCAAAGATAACACTGTTCATATGCAATGCGGTGCTCTATCTACTATTGGAGATGCCAATAAGGGTTGGAAGAAGAAGAAAAAAAATACATTAATAATAATAAACATAGTTAAATATTATTGTTTTTTTCAAAAACGTGAATTATTCAAAATCATTTATTGACCAATATTTCTTATTTAAAAATATCAGTTCATCGTTTATAAAAATAAAAATTTAACATTGTTTGCGTTGGCGAGATATTTTTCAATACTTTGGTGATTTTTTTATTACATAACAGTATTGTATTCTCATATTGAATTGTTATTCATACAAATCATTCGGAATTAGTGATTGTGCTCAATTTACATATTTAAGTACTGGTTGTTTTTCCTTGTAAGGAGATTATCAAATATTGATAATGACTACCTAAAAAAATATCTGCAAGGTTAAATATGTAAGTTTCGTTAATTTATTTCTATTTCGAGGCTGACTGAAAATTGCTTGTATATATATTTTTTTTTCTGTGTCATCTTTATAGCCTTTTGCATCAATAGATTTTTTGTGAAATGGCAAACTAAATATTATTTCATTATTATATTAATTTTTTTTTTAAACATTTTACTTATATTTTTTGTGTAAATTATAATCTAAAATTTTTATATTTAAAAACTTGTAATTTATCTAATCGTTTATTTGAATGAAATTATATTAAGTATGTAATTTTCTTTATTACTTATATTTTTTTATACGTATTTGTTTTGTATTAACATTATTTGTACTGCTTTATTTTTTACACATCGCTAATTTTTCTCTTTCTTAATCCGTCAATTATTTATGAAAATCAATATCATGGTTATTTTTTATGAAAATGTGTGTTTTTAAAATAACATACAACGTATATATTTACCATTTGGTTCTTCGAATCGGATGTGTTTTTATTAAAAATTTCTTGACAGGTCAGACTAACACCCTGTATTATTAGAACACATAGTAGACAAAATACACTTGAAATCATATTTCTAGCAAACACTCAGCGATATCCCGAGTATTATATTATCTACTTTCTTTCCCATTCATTGTAAATATGTCCTTGTTTCATACTGCCAAAAAAATCTGACAAAACCAAGGTTATGTGTTCAAAGTAGGAAATCGTTGAGCCAGTTAAAGATATTCTAATAATATTTTATCGATGGTACAGGTTGTTTGCTTCAAATTGAACGTTTTAAAAACCAAATTACATAGATGCCTTTTACATCAAATTTGACGTTCAAATTATCAAATTGGATTATTTGAACGTCAAATTTGTTGAAATTACTCTTACACACTTTACACATGCACATTTTCTCTTAGAAATATGTGTTCATTTGCTAGATCTACACTAAATATTTTGTACTAACCTATATGTTTCTGTGGTTAACTATAATTGTCTTGTTTAGTGAATATTCTTTTAATGTTTTGTTTAAAATATGTTGCTGCTATTAACCCAAGTAAAAAAGTAAAAAATAAATAAAATAAAGCTTCAAATAAATAAAAATAAATAGATATCAATGCTGACTATCAACAATTATTTTTTTTTGACATTTCATCAAAGATGAAGAAGAATATGAAAGTCTGGGCATTTACGGGGCTGACGACCGTCATAGGCTGGTTAAATTGATCACTTTACACACGTGTAACATTCACCAATTCAATATTTTTCTTCATCTTGATGAGATGTCAAAAAATAATATGAAAATAATTCCTGTAATTGGAGATAATCCAGATTTGTGAACAAGTATTTGGACACACTCAAAATGTTGTAAATCAACAATGATGATTCATTGAAATGTTTTCAATGAATATTACGTTTGATCCAATCACCCTTTACGAGAAAGATTGCAACATCCTTTTATGGTATAAATTATAGCATGTCCACGCGGAGAGTGCAAGTGACTTATTGTATTGATAGTGCAACCATGATTCGGTAAATGGGCCAATCAAGGAACACTACTCGCGACTGAAGATGCATCCTGCAATTTGAGTTGTGATTGAGAGTCCTTACATCTTGTAATCCTTGCGTATTGAGGTCGGTCAATGTCCTGGCTCGTCTTTATTTATTTATTTTGTTAATAAAAAAAAATATGTACCCAAAAAAATATATTTATTATTTTTTTGTTATTTTATTATTTTAGTCCGCCTCCGTAATGTAATGGACAGCACGCTGGGCTACCGTTCTGGAGGTCCCGGGTTCGATTCCGAAGGGAGGTCAAATAAATTTAAGTGATTTTTTCAGTCTAATATTTATTCAATATTACCCTGGACTGGTACCTGAAGCGTAGGGCTGATCACCTTTCTTTCGTGTGTTAACGATCAAGATAACACTGTGTTTATATAATGCTGTGCCCTATGCACCATTGGGGTGCGGATAAGGGTTTGAAAATTTTTTAGGCATTCACTAAGACGTGATCAAATTGTAAATGAAAAGAATGATTTTTTTCTTGAATGTTTGTCGCAGATACTTTGTGGCACATTTTATAAACTTTATAAAATTAAAAAACTTTGTTTTAACCACTTTTTATTGGTACACTTTATTCAACCGGTTTCGATAAGATCCTTGTTATCATCAGGGTTTATGTACTAAATTCTAAAACATTGAAATACTCATAGTTAATTACCCTTCCTTTACCAAAAACTTACACAAATGTTTTTTTTTATTTAGTTTATATTGAAACCCGTAGATAGAAGCATGTGTAGCTTTCGAAAATGGTTAAAAATATATAAATATAATACTCATGTGGTAAAAAAAACAAGCGTTTTTATTTACACTTTATATTATTTATTTATTGGACATTGATTTCGTGGTATAACACGATTAAATCAAATCAATTAAACATTTCCATTTGTTTCAAAATTGGTTTGTTAATTTTAATGTTCTAACGTTTCTCTTTGTATTTTTATCTGTTGGCATAATGTTTACATTTAAAAAATCAGAAGTTGTTTTCAACAAGCCTTTAATTTTTATATAATATTTATAATTTTACTTTCATTTCCATCACGAGTCATGCAATATTTCCTTTGTAAAAAAATACTTATTCTCAATTTTTGAGGCAGCTAAGTTTTAAAAGAGTATTTTTGATGTTGACCCTCAAAGGTAAATTTAATATTAATAGAACATTAAAAACATATGGGATATTTAATTCATTTTTACTTGGTTAGTACCTGTATTTATCAAAATATGTTGTAAGAAGTGTTTCGATGCATGAACCATTATTATCAAACACTTAAATAAATAAAAAACATGAATACGTATTACCCCAAATTGAATATTGAGTAAATTAATGATTTAAATTTTAAAATTAAAAATAAATAAATAAATTACTTTCCAATAGATTAAATGAATAAATACATACACACTATTCTTTTTATACTCGTGGGTATGTTTCATTAAAAAATATATATATTAAATTTTAATCATGTTTTATTTTCAGTTGTGTCCAATTCCATCCCTTACCCTTATTGTAATTACAACAATAATGCTCTAAATTGCCTGCTAATTAGTAAGGAGTCTAGGAAATTAGTATAATTACAAAACACCAAATATAACAATACTATAATCGTCATAATAACCCTTATTATTCCTTTGACCATTCTATGCATAATTGTCGAAATGACCATATTTCCATATAATTATTACAAGATTCGCATATCATTTATCATATAATTATTCTGAGAATATACAATAATATTTGTTTCTTCTTCTTTCGTTTTTTACTTCTTCTCTGAGCCCTACCCACATCCAGATGGTGCACAGGGTACTGCATCTGACTGACATAGCGTTGACTAGCATTAACTAGCCAGCGAGCTGATCTTCATCTACTACATCTCTCCAAAAAACTACTTTACTTTTTATTTTTTCATTCGCCGTTTCTTTTCTTTGTTTGTTATTTGTTTGTTATTGCAATTTTTATTTCATTTTATAAAAAAAATAATGTGAAACATATATGGCTGACTAAGTATTGCACCCACCACTTAGTCAAGCCGGAATAAAAATTTATTATCATTATTTTTATTATTATTTAATAATTTTATGATGAGAAATTGTTTAATCGTTACGACAAGTGCCATATGGGAAAGAACTAAACGTATGTAGAAATGCTGTAAGTATTTTTACTATTATATATTAAAGCTCTAGAATGTAATATTTGTATATACCCAAAATACTTGATATAACAAAAATAAGAGCACTTTTACAAGTCACAAAATAATCATTAAAAAAATGTGGATGGACTTTTTCTTTGGAATTTTTCAAATGTTGTGAAATTGGTTTTCGACAACTTTTTACCAAATTTCTGTTGCTTGCGCCCTCATTTTACACCTAGATGCCCCTGCAAGGGTGACCAAAATGTTAAAAGACGAATATACATTTTAACACTATCCACTGAAATATCGATATATGTGCCACGATAGATTTTATGAAACTGTGGTAAGTTTTTACCTATCCATTTACTTATTTACGTAAAATTTTAATTAAAAGCTCATATTTTTCTTGATTTATTAGTCAGTTATTTTGTAACTGAGAAAAATAAACCTTTCAAAGGAGCCATTCAAATTTTTAAGGCTTCTATTAGTCTAATAAGCACGTGAGTTTAGAAAAAGTCTTGGCATTGCGCTTTTGCCAATTATAAGAAATAAATCGTGATTAAACCTTTTAAATACATTTAGTTAGTCAAATGATACAGTTTGTTATTGGCGTGTTGTTTTGGGTAAAATAAATGAATAAATTTTAATATCCATTTCGTCCTCGGAGAAATATTCAAATGAGAACGGAATCTGAGGACTTGAAAGGTCCTTTGAAGTGAGTAAGGAGGGGAAAATAGGGGAGAAATTCCAATCTTTGTTCTACTCTCTACGACACAATTGGAAACCTGCACTGAGGTGAATTTAAAAAATATCCCCAAAATATTGTTTTTCAATAGACACTTAAGTTATGCGTTCCATCAGACGAATGTGCGGCAAACGTTGTATGATAGATGTTGGAATGGTGATATAAGGAAAGAATATAAGGCCGAGATAGGCATTATCGATAAAATTAACAAAGCTGTGTTGAGATAGTTTGGGCATGTGAATCAAATGAGTGAAAAAGGTTAATCAAACAAATTTATTAGGCGAATGTTGTTGGTAACAGAAGCAAAAAAAGACCGAGAAACACTTGGCAAGTATTTAAATGTTTGAAAGAGGTCACGTCAAGAATCGGAATAATCGGCGTTTATGTATGAAAAGATGTTCGAATGTGGAAGAGGCGAAGATTGTGTGCAGAAAGATTGGTGTAGTATTCTATTACCTCTGTCCACCTCTGTCTGTTAGTTTGTTAGTTAGTTTTTCACATATTTTTTTTTAATTCACCTAAAGTTGTGTTACGTTAATTGAACCATCCAAGTTTGTCTATTTTTATTTGAGTAAAATTTTGGTACGAAAAACAGAGAGAAATTTAATATACTGTGAGAAAATTATCGAAAACAATGAAGCTCAAAGTTAAGATTGTCTATTGGACTAACTTATGATCGAAACAAATTAATGTATAACATGTTATTGTTATTGTTGTTATCGCGATAACAAGAGGAAAGTTCGACGCCATAACGAACACGATCAATCTTACTGTCGGATATCAGTTTGATTTCAAAAGTAAATAGCAGAGAAGCCTTACTTATAAAGGATAAAGTATGGGAAATATAATGCTCCAGAGAATCGGCAGGGTAGACGCACCTATTTCGGACATGCCACTTTGATTTAATTTAAAATAAAATGAGGACCATCAGAGAAAAATATCTGAACCTTTTTTAAAAAATAGGTGTTTCACAACTTATGATTTATATATTGATTTTTAAATCAAACGCACATTTTTTGTTGCATTTTATTAAAATGAAAAAAAAACAAACACCTACAAATTAATAAAGTGACAATTGTTTCGCCTTATGTTTAGCATTTTTTACACAGTTATGGCATTTTCAAACAAATGTGAATATTAAATAAATGGATTGACGGTCCTTATGTAGCTATACAATTGTAGGTACTTATGAGTTATTTATATTGACATCTCAACATAGGCGAAGAAAAATATGGAAGTTAACTAACTACCTAACCATCACGCTGCTTTCCCGCAGGGATAGGCAGAGGGAGTAGGGCACTAAACCAATCTGTCTTTGCACGCAATCTTCGCCTCTTCCACATTCAAACATCTTCTCTTACAAACATGCCGATTATTTCAACTCTTGACCTGACCACTTTCAAGTATTTGAAATGTTTGACCGTGCCAAGTTTTCCTCGATCTTCCTCTGCTTTTATTACCAACCACATTCTCTTTATAAATTAACAAACACAAAATTTGAGCTATGTGTTTCTTAAACCAGGCAATGAAATAAGCATCATCTTTGCTTTAAATCCAAAAATCCATTTGAATAACTTATTTGTCTCGTTTTATGGTTTTCATTCTCATTATTTTTAATGGTGTTTTAATGTTATAGGTGTAATTTTGGAAGAGTGTAAAAAGTTCAGAAAAACAACCTCAATTTTTTTGTAGAGTAAAAAGACAGTTTATTAGATGCCCATTAACGGTACATCTACCCTACAGAGCTTTTAGAAAGTTATAAATCAAGTCTTGGTGTAATATTGGAAATATGACGTATAACAACTCGTTACTACTTGGTTGAAGACTAAAAATTATTTCAACTTACTCCAAAAGTTTTATGATTTTAATGATGTGTTTATACTTCTCAATTATATGTACAAATATGACATCGAAATACAAAATATCTATGAAATATTTTAATTACCTCATATCACACGAATTCGAAAAAACGTTAATTTGTTAAACCGTGTATTAACGTTTCCGTATAAATTATTGCGTTTATATAATATCGCTCACTCATTTCAACAACGTCATATATCAAATATTCATACTTATTTTTTTTTACAAAAATGTTAATAAAATTAGTATTTAACCACTCACCGAGATTTTTACGTCTACCGGTTTCGAGACGTACCCGTCTCTTCGTCAGGACAATCACTAACACAGCATGCAAACAATACTACCCTTCACCACCATAGCACCATTTACACACTCAAAACTACACAAAATGTCTAACACATGCGATTTTTGGTCGACCCGAAGACCAACATGCACTATAGTTTTCAATACAGACATGCGTTACGAGCCGAGGTTAAACGTATATTAGTTAGTTAGTAAATATTCATTAGTTAGTTAGTTAGTTAGTAAATATTCAATAGTTAGTTAGTAAATATTCATAGTTTAAAAATATAAAACAATGTACTAAAAATAAATGTCACATCAGTGGAAACACTACGAATTTAGTTAATGCAAGGCCCATAAAGGTAAGCGTTCAAAAATATTTAACATATCGCTCACTCCTTTCAACAACGTCATATGTCAAAAAACTTGATTTTTCAAGAGATCGTTTTTTATGTTTTAGAATATAATAAAATGTATTAAAAATAAATATCAAGCCACTTATTGAACTTTTAACCGTGCAACAGATCTTTTTAGGGAAAATCTGAATGTTTTTCTCTATTTGAAAAATATTTAGTTATTTAAAAAATAATTAAACAATACCTTTTCTTCAAAATGCAAAATCAACACTTCCTGCCCTGTAGCGGGTAAATATTAAGTTAAAAAGATGCTACTTTTGCTGGGATATAGTACATTTTTTGAGCATTCCGAAAACATGCACAACTGAAAATAGACGATTTTTTACATGTGACCTTGTTGAGAGGAGTGAGCGATATATTTTTTTCAATGTTGTATATAGCACTGCATAAAATATTTGTAATTTTAAATTCATTGCTAAATATATAAAGGCAAGGTGATCAATCCATCTCTTCAGATACCAGCCAATGCAGAGTAATATTAAATAAATATTCTTTTTTAGCCTTCTGTCCTGTACTGTTAGATATAGGTCTCATCCGTATTCCTAATTTACAACATTTTGAGTGTGTCCAAATACTTGTTCACAAAATCTGGATTACCTCCAATTACAGGAGTTATTTTCATATTATTTTTTAACATCTCACCAATAGATGTCTCTAGTGAAGTTCTAGTGATTCAAGAACAAGGTTTCTAAATTGGTTCATATAAATATTGGAACTTCCAAGAATTTGAGTAGTGTGGTTGTCAATAATGGGTAGAATTGGTGAATGTTACACGTGTGTAAAGTGATCACTTAAACCAGCCTATGACGGTCGTCAGCCCCGTAAATGCCCAGACTTCCATATTCTTCTTCATCTTTGATGAGATGTCAAAAAATAAAAATAAAATAATACATATTCCTAATGTTGATAAATATCTCCAGATTTGTGAACAAGTATTTGGACGTTCTCATGTTTCTTAAATATTAATCGATTCTCTTTCTGTGTACAAACTATGATTTTTTCATTAAAACGGTTAATTACTTTGTGCATTCATTTTCACAAAACCTCTTTCCCATTTGGTTTCAGGAATTCGCTGAAATTGAAAAAAACTTTTTTCAGACATTTAAACGTTTTCAAAAAAAGAATAAAAAATACTTTCTGATACGGTCAAACTTCTTCCGATGGAAGTAAATTAAAAAGTTTTAATATCAAGGCATTTTGTTCTTAAGCAAATTATTAAAGAACTTTCGATTCTGTATACAAAGTACTTGACACCGAAACAAAGCTCCTAAAAGTTTTCGAATTAATTTATGAACTTTTTAAGAGTCTAATTCAAACTCCACTGGTACATAAATTAGAGATAAACGTTTATCTGAAATCTGTGAAAATATCACACATCGTTAGAGAATATCTTTCATTTATATCTGTGTAAGTATCAAATTTAATTTCAAACGCATGGAGTCACTTAAAAATTCAAACAAATGAAGTTGCTTTAATATAGATACTGTTGGCGTTAATATTAATTAATAACATTTAAGTAATATATTAATCATGTATATTATTATTATTATTATAATCATATATATATATATATATATATATATATATATATATATATATATATATATATATATATATATATATATATATATATATATATATATATATATATATATATACGTGTGTGTGTGTATGTGTGAGTGCACAACACATTTATATGAAGATGAAAAAGATAGGAAGTCGAGAGAGTATGACAGAGAAAAACCAAGTTATCTACAGTATAAAAGTGTTAAAAAACGAGAAAATCCATGCATAAATGCTATATATTTACTTTTTATTACTTTAAAAAATTATTTTCAATGCATTATACTATTTTTTTTAATTCTTGATAATAAACGTTAATAACGTTAAAATGTATGAACAGTATCAATAAATAAAATATTAACCAATAAACTGGCTCTCGTAATACTAGGAGAAAAAGTTTGCATACTTTTTTTAATGGATTTTTGTTTTTAATCATCTATGTTAAATGCTATCCAAGTATTCAACAATGACTTCAAAAATACCGAAAAAACCTATTATCGAAATGGTAACCAGATATAGCTTCTACTTTACAGAAATTAAGACAGTCTCCATTTTTGAAACTTGTATTTTTACCGATTTTAATAAAAAGTTTTTTGTCAATTTGTATTTCTGACGTAATGTTACGTTAGTTGATGTAATTTTCACTTCAAACTTGCTAATATTTCTGTGGTTTTAATTTCTTTGTTTTTACAAATTTTGTTCATCATAGTTTGACAACCTGTTTGACATAAACGGTGTCATCGGATAGACCTGATCCTCAGGGTCTGGGGAGATTAAGTGTCGAGTAATTTGTTAGTAAGCAGCTGGAAGAGATTGACATAACATCGTGTCGTTCTGTCCTACATCGCAAAATACAGGTCAGTTGTCAATTTGTACTTTATTTTGCAAATAAATAAAATTCAATAACAATAAGAAATCCGTCGGTGACACACTAAAAATTACGTACATATCTCGTTATTTAAATATTTATTGTTCAACGTTTAAAAACAGACAAATTTACCGTCGGTTAGAGCATAATATTTTCAATGAACCAATAAGCTAAAATATATTTCGTTATAAAAAAAACACATGAATTTTTTTAAGTATTAAAAAAAATTGTTCTATAATTTTTTAAGCTTTGAGGAATATGTCTCATTTTTTAATGTGAATTTCTGTACAATTTTAAAATGCATTATAAGCACCCTCATAGCATTGTCCAAGTCAAAAAACATGTTTTTAACATAATGACATGACTGAATATTTTATTAAAATTTTAATTTAGCTTTTTAGTTCAGATAATCAATTTTGAACCCTTCTTCTTCTAAAATAAGAGCGATTTTTAAATTACTAAAGAAACAATTTTATTAATTTAAGTATTTATTTTAAACCAAACATAGATTTTTTGAGTCTACTAAGTTGTATTTTATTAACAAAAATACATAAAAAATTATATTGTGACAATTGTTTCGCCTTGTTAGGGCATTATCAAACGAATTTGTTAATAAAATACAACTTAGTAGACTCAAAAAATCTGTGTTTGATTTAAAATTAATACATAAATTAAAATGGAGTTCTACAAATTAAACGCCAAATCAATAAATTAATTTGATTAATAATGGGAAGTTGTGTAGAGGTGAGGGTGTGTTTAGAGTCTCAGTTTAGGAATAAGTTTGGTGATAGTTTTTGAAAATCAATATTACAGTCCTGTATTATGAAGATCCCATTAACTATTATCGAGATAATTTCATGGTATGACTCCTATTATCGCTCAATGTTATCTTGGTACATACAATTCTACTCTAAACGAAATTCGAAAAATTTCAGTGAGCTTTTTTCAGAATTATTACATAGATAGTTCTGCTTTTGCAGTATTTACAGGATGAAAAAAGTAGTATTCAAAAATGTTCTTTAATTTTTCATTTAAAAAAAATTAATTTTAATAATTTGGCAAAACAACAAAAATTATTTATTTTTTTGATAAGTAGTGTGAAATGTTCAAATAAAAATCTCATATAGATTCATATTTTTCTCGTCAAACTTTATAGGAATTTATTTTTTATTGTTATTAAGACACTGGATTATATACCCTATGGATAAAATAAGCCCTAGGATGTCCAGAATTCCATCTTCCTTTATTAAAAAAACGATAGATGTTTCATCTCATGTTGAGAACTCTGGAATTTATTTTGTATAGAAATGATATATTTATACTCGAGAGAATATAATAAAATAACCATTTTTCGTTTTTTTTTACAAGACAAGTGACTGGGTTTCATCACTAGTTTAAAAAAATTTCAAAGGAAAACCTGATCACTGGCTTTAAATAAAATAAATGTGAAAAAACTTTAAGGTTGTTATTTTATTATATAAAATGTAGTTCCACCAAGAAATGTGAGTACAAAGCTTAAATCGAGAGAATATGTTCAAGCCATATTGGTTTTCAGGATATTAGGATGCTGCAGCCGAGTATGCCCTCGAGGTCCCTTCTAAGGGTCTTGGCTTTCGTGATGATGCTACTCTGGCTTGCTTCCAGCAACCCGGTGTCAGCGAAGACCTTCACCAAGTGCCAGCTCTCCAAGGAACTCATCAGATACTCATTCGCGAGGAACACCATAGGAAGCTGTAAGCAACTCTTTCACTTAATGTTTTTAATCTTAACAAGTTAGCTAACAAGCTAGCTTACTGATAGTTATGCCTGTAGGAAGAGCTACCGCTATGTTGAACAATATCTCATTGGATATTGATCTGTTCCATGTGTCTGAAGGAGTTTTCCGAAGCGGGATTCTTCTGCACCTTTGGCAATAGTATTCTCGATTATTTTCTATTTTTGTTAATGTATACGATAAAAATTTTAGTTTGTAATGTGTATGTTAACTATAAATAAATAAAATTGAAAAATTGAACAAACCGCATTGTTTGCAGATTTTTGTAATTATTTTTATTTTATTTTATTTCTATTTCGATTATTAAAGTATTACTATAATAATACAATATCCAAAGAGTTTTTATTTTATTTGACTGGTAAACATCACCAGTTTGGTGATATCGGTAACTACGAAACCCGGTCACTAGTCAAATATAGTAAAAGTGGAAAAAAACCTATACAGTTGATGATTTATTGTAACAAGGCTGAGATAAGCATTATTCCAAGCATTATATCGAATGAGTGAAGAAATAACATTCAAACTGAATTTATGAGGTGAATGTTATAGAAATAGAAGCAAACTTGGCATTATCAATTATTTTAAATACTTGAAAGTGGTCAGGTTAGGAGTTGGAATAATTGACGGGTATGTGTAAGGAGATGCATGAATGTAGAAAATATAAAGATTGTTTGCAAAGACGGATTGGTTTGGCGTTATATTCTCCTGTCGAAAATTTCCTGTTAAAATAAACTTTAAATAGTATTTGAACTTTATAAATTAGCTTATTATTTTTATTAATAGTATTGTATGAAAATGTAATAAATGTATGAAAAAACGTCATTTCTAAGTTCCCAGATACCATTACCCATACGTTTAATATATATATAAATATATATATATATATATATATATATATATATATATATATATATATATATATATATATATATATATATATATATATATATATATATATATATATATATATATATATATATATATATATATATATATGTATATGTGTGTGTGTGTGTGTGTGTGTGTATTGTACAGTATCTCATGAGGTAAGTTTAGCAAAGTTGATATTTGGATAAATAGATTTGTTCTCAATCGCTCGGTTCTCTATAGCAAATTGAATTTAATATCCATTTTAAATTTAAAATTTATGCGCTCGATGTGGGAGTAACTTTGACAACTTTTTGCATTCGTTTGGCAATTTCATTTGCAATGAAAGTTGTGATCAAAATATAAATTAATTTCATGAATTTCGTATCACACATCATCACACATATCACACAATAGACACTTTTAATATTTAAACAAAAACGGGGTCATGAGATTAATGATACATGTAGCGGTTTCTACAAATGAGTACTGTGGTTGTCAATATGGATAGAATGATGAATGTTGCACGTGTGTAAAGTGATCACTTAACCAGCTTATGACAGGTCACAAACCCTTTAAATACCCAGACTTCCATAGTTTCCTTTGTCTATGTTAACCTTTTGGTTGGTCATATAAAGAGAGAGTGATCTTTTCAGCGCTCTAGATTTTTTTTAAAGCGCGTTGTGTTAAAAAGGGACGGATTATTCCAACTACTGACCTGACCATTTACAAATTTTTGAAATACTTGACAGTATAAGTTTTGGTCTTCTTCTGCGTCTATCACCAACTACAGTCTCCTCTTAAATTAGTTTTTTTTATTCATCCTTCACTCATTCGATTCACATTTGATTTATTTAAAAACGTTAATAATATTAGTATATAACCACTCACTGATTCGGTGAATGGTTATATATTTATTTAAAAACGTTAATAATATTAGTATATAACCACTCACCGATTCGGTGAGTGGTTATATACTAATATTATTAACGTTTTTGTAAAAAAAAATAAGCAAAAATGACTAACCACAAAGTAAATTCTTTAAATATTAATAATATTGAGAATATTATTTAAATTTACCCAGATTAAATGTAATACTTCTATATATCAATTTTTTGTTGAATTATTTTTTGTTATTTTTGTTGAATTTTTTTGTCTGCTAATATGTATGTGGAATAAAGCATAAACGAAAAATTCCTAATGACAGTTAGAATACGCTTTGCTAGACGCGTACTATAACTACACTCACAATTGTTATCAAGTCATAAAAAACGGCACATTTTAAAAACATTAATCTGAATATTTCAACATATTTCTGGCAACAATCCAGTGCCTTCAACTTCCCTTAATAACTCCTAATCTTCTCCTCTTCTTTGTACGCCCCAATCTTCTCATATAACGTATTCGACAGCCAAAACACAAAACACGGTAACAACCATTTTTAATTTTACAAATAATTTTTAAAAATCTGTCAATTATTCTGAATAAATGACATCAAATTTAAAAAAAAAAACAAGAAATTTGAGTGAAAATAAGCGAGTTTTTTTTTTAATTTTTTAAATCTCTTTGAGTACTTCTGAACACATAATAAAAATTTATGCTTAGGTAAATACCAAGTCTAATGTATAGAAGTGAAACATTAAACACTCGTATAACCACTTAATGAGTTTTATTTCATTATACACGACCAGTTTCGAAAACTAACAGGTGTTTTCATCTACGGGTAAAAAGTAAAAGTTTGTAGGTGGTTATACAAGTGTTTAATTATAAAAATAAAATAAATCTACACGTCATTTCACAAAGTTAATGCCAAATCAATTAACATTATAGAAGCATGAAGATGTCAAAGGATAGAAGTAAACTGAATGTGCTGCTAAACGATGTATAATATAATAAAAGATGTTGGAATAAGGCAAAATGATCTAAGATCGAATGAAATGATCGAGTTTGAATGGTGATATAAGGAAAGAATGCAAGACTGAAAAAAGCATAATCGATAAAATAAGGATATGTGTGTTGAAATTATGTAGACATGTGAAACTAATGAATGAGAAAAGAACTGTAAAACATATATTTAATAGGAATATTGCTGTAAGTAGAACGAGAAAAATCGAAGAAAAAATCATGGCATGATCTCATATTTTAAATATTTTTAATAAGTGTACAGGTCAGGAGTTGGAATAATTGGTGGTTTTGTTAAAAGAGTTGCACGAAATAAAAGAAACGAAGAATATTTGTAAAAACAGAGTGGTGTGGCGTTCTATTTTTTCTACCTACCCCTGCAGGGAATCGGGGTGATGGTTAATTAATAACTTAGTACCTGGCATTAAAAAAAAAATATTTCAAAATCTTTTTAGTTTTATCTTTCAATGGTTTATAACGCCTTTTGTTTTCAAATAAATTCGTGACTTAATTTAAAAAATGGGAAGTTGAAATGTTTATTTGGTTTTTATATTTTTTTTTATTAATTGGAAAAGATGATATCTGTCAAGTGACTGTCGCCAATTTTTATACAAATTTCTGCACGTTTTATCCATTTCTTTGTATACTGCAGCTGTCTAGTTCCCAAGTGTCAAATGTGACTGACGTAATTTACAAAACTTATAACATCTTCCGCTAGGGTGATCAATTTTGTGCCAACTGTATAAGGCATGATATAAGGGAAATCTTTTTTTTAGACTCTATGTAGTATATTTCGTAAAATGTATGGGCATTTTCAAAAATAAAAATACTCGTGAATATCCCTTGCCCCGTTTTGGGATTAGCCCGTTATCTTTCTTACGGGATCGCTTGTTTGCTGCGATCTAGCATTAATGTACCGACTCCCAAGTTGGTGGTATCGCTCGGTATCTTCATTCTTTATTGAAAAACTTTCCTGGCAAGTTACCTAACTATTGTACCTGATCTGCCTCATACTTGTACAGTAGCGGCTAATTTCATACATCATTAAGAAGACGGCGATTGTTTGAGCCAAAGTTTGGCCGGAATTCGCCAAGGAATTTGTCGGTGATCAGCGGACTTTTATGAATTTGTTTGGATTCGGGAAAGTTTACATTTATCAACAAAAAAAATAAATACACTGCATATACGTAACAGAAATATTTTTCGGAATTTATCCCTTTTAAGCAAATGCGAGGCTATAATATAACTTCACAATACTTTTCGTTGTGTTCAAATTATTGTTCACAAATCTGGGTTTCTTCACTTAAGAGTTATTTTAACATTTTGACATCTCTCTCTTGACTTCGATTTATCTCTATTTTTTGCACCAAAAATTTGCTTCATAATTATTGAATACTGCCAAACTTTGGATAGTTAAATTAACGTAACACAACTTAAATTATTTTTTAAATAATAAAATGTTTGGATATTTCAACAAATATGTAGAAGTCTATGGAAGTCTGGGTATTTACAGAGCTTATGACCTGTCATTGACTGGTTAAGGATCACACTTTACACACGTGTTATATTCATCATTCTACCCATAAAACCACACTAAAATACTAAATTTTTTGGAACTTCATCATTTATCTTAAATCTCATGGCACTTTATGTATGAGGTTAATGGAGCCATATATGGTTGTTTTTAGAAAGCTTTTATTTAACATGGACTTTTTATTTAGATGAACGCATGATCTATAAATATAATTTTACGTACTGGAAGACGCCTGAAAACATGATTTAAATAACATTTAAAAATAACATTTAGGAGTTTTTGAAATCATATTTTCATATGGTGTACGGAGTGCGTGGAAGTTTTTGGTAAGGGAAGGGTAATTAATTACGAGTATTTCAATGTTTTAGAATTTAGTACATAAACCCTGATGATGACAAGGTCAAAACCGTTTGGATAAAGTGTACCAATAAAAAAGTGGTTGAAATGTAAGTTGTTTAATTTTAAAAGGATTATAAATATTTATGCACCCCGATATTTGACCAAATGAGTTATTATATTATCATTTTTAATTTAAATTACACTTCGCGATAGATTTTAAGAAATACATAGTTGACTTGACCAAGTGTATTTAAATTAGAAACTTCTTTTTCTTACTACAGATCAACCGTTTATAATAGAACCATTGCTAGTTAAACGATTTCCTTTAATCTAAGCAACGAACGTATAAAATTTAACAACTTTGTTTTAACCACTTTTTTTATTATAAGTACACTTTAACCTACCGGTTTCGACAAAAACCTTGTCATTATCAGGGTTTATTAAATTTTATGACATTAAAAACATTAAAATACTCATAATTAATTACATTCCCTTACTAAAAAAACTTCCACAAAATCCTAAAAACAAAACAAAGTTGTTTAATTTTATAATTTTTGTAAAATGTGCCAAAGTATCTGCGAAAAACACACGAAAAACAAAGAAAAGAACGTTTGTCTGAAAAACAATAACATCAAAACTCTTTTTGAAAAATAATTAATTGTTTTTTTTAATAGAATTGTTTTGCTTTTGTTTCAGGGATGTGCATTCTGGAACATGAGAGTGGAAGATCAACCAACAAAGTGACAGTACATGGAAACAGCACTAGCTTTGGCCTCTTCCAGGTAACATAAAGGAATATTTAATAAAAAAAAACATCCACATAGTTTACAAATAAATTTTATTTAACCAGCGACCGGGTTTCGTCGTAACCAACATCATCAGGCTGATGTGAGGCTAGATAAAATTTTCAGAAATGCAGGGGTTGAAAACCATGATTTTAGTTATATTTTTTCTGATAAATTAATTTAAATTGAATGAGTTTAATATTATTTAAGAAAACACTTGTTTTTATACTTGAGTTTATTTACGACTACTATTTTCGCAAGCTAAGCCTCCATCCTCAGGTCGAAATATAAACTAAAACAAAATTAATAATAAACTGTTCTATAAATAAGGAGATGGGTGAATCAGGGGCAGGGGGGAGGGGGGGGGGTTAGTCAAGGGGGCGGAGTTTGAAAATAAAGGAAAAATAGAAAGCAAAGGTGAAGAATTTTGAAACAATATATTATTTATTAAATTATTATTGGAATTCAGGTTTTTTGAATTTTTTAATTTTATAAATAGTTCATAATTTGGCTTTTATGTTGTTCAAGGTGTAATAATTTTAGTTTATGAGAGTGGAATGAGTGATTTGTATCTATAATGTGATTTGCAAATTCCGGAAAATGATTACTAACAAGACCGCTACGATGTTCTTTGATTATTGAGTTTAAGTCTTCTTCTTCTTCTTCTTCTTCTTATTGTAGGCCTTACGGCCTGTTTTTAAGAGGGATTAGCCTCCTGCGACGTCGATTCCCAGCTATCGGCCCATCTCTTTGGTGATCTGCCCGGGAGTCGTCTACCATGGGGTTGGCCGTACAATGCGATGTGGGGGAGTCTGGATGGTTCCATTCTCCTCACATGCGCATACCATTGTCTTCTTCGTTGCCTTCCCCACCTAACGACATCTTCGATCTCGCATATTTCCCTGATCTTGGCATTTCTCAGTCTATCTCGAAGACTCTTGCCTGTTATGCTTCTCAGAGTCTTCATTTCTGACACTCTAAGCGTGTTTTTTGTGGCAGCGGTGTCTGCTCTACTTTCGATTCCATACGTCATGATGGGTCGGACACAAGTTTTGTATATCTTGATCTTGCTGCCGATCTTCATCTCAGGGTTTTATTTATTGAGTTTAAGTATTGTTTTATAAAAATAATTATATGGTTAAGGTTTTATGTTTGTTTTAAATATTGAAAGCATTTACTTTGAGTGGATCAAAAAACAATGTTAGTGGATAAAAATATTTTTATTTCATTTCATTTTATATTTATTTTTATATCATTTTATTTTTATTCACTGCCTTGTTGTGTATACAACATGGAATTTTGTCTAGCCTGTATTGCTACGCGTTTGTTTTGACTAAGTCTGGTGATAGAAAAGAAATAAAATAGAGAACACATATTTAACAATGCTTGAATATGTGAAAATATTTTTTTTAAACTTTGAAACTATCAATATAAAACATTAATAATGTTAAGTAACAGCAGTATTTAAGACGCACGCTGTCCCCCAAGAACAATGCTTAGTTTTGCTGTTGCATTCAACAGATGACACTGTCATTGCGGTCATAAAAATTGTAATTTAAAATTATGTTTCACCTGTCATATCGCTCACTCCTTTCAAGAACGTCATAAATAAAAAACGTGATTTTTCAGGAGAACGTTTTTAAAGTTTAAAAATATAATACAATTTATTAAAAATAAATATCAAGCCACTTTTTGAACTATTAACTGTGCAACAGATCTTTTAAGGTAAAACCTAAAGGTTCTTTCTCCATTTAAAAAATATTTAGTGTATTTAAAAAAATAACTTAACAATACATTTTCTTAAAAATGCAAAAACAATACTTTCTGCCCTGTAGCAGGTAAATATTAAGTTAAAAATATGCCCCTTTTGCTGGAATATAGTAGATTTTCTGAGCATTCTGAAAACATGCACAACTGAAAATTGTCGATTTTTGATTTACGACGTTCTTGAAAGGAGTGAGCGATATGTGTGTATAAAAAAACATGCGAGTATTCGAATGCAACGGTGAGTTATAATTTCAAATCAGTTGATGAATGAATTTAGGAATTTTAATATTTTAAACAAACGATTTTTTATTTTTTTTATTTTTATAGATATTCACATACTGCATGATTAAGAGATACGCACGACTGCAATAAATGAATCAAGCCTGTATTTGTTAAGTAAATAATGCTGATTATCATTTAACGTTTCTATTTGATTTTCGGGGTGATTGAAATATTATACTCGATCAAATAACATTTTGATAGAAACTTAACAAAGAGCTTATAAATTATGAATTCGCGGATAAATCAGTTAACGTAATCCGATAACGAAAATCGGGAAATTGCGCTCACTTCTAAATCGTGCATATGACAAATTTGCATTTTAAGCTTAGGGGTGTTTCAACTGAAATACTATATAATTTTAATGAAAATTGACAACCCTGAAATACACTGAAAATAATGAAATAAAAACATATTTTAGGTGTCTCAAGATGAGTTGAAAAATCATCAGTTTTTTACAGGAATAAAGATCGAAATCTGAACTTCCCATGGCTTATAACCTGGCATTTGGCTGGCTTGAGTGATTACTTTATACTTTTGTGTTACGTTCACTTTTCTGCCCATTATACTCGTAGAACAACCAACCTGTATATTGCATTAATTTCTAAAAATTGTTTAAATGTATTGGTCATGGATTCTTTTCACAATTCAATTCAAACCCGTATCCGCAACTCAATGGTGTATAGGGTACTGCATCATATATATAAACACAATGTTATCTTGATAGTTAATACATGAAGGAAAAGTGATTAGCCCTCCGCTTCAGGTACCATTCCAGGGTTATATTGAAGAAATATTAATGTGAAAAAATCACTTTTGTTTTTGACCCCCCCTGGGAATCGAACCCGGGACCTCCGTAACGGTAGCCGAGCGTGTTGACAATTACTCTACGGAGGCTGACTATTTTTTAAATTTTTTTCTTCACACATGCGAGTTGTAAATTAATAGGTTTGTGAGTATGGCTTTGGAATTACTGATACTTTTGTAATTTTAACACTTTTTTTACAAATACCATATAAAATGCTTGCTATAATATAATTCATGGTGAATCATAAAAAAATGCATAGTAATTTCAGTCAATGGTCGCTCAAAATCACTTGTATAGTATTAAATCATTTTTGTTGTAGAAAAAAATCAAACAAAACATATAACTCTTTATAATACCCACAAACGCCAAGACGAGTATAAACTTAATGGAATCAACTTTGTAATTAGCGGGAATAGAACCCGCGATGTCAGTATCGCTGTCGAATGTCTACCTAACTTCACCACGGTGTCCATATACATAATGTTTAAAATTTTATTGAACGTATAAAGTTCTTAACACACGCGAGAAACCCCCCTGTCCTGCAGTCGCGTTGTTCGAGTAATTAATTTTGACTCAGACACATCTATTGCAGCGTGTGAAATGCATCCTCTGCACTTATAATCTGCAATATGCAGTTAACATAATGCGCAAACAACAACTATTTGCATCTGATGTGTATGTTACTTCGTACAGTTCCTACGTACACACGTATTGTGAGCGCACATACGAGTATATCCAAGCATTAACAAAGTTTAGCGGTAGATCATTTGCAAAAAGCGAGTAATCTATTTTGGAAATTAATATTACACAAACATTGTTTTTAATAGCTTACAAAGTAAAAACACAGAAAGAAGCTTTCAAATGTAAACAGGTTTTCTTTTTTTTTATTTTGATTTTTTTTAAATGTATACGTACATAACATGCATATAACATATACAAATCATAAATTCTTTTGCATATTTTTGGGGAGCCTACTAGCCACTTTATACATATGTCGTGTGGGTGGAATTTATTTTATGTCCTTTTTTATCTATTTTAATATAATATGCCAACAAAAAATTTAATAAAAATATTATACAATATTCTCTAGGTCATTTACCAATTCCTTCATTTCTGTTCATTGATCTTTACAATTTATGTAAAAGAATAATTGATTTTATCCTTAAATTTTATACCAATGAAAATAATACACGAGTATCTTCTTTGAACTGTCAAAAGTCACCAATTACAATTTTTTGTAAAATGAGTAAATATTTTTTAACAAATTAAAAAATTGTCTCTTGTATTATTATCTACTACAGAAATAGTTAAGTCAGACAATGTCAAATGTCTGACTCAACTATTTCTTCTGAATTAGTGAAATACATTTATATAAAAAATACTCATTTACGCTTTTATATTTGAGTAAAATTTTGACTTCTGTCAGAACTTGAACGATATTTTGTTAAATTGAATAAAAAAACAAACAAAAAATATTAGAAAGAACATAATAGGATTCTAATCATTTAATATAATACGAGTATACATATATAAAGGATCGAAAATAAATAAAGTAAAATCATAACGTTTTTGTACGCAAATGATACTTTTTTTCTGAACTTAAATTTAACGTTCAGAAGCCATGAATACGGTAACCATCTAAAACCGTTTCTTAAAAAAACTTTGCACTAAGAGAAACTAAAAAAATATTGGCGTCTTACTTATTAGTAACACTTTTTACCTTTTGCCTAAGTGTACTAAAATTGCATGTATCCCTTTTGAAATGGTCTCTATTTTTATATTATAAGTATTGTTTTCAGTAAAAACTGATAATAAATTGACCGAAAAATAATGTTGGAAAAAGCTCAAACGCTTACATATGTTTTTAAACACTTTGACTGAATTCATCAAGTTATAAAGCATTCTTGTATTCATATTTAAAAAAAAAAAACTAAAAAAAACAGTCACTCCACTAACGAGAAATGTTTAAAATAAAAGTACAAATTTTCTCAATATTATTAATATTTAAAGCATTTACATAACGGTTGGTCATTTTTACTTCTATATTTTTTCAACAAAAATGTTAGTAATATTAATATACATCAATGCGTGGTTTTATACTAATATTACTTGAATTTTAGTAAAAATTATAAAATTAAAAGAATAAATATTATATATGCAAATGAAAATGTAACTTTGGTTAAAAATCACTATTAATGTTTAGTAATTTTAAAACAAAGTTACATTTTAATTTTAAAATGTGAAATCACAAAGTTAGTGCTTCAAATATAAATTATAAATATTAATATCTTTGTTTTAAAATCACTATAAATGTTTTGTAATTTTAAAACAATGTTACATTTTAACTATAAAATGAGAAATCACAAAGTTAGTGCTGCAAATATAAATTATAAATATTAGTATCTTTGTTTTAAAATCACTATTAATGTTTTGTAATTTTAAAACAAAGGAACATTTTAATTATAAAATGAGATATTACAAAGTTAGTGCTTCAAATATAAATTATAAATATTAGTATCTTTTTTTGCTTGGAGCCATTGTAATCTACTCTCTCTTTTGCTGAATTCTATCTGCGGGTCGTACAAATAATAATGTCAGTGGTTCCATTAGAATGTGCAGTGTAATATGTGCATTACTTAATCAAACCCATCCGCACACAGACTCATATTACGAGAGAATGGACCAAACCTGACTTAGCGAGGTGCAAATTCAATTTTGGCGACCAGTGACCCTAATATTGCATAATATAAAATAAGCTTCTCTCCGCACCAAGCACGAACATTATGTCGGAGTTATTACTATAATATTACAATACTTACTATGGTAAGTGTTTTAAACTGGAAAATTTATATACTTCCATTATTTTATGTTATATTCACGTAGGGGTACGCAAAAGGGGTGGAACGCCATACAGTATAACTTACATATCACTCACTCCTTTCAACAACGTCATATTTCAAAAAACATAATTTTTCAGGAGATCGTTTTTAAAGTTAAAGAATATAATAAAATGTATTAAAAATTAATATCAAACCATTTACTGAACTTTAAACTGTGCAACTGATCTTTTTAAGGATTGAAAAAAATTAAGTATATTTAAAAAAATAATTAAACAATACCTTTTCTTCAAAATGCAGAAACAACACTTTCTGCCCTTTTTTTTTTTTTTTTTTTTTTTTAAATCCCTTACCGCACCCCAATGGTGCATAGGGCACTGCTTCATATAAACGCAGTGTTATCTTGATCGATTACACATGAAGGAAAGGTGATCAGCCCTCCACTTCAGGTACCAGTCCAGTTAATATTGAATAAATATTAGAGTGAAAAAATCACTTATATTTACTTTATTAAACCCCCCTGGGAATCGAACCCGGGACCTCCAGAACAGTAGGCGAGCATGCTGACCATTACACTACAGAGGCGGACACTTTCTGCCCTTTAGCGGGTAAATATTAAATTAAAAATATGCCGTTTTTGCTGAGATATAGTATATTTTATGAGCATTCCGAAAACATGCACAAATGAAAATTGTCGATTTTTGAAATATGACGTTGTTGAAAGGAGTGAGCGATATGTACGTCTTATTATACATATGTCCTTTATGGTCACGTATAGTCGTGATATTTTTTTTATTATTTATGTTATGCTTCAATTCTTTAAAATTAAAGGCTGCTACTGTTTAACATGACTCATCTATTCTAATTACAGGGTGGCGCAAAATTAATCACCTTACCGGAAGATGTTATTTCTTTTGCAAATGGCGTCGTACGTCAATCATATTTGTAATTTGTGAACTAGACAGCTGCAGTATACGAACAGATATAGGGTGGTGCAAAATTAATAACCTTATTTTGTTTACATTCAATTTTTTTATTAAATAAAAAAAGTAATGAGCTATGTAGATCTTTATTTGCACCTTTCCGTTTTGTTTGTGAAGTGGAAAAGATAATTTCCGTCAAGTGGCTGCCGTCAGTGTAGATACACATTTGTGCCCGTTTTATCAATTTGTTTGTATACTGCAGCTGTTTGGTTTTCAAATTGAAAATATGATTGACGTACGACGCCATTTACAAAACTTATAACATATACCGAAGGGTGATAAATTTTGTGCCACTCTGTAAAACCATTTTTTTCTCACATACTTTGTATATTATTCATTTATTTGTTTTTTTTTTTTTTTCTTTTATTTATTTCATCTTTTACATAATAACAAACAACAAATTTTAATAATTTAAAATAATATGATTGACATACGACGCCATTAGCAAAAAAATTAATATATTCCAAATGCCAGTAACATATATTTTGTGCCACTCTGTAAAAACATTTTTTTCACACATACTTTATTTATTATTCATTTAGTTGTTTTTTTTATTATTATTTTTTTTATTTCATCATATACATAATTACAAAACAACAAATTTTAATAATAATGCACTAAGTTTTTCCGTTGTTAAAATCTGCGGGGAAGATTATTGGTGCGTTGAACAGCCTAACAAGAGCGGTAGATGTTTTTCGTTTAGGGATTTGATTTGGGTAATTCGTCTTTGATTGTGTAACTTGACGTGATACATATTGGAGCTTTTGTTTTATCTTGTTATTTTTTGTTTGCAATTTGTACTATCTTTGTTTTGTCAGTTTTCTTTGTATATATTTTTGGTTCTGTAAGGCAATAATGTACAATGTATGGAATTGTCTCTACCCGATGTGTATATAAATGTTATTTTATGACATCTCATCAAAGATGAAGAAGAATATGGAAGTCTGGGTATTTACGCGGCTGACAATCGTCTTAGGCTGGTTTGAGAGATCACTTTACACACGTGTAACGTTTAAGATTAAAAAAACAACTAACTACGTAATAATATATCCTTAAAAGACCTAAACTAAACATTCAAGGAAACCACATCACTTAAAGCTTTTTTACTTAAAAGTTTAGATTTGTCGGTAGCTCCCATCTTCATAACAGCAACATAATATAAACTAGGGTACATAAAACAACTTTACCTTACATAAAATAATCCAAAATTTAATTGTACGTACATTTTACTTCCATAACTTAGACCTTTATCTCCGACTGCTACATTTTTCTTCCAAAAAGTTTTCCTTTTTATGTTTGTAATAAAATTTAAAAGAACAAACAGCCGAGAAAGTGCTGATAATAATCGCTACGTCATTAAATGTGTTTATCAGGTAGATTTACTCTATCTCGGGTTAGTGTTACGGGGAATTAGCTACCCTTATCAAAAAAATAAACTTTCAAAGTTTCAGGATTTCAGTAGTGCCTCGTAAAAATTAAAATCATCGGAAAATGATTTATCTACTTTTAAAATCGACGAAAAATTCTTAATTCATTTTATGGTGGATCATAAAAGAAAAGTTATGTTTTTAGTTCCTTAAACTTTCTTATTTTTCTTAATGCATTTTTTAATGTTTTTTTTATATTTTTTTGACATATCCTACTTCATTTTAACGTCAACATAGATGAAGAGGAATATATAAGTCTGGGCATTTACGGGGCTAACGACCGTCATAGGCTGGTTTAAGTGGCCACTTTACACACTTTACTTTAGACTTCCATATTCTTCTTCATCTTTGTTGAGATGTTAAAAAAAGAATATAAAAGAACTCATAATAGGTGATAATCCAGATTTATGAACAAGTATTTGAACACCCTCAAAATGGCGTAATGAATTTCAATAGCAATCCATTTATGTTTTATATTATCCCTTATTCACAATTACCTAGAAAAATTTAACTTGTAACTAAAAGTGTATTTAAATAAATGTAATCGTAAGTAGATTGAATGCGATTTTTCTGACGAATGTGTGGCAAAACGATGTATGATAGATGTTTTGATGAAGATTTAAGGAAGAATCCAAGGCTGAGATAAAATATTCAGCTAAATCTTAATGGATTTTAAACATATTTTAAATAGACTCTTGAATTTACTAAATATACTCTTACCAAAAAAATAATTCGTTACGTCCGTTACTTAAATATAGGTACATACCTCAAATAAAATCTCCATATGATTGTGTGTTAATTACCTGAAACAAAGATAAGAAGTAATATTATTTATCTAGTAAAATATAAATAAGTAACAATTATGTAAATTTATTATTCACGTTTTTTTCACCATTTAACGACTATAAATATTTAAAGTACCTATTTGTAAATACACAGGCTTTTGTATTCTTCTTCTTAAAGCATGTTAATTGGTCAATAAAAAATCATCTCAAAATATTTTGAGATTTTTCTTCTTAATTTAATTTCTTGCTTAATAGCTTGTACAGTGTAGCGTAAGTCGTATCCAGACTTTCATATTCTTCTTCATTTATATTGAGATTTCTTTATGCTGTACTTATGTTTGAGCATGGTAGCCGTGCGTGCTGACCATTACACTACGGAGGCGGACCCGGGAGTTCCCGGATTTGATTCCCATAAGTGATTTTTTCACTCTAATATTTATTTGATATTACTCTGGACTGGTACCTGAAGCAAAGGGCTAGATAACCTTTCCTGTATTTGTTAACAATAATGATAAAACTGGCGTTATATGATTCAGTGCCGTATGCACCATCGGGTGCGGATAAGAGTTCGCAGAAGATAAAGTGATTACTTAAACCAGTTGTTGACAGGTCTAGGTATAAACAAATGCTTAAAGCATTTATAAATAACCAGACCTTCATATTCTTTGTAATGCACTAAAAAATAATCTTGAAATATTAAAACATTTTTCTTAGCATTTCTCGAAGAATTCTCTAATTCTTGGTTACTTGAATGATGTAACACAAGCTTGTACAATGTAACACAAGTCGTAAGCCCTATAAATATCCAGAATTACATATTCTTTTTATCCATGTAATGATATCGATATTGTTTACTTATATTCGATTATGTACCTTAGAACTGAAAGCTTCAAAACAATACTCCTACTCTTTTTTCAACATTATAATGACAATGTCCATCGTTAGAGTTTATACTCCCGTGCCAGCCCTGGGATGAGGGCTGGACCAGGAAATGTAGCGTGGAAAGAAGTCGCCGGCGATATTATTTCGATGATTAACGGCAGTTAGAGTCGGGTTGGACTTCACCCACCCTAAACACTTCCTAAAGTCCACCCGACTGGAAGGTGATGGATTAACAACGGGAGATACGAGATGGGAGTCGTTCAACTTTACGCGACCAAAAAATGTCCTCGAACTATTGCGCACAATAGTATATTGATACGTTCGTACATATGCACACATGTCTGAACATGTATGGTAGAAGTATCTAAAAACAAACATAAATTTGAAATGCTATTTCATGTCTCCTAAAAATTGTGTAAATATGTGAACTAGTTCTGATTGAATCTCACTTATGCTTAAAATAAAAAAGGTTACTAATCAATTCCCCAATATTTTCATATGTATCGAAAATAGTACCGATATTTGAGAGAACGTGAGACCAATGCATAAATACAGATTTTAAAAATTAATAAACATCTATGGATGTTCAATTATGGGCAAAATGGTGAACGTTACACGAGTGTATAAAGTGATCGCGTAAGCCAGACAAATGCCAAGCCATAAGCTCTGGGAAGCTCAGACTTGCATCTTCTTTCATACAAAGAGGAGCCACAAATGTTTCATATCAAGTTGAAATACGTTTAATAAATGTAATGAAATTAAAAAAGAATGCCTACAAATAAGTAATAAAAGGAAGAAGAAAAACACACTCAGATACTTTTAAAATAATACTCAGTACATATCTTCCGCGTAGTAAAAAGAAATAATTGTTTTTTTTAATGTCTTAAATTCAATTTAAAACATTTTTTTAAGTTTCATTATTTTGTGTACACATACGTAAATTCAAACGTGATATTCTGAGTATGAGAAACCTACCACCCTTCGAATTCTAAAGCTTATATCCGATGATTTTATTAAATCACTCTACAAAGCATTTCATCACACAGATTCATAGGTGGGAGCTTTTGGAAGCTTAATACCTCGATATATATGCAAATTCTTGCCTATAACACCCTCCTACATTGATTTGTACCAATATTCATCCTTCGATGCGAACTTAACACAGTAGCTTGCCAGAATATAATAGAATTGTGAATTTCGCTTTACGCAAAAACAATTTCATTATAGAGCAATAATACTTTTATGTATCTTTAAACAAATGATACATAATAAGTAATACTTTTCGAGAATAAGAATGATTAATTTCATTAACTGATACGGCAGTCACTTTGTGGTAATATCTGTCCATTTTTAATAAATGTTTAACTTAGTAAATACCACTATTTCTTGTGTCACAGTAGATTTTAAGAAATAGTGGCATTTTCTGAGTAAAACATTAATTAAGAATGATAAACCTGATTTAATGTAAAATTATGTTAATTCGACCAAATCTTCAACCCCAAAAACGGCTTCCCTGTGAATAAAAGTATACTTTCAATAATAAAAATTCAATTTCACAACAACATCACAGCACTTTCTAAACAAAAATTACTCAGATTTTTTTCTTCTTAAAAAAATATTTAATAATATAAGCAAATGATAAGCAGAGATAATAGAACGCCAATCTGTTTCTGCAAGCAATAAAAAATTAAACAATTGTAAAAATTTATAACCTCAAAATATAAAACGAGGACTTGTCTTTTTTCCGAAAACAATATTTTTAAGACAAAATATACTTTTGTGTTATTAATTTAAACAAATACTTTTACAAAATAAAATATTTTTGATTGATTTGACAATAACTTTGTGAAATAACTTGATATCAATTTTTTTAAAGTACCCACATATTAATTTAATAATTAATTTCGCAGTTTATGGAAAAATTTGTGATTTAAATACAGAAGTTCACGTCAATAGGTAAAAAAAACAAGCAGTTTGTATTTGGACCTATTAATGAGAACGTATGTAGTTCTCAAACTAATCGTGTTTACATAAATATACTCAAAAGTGGTATTTTACAAGTGTTTTATTTTTATTTTTTCAATAATATAATTCATGGCCTATTTTTATTTATTCATGAATGAAAATATGTTTATATAATATTAACGATAAATCGATTTCCAAACGATTGAGAATTATCATGATATTATGGCAGGGTACTGTACAAGTACAGCCTCCGTTCAACTGTAACTCATGGTTACCATAAACAAATTGTACGTTTCACTACCAATCGGATTATGTTAATTGTAAACCTGAGTATTATATTACATACAACTTATCAGAATGCCTCTTACACAGCTTCCTTTTGTCACATTACTATTTTATATCTACGTCACTAATAGTAAGACACGTTACAAGTAATGCTTGTCGACTAGAATTATTGCTGTTGCTATTTTTTCTTGTGCTTTATTATCATTAATTACTATCGCTCCCTGTGCGTAGCATATGGAGTCCACAAACTGTATCCAAGCTTTTCTGTCGGCTTGCACATCAGGTCATAGTATGAAATCGATGTATTTTTGGACATAATGAAAACACAAATATTTAACTTTTTCGTTAATAATAAAAAAATCTTGGCATCTACTAATGACATTTTGAGTGTGTCCAAATACTTGTTCAAAAAATCTGAGAAAATGAGAATAACTCCTGTAATTACAGATTATTCAGATTTTGTGAACAAGTATTTGGACACACTCAAAATGTTGTAAATAAATTATCTTATCAAATTATAAGCTTAAATAATGAAAATAAAAATAATATTTTCTGGCGTTTCTCATGTGTGTGATTATAATCCAGGATTCGGACCTCACATACTAATTAAAGAGTTTCTGCTCAATAAAAAGCTTATTTACATCTCACCAAAAGATGTCTATAGTTAAGTTCTAGTGATTCAAGAATAATGTTTCAAAATTGGTTCATATATATGTAGAACTTCGAAGAATTTGGATAGTGTGGTTATCAATATTGGGTAGAATTGGTGAATGTTATTGAGTTATCACTTCGTTGTCACCCCCGTAAATGCCCGGACTTCCATATTCTTCTTCATCTTTGATGAGATGTTAAAAAATAAAATCTACTAATGACCGCATTTGTATCGTAAACGAGTACTAAAACAGCTAATCTCATAATATCTAATACTAGTTTGGACTTCAAAGTTACCTAAGTAACCGTGAGTAACATGATTTATAATGGGTGGCTTTTTCACAAGTAAGATGATTTCACCCACTCTATAAGATTTACATTTTTTGCTAGTATAGGGTGTGCCATGATTTTTGTACTCAAAAATAAAGTTTCATAAATACTCAATAAATCACTTTTTCAACAAATAATCCTGATAAGTAAACTTTCATTAAATAGAATTAGTTTGCTCAAGTGAGCATACTTACTACAAAAACGAATCTAGTCATTATTTGAAAAAAAAAACTTTTTTTATTGCACCCAAATTTAAGGGATAATATTTTTTCCAAAAAAACTCACTCGCTCAAACCCTTATCCGCCCCCCATAGGGCACTGCATCATACAAACGCAGTGTTATCTTGATCGTTAACACATGAAGGAAAGGTGATCAGCCCTCCGCTTCGGGTACCAGTCCAGGGTAATATGGAATAAATATTAGAGTGAAAAATCACTTTTAATTATTGACCCCCCTGGGAATCGAACCCGGGACCTCCAGAACGGTAGCCGAGCGTGGTAACCATTACACTACGGAGGCGAACATAAAAACTCAGATATTATAAAACATTAAATTTTTATTAAAAGTAAAATTAAATATTCTTGACTTGGACTGTTTTCAAAGAAACTTTTTTTTTCGCTAATAAATACTTGTAAAACGATTGATTTATTTTTCGTGTAAAACGAGGAAAAGTATATAAAAATAACTAGGGGTGAAAAGTTTTTGAATAACAACACATTCAAAAATATGAACCAAGCCATTTTCTATTTTTGAAATGCAAATTCCAGAATTTAAAACTATTCTTAATTTTACTCTCTTTTTTGTGTTATTAGGTTAAAATCGTTGTTGGTATCTGCAAAAAAAAAGTTCTAAATGTGTAAAAATGTGATTTAAATAAATGTCTACAATTAAAAATTAAAAATAAATAATACTAAATTAAAATTAAAATTCTCAATAAATATGGTGCGAGTAAATAAGGATTGATATCTCAGTGATACATAATATTTTGTTATACTCCAAGGTTGCGGTACTAGCAAATAATAGCAGTCATCGATAACTAACTGCTTCGAGTATCTACTAGTTTCGTTAAAATAACGGCAACAAAAAATCCATCCAAGAAATTTTACTTATTTGAATTATTTAAACTTGATTGTTTTATTTTTCACATGTGAGTACATTCTGAACGAGTCACCGTGTACTTTCATACAAGTTCTCGGTAAAAATCCAATTCACCAGAAAGTTTATGGTGATGTATGGGGTACTAAGGAAGATTACTATGTGGCTTTGATCCAACAATGGTTAGCAAGTTACTGCCATTGTCCGAAATACGCGATTCTCAACATATACTGGTAAAAAACATGATTATTTTGTTCTCCAATATTTATCAAACGAGGAAAATATCTAATACTAATTAAAAGACACGATATTTTATCATATCCATAGTACAATTGTAGCTGTAATTGTATATGTTTAAAATAAAATAAAACAAATAAAATACAAATCACAGATCTTAAAAACACACATTTTTTCATTTTTTTTAATAACTCATAATCACTGCATTTTGGCTAAAAACGTTTCTCAATGTTGTCATGAACTCAATTAAAAATTATTCAAAAGCATAATCATACAACAAAGAAATATATTAAATAATTACGGATTTATAATCCTTTTTCGCTATCGAGATTTATTTATATCTGAACATCTGTATATAATGAATAATATCTACACATAATGATACATAAATTAAATATTGATATACATAGCTCCTAAATGTAGTCAATTTAGTTAGCATGTGTGAAAAAATAAACTTTTAATGATATTATTTGTGAAAAATTGTACCTAAAAAAACTCTGTGAGTAATAATATACTCAAAAAATTCATGGCAGTAACAACTTGTATTGAAAAATATAAAGCATGACGAAGGATCACTAGAATTATTAGTTCAATTAATGTGTAACATTTAATCATCTGTCATGATTTTCCGATTTTATTTACTTTTTTTCACATTTCCTAATGGATATTTTTATTGATTTGGCATTAATTTTGTGGAATATGTCATTTATTTTATATGTTGATTAAAACATATAAAACATTTGTGAAATACCACTTACTCCCGAGTTTATTAATGTATACACGACTAGTTTTGAAAATTATAAATGTTCTCATCTACAAGTGAAATTACAATATTGTATTAAGTTCACCTGACGATGGGAACATCTGTCGTCCTCGAAATTAGTCGTGTTTACATTAAAAAACACAAAAGTTCAAACAGGATTTTTATTTTTATATTTTATAAAACTATGTTTTTCATTAATTTATCCAATAATACTTAAAACCTTTGTGTTTTAAAAAAATTATAAATTTGGTACATTTTAAGAACAATTTTTACCCCTAATATTTTTATATAATTGCATCATAGACTTCAAATTCAGCAGTCGAGTTTTCAAATATCCGCATTCCTATTTTGACAGTAACATTAATAATAGTATGGATATGTCCATCTTTCTTCTCCCTCTCTCGAAGCACCCCCCACCCTCAGTAGATCTGTCAAAACTGGAATTCGAAACACAAAAACTGAAATAAAGTGCTGTTTACGAGTGATAATGACATTTTGATGAATGTACAAATGTCTTTCTGTGCATAAATTATTACGAGATGACGATAGAGAAACATGATGTATCTATTTACTACAAATCGAAATTTTTAACAAGTAGACTTTTGAGAAATAAAAAATATTAACATGGAAATATTAACAAAAATATCAACAAAAAACCTTAAAAGGACAAATTATAACTTCAAGGTTATTTATATACATATATATTATACGAAGGATGAAAGTAGACTGAATGCAGTCGAAATGCGATCTCTCAGAAGAATGTGCGACAAAACGATGTATGATAGATGTGCAAATAGTGAAATAAGGAAGGAATGCAATGCTGAGATAAGCATTATCGATAAAATTAAGAAAGGTGTGTTGAGATGGTTTGGACATGTAGAACGAATGAGTGAGGAAGAACGGTAAAACAAATTTATGAGGCGAATGTTAGTGGGAAAAGAAGCAGAGGAAGACCGAGAAAAACATGGCACGATCAGGTATGCCAAATACTTGAAAGTGGTCAGGTTAGGTTAGGTTAGGTTAGGTTAGGTTAGGTTAGGTTAGGTTAGGTTAGGTTCGAGTCGTAACAATCGGCGGGTATGTATGAAGAGATGCATGAACGTGGAAGAGGCGAAGAATGTTTGCAAGGACAGAGTGGTGTGGCGCTCTATTCTCTCTGCCTACCCCTGCGGGGAAGCGGCGTGATGGTTAGTTTATTAGTTAGTTAGTTAGTTATTATACATGTGATACAAGCACATACACATATCGTAGTCATACAGCAGAAAGTGACCAAGTGCATTGTTTAACAAAAACGTGATCACTGACTATTTGCTATCTTACTAGCTTAATATTGTCCTGAAAAAATCCCAAACGATTTTAAACTTGGATAATATATTGACTTAGTAAAAATGACTAACTGCATTGATGTTTATTTTCTTTCCAAGCAAAAGTGACTTAAATGGCCCTCCTGAACATTTTACGTTTTGGTAGTTGGTCACTTTCTCCTGTACGACTACGATACATTAAATAATGTTTTATTCCGCAGATCAACAATAACGAGTGGTGCAAAAGAGGACGCAGGGGAGGACTATGTACAATGAAATGTGAAGGTTAGCGACATTTCATTTGATACACCCAATTTAATTTCGCTACGTATTTTTCGTTTGTTTCGAATTCAGCTCACTAGCTCTGGCGCTTTTTTACGAACAAAAGTTTCATTAAATTTTGATAGTGAATATTTAAAGCTGGCTTTTGTACAAAGGGTTTGAACATCATCCAGTTTTAACATAATTTGAACATGTATATACGAGTATGATGAGACATCGTTTCAATGATATTGTAAAATATTTTTTCGTCATTCCTATGTAGGGTAAGCGTTCAGTTTTTTTTATTTAAATTTATATAATATAACTTTTTTTAAACCTTTTATGACATGTATTCTGATGCATTCCCTATCATTTTCAAACACCGAGTGTGAAGAGTCTAAATTTGTGCCCTTGGGACGTTTAGTGGTATTATGTATTTCCTTTGACAAATTGAAAAAATATATTAGGTATTTATTACTTTACCTTAAAATGAACCAACTAACAAACCATTATGTCGCTTCCCCGCAGGAGAAAGCATAGAGGATAGAATTCCACACCAACCTGTCTTTGCAAACAATCTTCTCCTTTTCCACATTCATGCGTTTCCTTACACATACCTGCCCTTTATTCAAACTCCAGACCCAACCACTTTAATATTATTTATTCAAGTATTTAAAATACTTGATCATGCCAATTTTCTCTCGTTCTCCCCATGCTTCTATATCCAACAACATAGAAAATTTATTTCACTTAGAATGTTTCATTTTAGAATGTTTGCAAAGACAGAGTGGTGTGGCGTTCTATTCTCTCTGCCTACGTGAAGCTCTCTACGAAGCGGCGTGATGGTTAGTTAGTTAGTTAAATATTGTTGTCTCGCTTTTTGCCAGATGTTTAATCTATTTATTTTATGTTTAATATTTTTTTTTAGATTTTCTAAACGACGACTTGTCTGATGACGTGAGATGTGCCAAGCGCGTGTACGACAAACAGGGGTTCTTCGGGTGGCCGACCTACAAGACCCGCTGCAAGGGGAAACCTCTTGGTGACAACACACGATGCCCATAAGGCCCTATTACGTCTAAATCTGTATTAAGAGCATCCAAATTTTATCGTTTAACCTCAATTTAGACACGCGACGCATGGAATATCATATGCAGAGTTAGAACCACAAACAAAGAGCATATATCGCTCACTCCTTTCAAGAACGCATTAATTCAAAAAACTTGATTTTTCAGGAGATCGTTTTTAAAGTTTAAAAATATAATACAATGACTAACTAACTAACTACCTAACCATCACGCCGCTTCCCCGCAGGGGTAGGCAGAGAGAATCGAACACCACACCACTCTGTCTTTGCAAACATTCTTTGCCTCTTCTACATTCATGCATCTCCTCATACATATATACCCGACGATTATTACAACTCCTGACCCGGCCGCTTTCAAGTATTTGACATACCTGATTGTGCCAAGTTTTCCTCGGTCGTCCTCTAACACAATGTTTTCAAAATAAATATCAAGCCACTTTTTGAACTTTTTACTGTGCAACAGACCTTTTTAGGTAAAAACTGAAGGTTTTTTTTTACATTTGAAAAATATTTAGTGCATTTAAAAAAATAATTAAACGATACCTTTACTTCAAAATGCAAAAACAACACTTTCTGCCCTGTAGCGCGTAAATATTAAGTTAAAAATATGCCGCTTTTGCTGGGTATAGTAAATTTTCTCGGCATTCCAAAACCATGCACAACTGAAAATTTACGATTTTTGATTTATGACGTTCTTGAAAGGAGTGTGCGTTATATCTTTATCTATGGTCACTCGAAAGGATCATTTTCAGACGGGAGGAATATCTAATTTTACATACTCAAGCTATAAAGGATTGTATTAGACTCGTTTTGTGTTTATAACAGCCGATATAATCAATATTTTCATTCCTCATTTTATTTTGCAAAATTCGCATCCGTAAAACGAAAAACAAATAAAAAAATATTCAGAAAAACATTTAATTAATAATTTGGTTAATGCAGTGGGTACAACACATCATTGTATACCGTATTTGTTTGTATTTTTATAAATATAGCATTACAATAATATAGCCTTGTATTAAAGTAAGCATTTGAAAATTTCATCGATTTGTATTAATTGAAAATTATAAATTAGTTTTTTGTATTTTTATACGTTTTAATTTTTAAGATTTAATTATTGTTCACGTCTTTGCGTTTTGTAAATTTATTACATTGTTTTATACATATTAAATACATATTTAATTTAATAAAGTGAAAAAAAATATTTACTTTTTATTTTTTAATTCATTTATGTTAAATATAGATAAATTCATTTGTATATATATATATATATATATATATATATATATATATATATATATATATATATATATATATATATATATATATATATATATATATATATATATATATATATATATATATATATATATATATATATATATATATATATATATATATATATATATATATATATATATATATATATATATATATATATATATATATATATATATATATATATATATATATATATATATATATATATATATATATATATATATATATATATATATATATATATATAATAATATTATTTGTTTTTTATACCTTATCTTTCAATAACTCATTTATTTCGAAGAAAACTTTTTTTCCAAACAAAAACGGTAATTTAATACCAAATTTTCAATTACGTTAAATATTACCTGGATTTAAATTAAATAAGTTGCAATTTGGAAGCCATCGTACGAGCGAATTGGTCGAAACTCGAGGACCTGTACCGTGGGAGACAAAACAGGATTATGTGAGTAAAATTCCTCGCAAATAATATAATAGGAACGTCCAGGATGCTTCAGATTGAAGATGCCGAGGCACGGCAGTGTGCGGTCCGCTGGCCGAGCCCAACACTAACATGTGCACTGGGACATGCCGGACAACGTGAAAACCTTCCAAGGAGAATGGCGGGCCAACCCTCAAACGGACGTAATTACAGTTGACTTATGGGTATAAAAAGGTTAAAGTAAAAAAAAATTTAAATAAAAATTGCAATTGCATTTTCTAAAAAAAAATAACAAGTTCATACTTTTTTACAGATATTTTATTTGACTTGTTACCATATCATCAGACTGGTGACATATGTCGGTAACAAGACTGATGTCATTAACGACGAAACCCGTTCACTATAACTTTAAAATTATATAATTTTATAATAACTATATAATTCTAATAACTATATAATTTTATATAAAACAATATATCTTTGTTGAGATGTCAAAAAACAATATGAAGAATAACTCCTATAATTGGAGATAATCCAGATTTGTGAACAAGTATTTGGACACACTCAAATATTCAAACTCAAACTTTAAATTAATAGTTGTTGCTTTTTTTTAAAAAGAGATTTCTATATTCTATCTAGAATTCGATCTTTCAATGATAATGAATGCTTTTACTGTTCTAAGTGTATTTGGTATCAAAAAATTTAATCGTGTTCAAGTTGACACTTATATTATAATATTTAATAATTTACACGAAGAAAAAAATTAAAACTATAAAAAATTTACAACAACAAAAATGGTTGCAACTCTTGTTTTTCCTAAAATAAATGATACATGTAATATTATTTATTGATTCGACATTAACTTTGTGGAATGACGAGTACGAGTATTATACCAGTTAATAAGTTTTATTTCATTGCACACGACTAGTTTTGAAAACAAACAGACGTTTTCATCTATAGTTTTACTTTTCACCTGTAGATAAAAAGGTTTGTTTGTTTCCGAAACTGTGGTACAATACAAGTGTATAATTAACAAAATAAAAAAAACGCATGTAACATTGCATCCAAAATAATGAATGCCCCTGTATTTCGGGTCCGAAAAACAAGAACAAGAATATATAGAGAAGATGAAATGACGTCTCGGTCACTGGAGGGTTGAAATAAATAATTCATTTTTTCCAGAGTCTGCCTTTTTTACTCCCGATTCGAGTTGCTCTTGACTCATCTCACAATATGTACAATGACCCGCAAATAATGTATTGCCTACGTGTCTCAATTCCATCCGACATACCGACTTCTCACTCCACTTCGCCGTCCTCCGAGCACCATTACTTCCAACCAAACGGGTTGGAAATCTTTTTTGTGGAGAACAACAGCTAAAAATACACTTGTAATTTTTATTCAACCATAACTAGGATCAGACGTACTAAACAATTCCATTAAAAGCTGCCACTAAAGGTACAGGATAGTATTTTTTCAACCATTGAATGACCTAGTCAGGTATTAATGAAGAGATTAAGACATAATACGGTCTTCTTTTACATAATACGGTTCTTTTTTTACAAATATGTTAATAATATTAGTTTATAACCACTCACCGAGATTTTTATGTCTACCGGTTTCGAGACGTACCCATCTCTTCGTCAGGACAATCACTACCACAGCATGCAAACAATACCACCCTTCACCATCATAGCACCATTTACACACTTAAAAGTACACAAAATGTCTAAAACATGCAATTTTTGGTCGACCCGAAGACCAACATGCACTAAAGATTTCAGCACAGACATGCGTTACGAGCCGAGGTTAAAACATGCACTGCATGAATATGAAGAGACGGGTACGTCTCGAAACCGGTAGACATAAAAATCTCGGTGAGTGGTTATGTACTAATATCATTAACATTTTTGTAAAAAAAAATTAAAAATGACTAACCACAAAGTAAATGCTTTAAATATGAATAATATTGAGAATTAAAAACACATATTTAATATTGTTTACATAATACCTTTACTCGCAATTATTATGTTTATTTTTTCAATCCACCCCTCAAATGTCAAAGCTCTTTTTGCTATTATAATGATATCCAATAAAAATCACGTTTTACAGGGAATCGGACCGGTTTCCAGCTCTAAAATAAGTGACAATTTTGCCTTGTGCGTTTCGTCCCAGTTGAAATATTCAGCTTTTTGCTCGTCTCCGCACAACTGTCAGTGCTCACTGCAAGTATACTTTATACTATATAGGTACACACAATACGACAAATTCCTGCATGATTCACTGAAACAATGGCCCCAGGCGGAAAGGCTTGGATCGAATACTTGGATATGGGGTAAATAAAATCTTATTTGGTCGTTAAAGGGTTTTGCCCTTATGTGTGTGTGATATTATTTCATTTATGATGTATTTAGTGAGTCGAAAAGTGTTTTTTTTTTTAATTTTTTAAATCTTCTTCATCTTTTCACAGATGCTAAAGAATATGGAAGTCTGGGCATTTACGGGGCTTAAGACCGTCATAGGCTGGTTTACTTGGTCACACTCAAAATGTTGTAAATTAATTTCATGACGACTTTCAAAACCATGCACTATTTATGTTATTATAAAATAAAACACTTGTACAATGCTTTCTTCGTCTTCTTCTAACCCTTATTCGAACACCAATAGTGCATAAGGTTCTGCATCATATAAACGCAGTGTTATCTTGATTGTTAACACATGAAGGAAAGGTGATAAGCCCTCCGCTTCAGGTACCAGTCCAGGGTAATATTGATTAAATATTATAGTGAAAAAATACTCATATTTATTTGACCCCCCCCCTTCTGGGAATCGAACTCGGGACCTCCAAAACGGTAGCCGTGCGTGCTGACCATTACACTATGGAAGCAGCCTTTATACATACCCACGGATTATTCCCATTCCTGATCTGGCGTCTTTTAAGTATTTGAAATACTCGATCGTGCTAAGTATTCCTAAGTCTTCCTCTGTTCCTATTCCCAAGTACATTCGCCTCATAAATTTGTTTTACTATCAAGCGATGACAGAATAATTATTTATATCAATGAATAGAGATGTTCCCATTTTGGGTCGTCATCGCCGTACCAGATTTAATTAAAACAATTCGTACAAACGCTTCATGTATCGTATGTAATATATTATGTATGTAATAATTTTCAATTTATACAGGAAATATCATTTGGATTTTGATTGAATTTAAATTACTAGTCGGTTCGTCGATTTCTCCCTCTGTTGACATCACAACACATCTACATATTTATGCATTTATATATTTTGTAAACAAGTATATGTATGTACATATCTGCAGTGCAATTCTCTAGAAGTAATTTTACTTAATTTCATAAATCAGTAGGAGACACAATCTCTCAGTAATATTTTTTGACATTTCAACAAAGATGAAGAAAAAAATGGAAATCGGGGCATTTACAGGGCTTACGACCGTCATCGGCGTGTAACATTCACCTTTCCAGCCATGGTTGAAAACTACAGTACTATTTTTTTGGCTCTCGTACGTACATCATAAAACTCATGACGCTTCATGTTTCATAAAGTTATCATAAGTTCACGAGAGCCATCTGTGGGTTGTAGAAGAAAGCAAATGCTAGATTCCAACCGAATATTTTTACTCACTGGGAGACGCCTAAAAATATGATTCTATTTTATGCAGCTTATAATTTGGCAAGTTTTTTGTTAGACTTGGGAACAAGTATTTGGACACAACATAAAAGAAATTCTAGGAGTCTTGATGGTTGATGAATATCATTGTTTATTAATTTTATATTTCTCCGCCTCCGCTATGTAATGGTTAGCGTATTTAGCTTCCGGAGGTACCGGGTTCGATTCCCAAAGGAGGTGAAAATAAATTTTAGTGATTTCACATTGAAATAATTATTAAATATTACCATGGACTGGTCCCTGAAGCGCAGCAGTTATCAGCTTGCCTTCATGTAAGAAACGTACAAGATAACACTGCGTCAATATATATATATATATATATATATATATATATATATATATATATATATATATATATATATATATATATATATATATATATATATATATATATATATATATATATATATATATATATATATATATATATGTGTGTGTGTGAGTGTATATTACGTTAATATGACATTGTAGCGTGTTTTGGAATTAATGCTTATAGCTGCATATTCCTGCGGTCGGTTGTGGACAGTGTACAATGTACGACACCCTCCACATCCCCACACAAGCTTCATTCCAGGAAACCAACTGATGGCTGCGAATAATTTATCATCACCGATCTGCCTACAAAATAACACGACATATAATTATATGCAATAAATTAAAAATTCAAAACGAACGATGTGTTCAGATGCTTTGGGCATATTGAACGGACGAGTCAACAAAATATGGTAAAAAAATAATAATGAATTGAATGGCGTTGGAAATAGGAGCAGAGGAAAAGCGGAGAAAACTTGGTTGAAAAACTTGAAAAGGCTGGTTGAAATGTGAATGTTACATGCGTATAAAGTGATAACTTTATACACATGTATCATTCACCTATTCTACCCTAAAATGTCCAGATTTCCATATTCTTCTTCATCTATGTTGAGATGTCAAAAAATAATACGAAAAATAACTCCTTTAATTTGAGATAATCCAGATTTATGAACAAGTATTAGGACACATTCTACTGTGAATCAAATCTTAATGTTTGCAGTAAGTAAGTTTTTCTCACCCCCTCATTTACACCCAATGGTGCGTAGAGCACTGCATCGCTTCGAAGCAGTATTAACTTGCTCATTAATTGCATGAAGGCAAGTGATTTGTCCTGCGCTTCTTGTACCAGCTCAGGTTAATATTAGATAAACATGAGTGAAAATCACAATTATTAATTTTAATAAAAACAAACTAACTAACTAAGCATCACTCCGCTTCACCGCAGGAGTAGGCAGAGGGAATAGAACTCCACACCACTCTGTCTTTGCAAACATTATTCTCCTCTTCCAAGTTCATGCATATCCTCATACTTACCCGCCGATTATTTCGACTCCTAACCTGACCACTTTCAAGTAATTGACATATCTAATCGTGGCAAGTTTTTCTCGGTCTTCTACGGGTTCGAACTACATTTGACTCATAAATTTGTTTTTAAGTAAAGAAAAGCTGAGATGCAAGCATTATCGATAAAATTAAGAAGGTGTGTTGAGATGGTTTGAGCATGTGGAACAAACGAGTGAGGAAAGAACGGTTAAAAACTTTATTTATTTTGATAACCCGGAACTACTGAAAGCAGATTGAAAAAATTAAATCAGTCTTGCTCTTTAACAGTCACACACATCGAAACAATTCATAAACCCTGCTTTTATATTTATATTGCAATTTAATTAAACAATTATTTGGTTCGTCATAAATAATATTTGATTGAACTGTTGAGGGTGTAAAGCAAGGAAAATGCATCGGAAATATATCCAATTTTCCGTAAAAACGCGGGGAATTATTGGAAAATATTTTATTTCGTTTGTCAGGCTGGATGCATTTAACACGGGTTTAATTGGTTTTGGTATATTCAAACGGCTGAGTGCTGAAATGATAATAATAAATTTATCTGGCAAAAGATTTAAAATTTAAGCCTATCAATTTCACATTCAACGATAATTCATGCATTTAAAAATATGTTACGAAGGTGTGCTGGACATTTGAAAATGACATTTAGTGAAATATTTTGACGTTCAAGCGGTTTTTGTATATGAATATATACATATATACAAAATTTTGAGTGTGTCCTAATACATGTTCACAAAATCTGGATTATCTCCAATAACAGGAGTTATTTTCATATTATTTTTTGACATCTCATAAAAGATGAAGAAGAATATGGAAGTCTGGGCATTTACGATAATCCAGATGTTGTGAACAAGTATTTGGACACACTCAAAATGTTGTAAATAGATTGTCTGATCAAATTATAAGCTTAAGTAATAAAAATGAAAATGCTATTTTCTGGCGTGTCTCATGTGTGTGATTGAAATCAAGGATTTGGAACTCATATACTAATATAAGAGTTTCTGCTTAGTAAAGAGCTTCTTTATATCTCTATAGTGAAGTTCTAGTGATTCAAGAACAAGGTTTCTAAATTGGTTCATATATATAGAACATCCAAGAATTTGAGTAGTGTGGTTGTCAATAATGGGTAGAATTGGTGAATGTTACACGTCCGCCCCGTAAATCCCCAGACTTCCATATTCTTCTTCATCTTTGATGAGATGTCAAAAAATAATATATACAAATATATTTACTAAGTAACTAACATTTTAGGGTAGCCTTAAAAGGTCCTAAAATGAGTAAAGGAATGATAAATAAATTGAAAGGAAATACGTACAAACAAAGATTGAGGTAAGAAGTACAAATCAAATATGTGGAGAAATAGCACAATTTTAGAATAAAAACTTCTATAATTTTTTGACATCTCATCAAAGATGAAGAATATGGAAGTCTGGATATTTACACAGCATATAAGACTTAAGATCCTATGTCAGGCCATAAACCTTGTCAATACCTAGACTTTCGTATTCTCTGCATCTATGTTAAGATATAAAAAAAATATAAAAAAATTAACTCCTCAGTGGAGAATACCTAGATTTATGTATTAATTTTAAATCAAAAAAGTATTTATACTTATACATAATAGACTCAAGGAAGTATAAAATAAAGTTAAAAAATCTGTGTTTGATTTAAAATGAATTCATAAATTAAAATGGAGTTCTACAAATTAAACGCCAAATCAATAAATAATACCTAGATTTGTGAACAATCATTTGAACACACTGTTATTTTACTTTATAACATATTTTCATATGTTATGCAACCACTTTCTCAGCGATATCGGAGTGCTTAAAAATAAAAAGTATCTGTCGACATCAGTAATTGATTTGGGGCTAAAAAACGTAAAATAATTGTTCCACTCGAGTTTACGAAGCGAATATACTGTCATGTCTCATTAAATCCCGAAACAGGTATCGAACCTGTTACCCATCGATCGAAAACACGTCCTTTACCACAGGACCGGTTTCCACCTCAGTTTAAACCATAAATTTAATGTCAACAAGGGAATAAAAACCTTTAATTCGTTTCTTTATTTATTTAACAGGTATATGACGTTTCTATGGAAGTAAATTGCTACATATTAATTATGTTGACATTGGAAAACAAAAGATTTGATGTGCCATTTTAAACGATACACTCTTTAAAACAAGTCAACACAGATAACAAAGGATATAGAATTAATGGTATTTGCAGGACTTTCAACCTGTCACAGGCTATTAAAAATATTGTGTGTCTAAATCTTAGTTCGTTCGCCTCTGTAGTGTAATAGCACGCTGGGCTACTGTACTGGAGGTCTCAGGTTCGATTCCCAGGGTGGGGCCAAATAAATGTTTGTGATTCTCTCACTCTAATTTTTATTCAATATTACCCTGGACTTGTACCTGAAGCGGAGGGCTGATCACCTTTGTTTTATGTTTTAACGATTAAGATAACGCTGCGTTTACATTATGCAATGCCTTATGCACCATCGGGTGCAGATAAGGGTTAAAAAATTAAAAATCTTAATTCACAAATCCGGGTTTATCAACTTAGAGGTTAGTTATATTGACGTTGAACATAGAAGAATTTGGAATTCTGGGTATAAGTGATCACTTTATACGCGTGTAACATTCACAATTCTTCTCATGTTTGATAAATCACACACAATTTGGAACTTGTATATATTCTTTGATTGACACCTTTTACAATATGAGTTTTCGGCACTATCTATCGTTGGGTTGAGAAGGTATCAATAAGTTTTTAACCACTTTTATGTTTTGTACTTTTCTCTCACCTTTTTGAGTTTTGTACACGTCCATCCCTGAAGATAAAAAGGTGCTTATTGTAAGCAGTTGGAGAAACACACCAAAATGAAAATGGTTATGAAACAATATTTTAGTATATAATATATTCTTGAAGCATCAACTTTGTGATTTTCCATTTTTTATTTTATTTATCTATTTATTTTATTAGTTCGGGAATTGTACGGCTTTACATATAAAAAAGTAAATAGTAAACAATAGTTACATTAACAATAATAAACTTTACATTACATTAACAAAAAATAATTACTTTACTAAAAATAAAGCCAATTAAGTATTTTACATTTATGTTATAATAACTATTAAAAAACATTCAGAGATTAAAAAAAGGGTATTTTATAATTAAAATGTAACTTTTTCTTAATATCACTGTAGTTAAAAAGTGGTTTTAAAACATTTTAATTTTACAATATATTAAATTTATTTTTTAATGAATTAGGTTTTATCAATTAATTTCTGAGGAGATTGGTTTGTAGTCGAGCGGGTAACCCTCAGCATGAAGTTTTCGTGTTAGCTTGAGCGAATATCCCGGGATGTAAACGAAACCAAAACTTAATAGAATCTTAACTCACTTAGGGAACCTCACTTCAATATCCTAGAACAAACTCAACCTTTTTTAAATAGGTTTAATATGGATCGGCAACATTTTCCCGACGATCCGGCGCTGATGCAAAAACAACGGAACAAAGGCATCCTTTCATTTTTACTCATTCGCTCAATTCTCTTGTCCATATAACAATAATAATATAATTTATTATTAGATTAAAACCAATATTTTTAGCTTTTCCACTTTTTTATTTGACCAGCGACCGGGTTTCGTCGTTACCGACATCATCAGACTGGTAATAATAAATTAAATTAACTCTAATAATAAATTAAAAATGCAATTCCGTCACGAAGTGTCAGTGGATAATATAACAAACAAAACCCTTATCCGCACCCAAAATGGTGCATAGGGCACTGCGTCAACGCAGTGTTATCTTGATCGTTTTTACACATGAAGGAAAGGTGATCAGCCCTCCGCTTCAGGTACCAGTCCAGGGTAATATTGAATAGATATTACAGTGGAAAATCACTTATATTTATTTGAACCCCCCTGGGAATCGAACCCGGGACCTACAGAACGGTAGCCGAGAGTGCTGACCATTACACTACGGAGGCAGAGAGGTGGATAATATAAATCTATTAATAATAATATATATTTTTAAAACTTAAAACACAATTAATAACATCGTAGTCGTAAGGAGAAAGTGACCAACTAACAAAACGTAAAATATTCAGGAGGTCACTTTTGCTTAGCAAGAAAATGAACATCAATGCAGTAAGTCATTTTTAACAAGTTAATATATAATGCTTCTAAGTTTAAAATCCTTTGGAATTTTTTTGAGGGCAATATTTAGCTAGTAAGATGTCAAATAGTCAATGTTCAGGTTTTTCTAAGAAATGCACTTGGTCACTTTCTCCTGTATGACTACGATATGTGTATGTATACACATGCACAAGGGAATAAAAGTATAGGTGTGTGTGTATATATATCTGTGTGTGTGTATATATCTGTGTGAGTGTGTGTGTGTAAGTAATATAAAATAAAAGAGTATTAAAAATTAATTGTCAAATGTCCGTCGCCCAAATGTCCATTTGCCAAATATCCGTCACTCAAATATCATCGGCCAAATATCCGTCCTCCAAATATTTAACACCCAGATGCCCTTAGTTCAAATGTTCGCTACTCAATTATCAATCAGCCAAATGCCCGTCGGCTAGTAGTCGATTCGACCAAAAGTCCATTCGGCCAAAAACCCGTCGATGAAATGTCTAGTAGCCGTTTAGTTTTGCCATTTTATATGATGAATTCTTGAATGACCTAGGAGGTCTCCGGTTCGATTCCCTGGGAGGTCAAATGCATTATTTTTTTAAACCTGAATGTATGCGATGGTCTTGGGCACCTTCCACACGCGGGTAGAATTTTCAATAGAAAATAAGTATATTGTGGCGCCATCAGTTGAGGAATTTGCGAAGTACTAACATAGATTTTTTCGTTTTGATCTATAATGTTCCGTTAGGCACGATGTTTCCCAAGGTTCCGACTGCTCCTAATAATTAATTCATTTATCGGCCTCCGAGTATCGAGTAAGTTTGCTCTCTTACTAAATGTATTAAATATTTGCTTGTTAGGGCAGTTTGTACAGCTCGCTACAAGAAAACGTTCAATATTTAAGTTGGTCCACGAAATGGAACAAAAAAACACAATTCTCATGGCGGTTTCCCCAACGTTGCCTTAAAAAGCATGCACATTTTTAAGCATTTTAATTCAGGAACATGGACATATTAGCGGTGCCTAATTTACCCGTAATTGTGCTTGACCATTGCTTCAAGTTTCATTTTCCTACCCTCTTATTCTCTTCCACTTCCTTTCCGTTATGATAATAATGCCCTTCATCCTGAACTCTTTCAATTACATCATCTTTATTCTATTGAAAATACTATTATTATATAAACTCATATCATATCATTATCAGAAAATGTAAAACTCACTATGACTATTTCATGTTTTATATTAAAATTAGAGATTTGAACAAAAGAATAGTTATTATAAAATTTTTAAATAATGCTTAATTGATTCAACAATCACTTTGTAGTAACATATTTCCATTCTTATTTTTAAATTTTATTTGGTAAACATTAATATTTCTTCAAATCTATTGACACTTGTTTCGATGCATTCCGCATCATTTTTAAACCCCGTATGCATCGAAATACGTGTCATAATAAATATGAAGAAATAAGGGTATTTACCACTAAAATTTAAGTAAAAAACTTTTTTTACCCCGAACCTGAATTAAGTTGGCACAGCGTCGATACGATGCAGTGCCCTATGCACCAATGGATTGGGATAACGGTTTGAAATAGAACCTTTATTTTAATCAAATAACCTCCTGAGTCCGTATTTTATAAAGTTGTCTGCATGTGAGGGGAAAATAAATGGGGAAGAGTATAAAGAATTTTAAAAATATACATCACAACACCAAGATAAATTTAATATTTTCATGGCATTTCGCAATTGGTTGCAATTGAATCTGGGATAATGTAGTCTTTTCCATATAGAAATACTCGATATCAAAAGGAATCGATTGTAGAAATGTGTAGCAACATATATCGCAAAAAATCGTTTGAACTATCATGTGTTACTTAAAAAATAATGTTGGATGTTTTTATTTATTGACTTGGTATTAATTTGTAGAACTCCATTTTAATTTATGTATTAATTTTAAATCAAACACAGATTTTTTGAGTCTACTAAGTTGTATTTTATTAACAAAAAACACATAAAAAATTATATTGTGACAATTGTTTCGCCTTGTTAGGGCATTATCAAACGAATGATAATGCCCTAACAAGGCGAAACAATTGTCACAATATAATTTTTTATGTGTTTTTTGTTAATAAAATACAACTTAGTAGACTCAAAAAATCTGTGTTTGATTTAAAATTAATACATAAATTGGATCTTTTTCTTTGAAAAATGAAACAATCAAAAGCTGAACTTGTTTTTTCAGAATAATGAATCTGAGCATAGTTAGTTTATTGGAACACTCGATTCCTCAGTTAAGTCCCGTTAAGTTATGTCGCGTCACACAGTTTAAGAATTCCTTAAGTCCTTAAATGGCGTCCGCGAAAAGGACCGTTAATCCGGCAGAATGTTAAGCATTGCCAAGAATCAGGATAAGAAAGCATCTATGTAAATATCTCCACCAGCGCCGACTCCCTGTTCCATACAAATGTGGAACTATTTGTAAACGTCAACATAGCGAAACTACTAACTGCTGCATATTTTTTTTCTTAATTAGGATATTTTAAAGCATGTTTTTTTTATAATCAGAATTTTTTAGACGGCAATACTTAGCAAAGAATAAAATATACGGTTTTCGATCGACTCATTAGTACGTCAGTGGGTCCATGTTTGTAAAATCAAACAATATTTCACAATATTAATCGAAATTAGATTAATGGTACAAATACATGATTTAATATGTTTTTTTTAAAGTCAATCTTAATGTAAGACTATATTCGAATCATTCGCATGTCAGTGTTTCCGTGATTGTGAAATTAAACAATATTTCCTTGTATTGATCGAAATGATATTTATGTTACAAATCAATTATTTAATAAGATTATTTTATATCAATCTCTATGTAAGAATATATTCGAATCATTCGCACGCCAGTGTTTCCATGATTGTGAAATTAAACAATATTTTCTGATATTGATAGAAATGATATTAATAGATTTATATTATCCACTGACACTTCGTGATGGCATTGCATTTTTAATTTATTATTAGATTAAAACCAATATTTTTAGCTTTTCCACTTTTTTATTTGACCAGCGACCGGGTTTCGTCGTTACCGACATCATCAGACTGGTGACCAGTCAGAGAGTGAAAATTTATCAAATTTATTTTGACCCCCCTGGGAATCGAACCGGGGACCTCCAGCACGGTAACCAAACGCGCTGACAACTGCGCTAGGAGGTGGAATGTTTACATGAAATAATTAATATTTCATTTCTCTAAATGAATTGAACCACCCTCTTATAAATATTTACCGTTCCCTTTGATACATTCTGCATAAATGCTGCAACTCATTACGGTGCCCATACAATAATTCCTGAAGGCGGGCGCTGGCGCATTGTATACTACTTTCGAGTCGTTTTTCTTTCCGGAGATGCGAGATATATTCTGTAGAAAATGAGAGACGCCACGAGTCGCTAGAAGAAAACGCCAGCCGTTTAGTGAGACCCGAAGAAACGAAGAAGAAGAGGAGACAGTGGGGAAATCGGTTGCATTTGATTATGGAATGGCGGAGAAAAGATGGGAATTGCATTTTCCTACGGTATCGTTACCCCTTTTACACTTTATTTAAGAAATTATTACTTTCCGTTTTAGTTTTATTGAAATCCAAATATTTTTGTACTTATCGTTTACATAATATTTACAAAATGTTGCATTCCAATACGCGCATATTTTAATATTACTGTGACAGGTAAAAACATGTTTTTTTAATAGATTTTTTCGCAATGGCAGTGCCAACTCTCTACGTAATAGCGATACACGCAATAATAAAAATTGTTAATTACGGTTGACAAAACCTTTAACTCAGCATTTTCAATATTCTCGATTGCATTATTTTTTCATGTTTTTTTTTTAAATTTCATTGCTTCGCAAGCATTAACATCAATATGATTAACTGAATGTAGAAAAGCGAGTATAAGTCATGTAAAAAAGATTAAATTAATTTTAAAAAATTATATTGTGACAATTGTTTCGTCTTGTAAGGGCATTATCAAACGAATGTTTGACGACATTCATTTGATAATGCCCTAACAAGGCATTATGTGCTTTTGTTAATAAAATACAACTTAGTAGAATCAAAAAATCTGTGTTTGATTTGAAATTAATACATGAATTACATTGCTTATCTTAACATTCATAGAAATCCGCATTAACCACAAAAACCCACTATTATATGTACCCCTAGACCTTATAATAGCAATTATTGTTAGTATATAAGGACATTCTGTAAATATTTTTAGTCAGTGTTTGATAATGTCTTAATAAGATGAAACGCGTCACATATTATCATATATAAGTCTGTAAATAAAAGTAGAATTTAATCCAATAATCGTGTTAAATTTTGGTTTTCAATATGGAATTCTACCAACTGTCTGCAGTTACAGTAAATATATCGATAACGCTTATGACAGTCGTGCATTAGTCAGGTTTTTACCATTATTCCACCGATCCGACGAAGGCATAGCAGCATTTAATGATCTAGAATTAAATTTTGTAGCGCTCCGGCTAGGAATCGGTTGAAATAGAAATAAAAATAGATATAAAATAAACGGAACTGCTTTTCATGGCGTTCGAGAGATGGCGCTATTTATTTGTGCATTTTTTTAAAATATATTTTTCCGTACGTAAGGTAAGACGCCTAATATCGACGTGACGGTAATAGAGCTCGCCCGCCATTAACGTCTAAATGAAGAAAATGATTTGTTTTATTGAACGTACAATATAAAATTAAATACTGTCTTGTATTTTGACATCTCAATAAAGATGAAAAACAATATAGAAGTCTGGGCATTTACAGGGCTTACGAACGTCATAGGTTTTGTTAAGTGACTACTTTACACACGAGTAACATTCACCAATTCTACCCATGATTGATAACCACACTACTCGAATTTTTTAAACTTTTAGATTAATCGATAAAACACATTTTGTGCCACTTTACAATAGCCATCTACGTTGGGATAAGTAAGCTTTTAATAAGTAGAGACGCTTTCCATTTGTAAGTGATGTTTATTTTATTTTGATACATTTGCCATATCAGAGTTTAAATAAATATGTGTTAATTATTCTTCAACTAACCAACTAACCATCATGCCCCTTCCTGCAGGGGTATGCAGAGAGAATAGGGTGTAACATCAATCTGTGTGTATGGGGAGGGGGGGGTATGTGAGTGTATATGTACTTGTGTGTTATTAGTAAAAACAAATACAGGACGAATTTAATATTACGAAATGCCCAATTAATTCATTTTTGTTGTTTATTTTTTAACGCATATATGTATGCATGTAACATATACGACGTAGTACTTTCAAGATAATAATATTATATTGACACAAGAAGCACTTACGACAAAAGTACAGCCAGAAATCGTCGCCCGTAAGTGATAGGTCTTCTTCAAATAAACGTGTTTTGGGTGGGATTCGCGCCTCTCGGCGTGGGTACGTGAGATGCCCACGCGTCCCACACGCGCTATGTAACCCACAATTATTATCACGATAATATATTGCGCCAGTACCTACCGAAACCAATCATTAGCGCGACGGTGTGAGTCTCCCTTTATGCCTTACAGTCCCAGATTAAGAATTATAGTATATTAACTTTTTTATTTTGTTTGCGAATCTAGAACTGTTACAGCAAGTCATTCAAACAAATGAGTATTAAAAAATAAGTGACTACTGGTACTTTTCCAATCACAAAATTCCACATTTGTTAATTTGATTCCCAGCTATCGAGGCAAATCCCTCTTAAAAACAGGTCACAAGGCTTACACCAAGAAGAAGAAGAAGAAGACATAGGCGATACGGCGAATACAGTTGAAAAAAGGAGCTGAAAAAAATGGAAGAAAATTCGGCATGATCAGGTATTCCAAATGCTTGAAGTGTATGAGGAGATTAATGAGTAAGAGACAAATACTGTTTGCAAAGACAGAGTGGTGTGGCATTCTATTCTCGCTGCCTACTCTTGATATTTAAATTAGTTAATTAAAAACCCTTATCCGCACCCAATGGTGCATAGGGCCCTGCATCATATAAACGCAGTGTTACCTTGATCGTTAACACATGAAGGAAAGGTGATCAGCCCTCCGTTTCAGGTACCAGTCTAGGGTAATATTAAATAAGTATTACAGTGTAAAATCACCAATATTTGTTTTCACCCCTTGAGAATCGAACCCGGAACCTCCAGCATGGTAGCTAAACACGCCAACCATTACAACACGAAGGCGGACAAATAAAATAAAACACTTGAATTTGGTCTCGATATTTATTTATTAAAATATTATTTAGCCTTTTTTATCTTCCACCCATGCGGCACTGCACCCGATGCACTAACTGTATGCAAAGTGTCGAGCGTAGGAGTGAAGTTTCGAAATGATCACTGGTCCCTTTCTCCGGACCAAATGACTCAAGAGGAAACATGAATGAAACGAAACGTGCCTACCAACCTAACAGCTACTCCAACATATAATAACACGTCCTATCTTACAAATATTGCATGCGTTTATTATAACACTTATTAAGGCCCCAGGTCGATTTTTTTCTATTTGAATACACGGTGGATTTTACTACTGAAGTGTAGGTAATTAGTATTTGTACACAAGTATATTCTTATATTCTGTTCGCCTCCGTAGTTTAATGGTCAGTACTCTCGGCTACCGTACTGGAGGTCCCGGGTTCCATTCCTAGGGGGAGTCAAATAAATAATAAGTGATCACTGGTAATATTTATTTAATATTACCCACACTGGTATGTAAATCGGAGGGACGATCACCTTTACAAACAATTGGCAAAACAAATTTAGTTGGAAATACTTGTATGAGCAGAGGAAAACCGAGGAAAACTTTGCATGATCATTTTTTTTTAAATTGGAAAACCAGCAGAATATTTAACAAAAATAACATGATTTAATAAAAATATAAAATAACATTCAATTTTGAGGTTTTCACTTAAGTAATCTAAAAATATAAATAAACTGTCATGTACATAAAAGTATAACTATATAAAAAACTTACATTACATGTTTTTATCAAATAATAATAGAAATTTTCTTCACCAACTAGTCAATTAGACACGAACAATATTTCACTTAAACGTATTAAAAAATATTATTGATGTCTATTTCATTAAGCATTACATTGCACATATCGTATGCTCGATATAAAAATTAATTTTGGTAGGACTTGGTGTGCAATTTAGGGATTTTAAATCATTTTTTGTTTAATACTTGAAAATATTTTTTTTTATAAATTTTTAAATACTTGAAAATGGTCAGGTCAAAAGTTAAAATAATAATTTATGTGTGTGTGTCAGAAGAGCGATTAGTGTCCATAATATGATTAACGAATTCTGAAAAAATAATTACTTATAAAACCATGACGATAGTCTTTGATTTTATTTTTTACTAATGTTAATTTTTCATCACGATCTCAATAATAAATTTCAAAAGCGGTAGATATGTAAATACTTACTTATGTTTATATTATTAGATAAAAACCATAAGTAATGTTAAAAAATATTATACAAACAGATATCTATCATAAATTTAAAAAATATTTTGACCTTTTATTATCTGCTCACGACTGAAAGTAAAGTCCTTGTGTCCACAGTGAAGGCCATATCGGATAATATTTTTTTTAAATGCAAAAAACGATACTATAAATACAAATAAAATAAAAATTTCCAAAATTCAAAAATTGTTGCCCAGTGTTATCAGCGAGTATGTATGAGGAGTTGCATGAATGTGGAAGGAATGAAGATTGTTATATACACACATGTATATTTTTTATTTTAACTAAAACCTATCTTTATACAATTAAATAACTTTGTTATAACCACATTTTTATTTAAATCGATTTAACCTACCAATTTACCTGATTTATTTTTGGTGAGAGTATTTTAATGTTTTTTTAATTAAACTAAACGCTGATGATGACAAGGTTGTTGTCAAAACCGGTAGATCAAATTGTTTCAATAAAAAAGGGGTTATAACAAAGTTATTTAATTTTTTAAGTTTATAAAATGTGACAAAAATTATCTGCGGAAAACATTCCAGAAATAAAACCTATCTACCAAACAAACAATCCAAATACTAAACATTTAATTGATTTATATTATCCACTGACACTTCGTGATGGAATTGCATTTTTAATATATTATTAGATTAAAACCAATATTTTTAGCTTTTCCACTTTATTTTTATTTGACCAGCGACCGGGTTTCGTCGTTACCGACATCATCAGACCAGTCTGATGATGTCGGTAACGACGAAACCCGGTCGCTGGTCAAATAAAAATAAAGTGGAAAAGCTAAAAATATTGGTTTTAATCTAATATTACACTAAACGTTTAATAAGTCTTATTTAGTGCTGGTCGATATTCCAAGCTTAACATCTAGTTATTTTGTGAGTCACATGATTTTATAACTCACTGGTCTTTTAATAGTTCAAATCAATATAATTAAACTGATGCGGAAAAAACGTAGTTTGAAGCTATTATAAAACTCAGTCATTTAGTTCTAGTCATACATGTTTGGAGGTAATCGGGTTTTATTTCGCGTGGGCATCTTGTTCATAATACATCCATGAATAAGTGTCAAATTTATTTTCAACGGTATGAGCTTTGACTTTAAAACACTAATAATGTCATATAATTTAAAAAAAATACAGTAAATTTATAGAAATATCAAGTTTCATCGAATGTGTTTTACGTAATTCAAGCATACATATGTTCTACATCATTTTTTTTCTGTCCAAGCGGCAAGACTATGAAATAAATACCTCTTCGTGTGAAAAATGCATCATCTTTGATGACTTTTAAAAAACGCCCGAAACACTACTTTCCTTCGTTAGGGCCCTAACTGTCCATCGCATGATTTTTCTTGGATCTTTTTTACCTCTCCTCCTCAACTCCTTACCAGATCCTACTTCTTTAGACGTCCTTTCATTCATCAATTTACAGTTCATTTGAAAAGTATTGCTTCTATTTGTTCATTAGTAATAATAGTTGATGTTTTTTTATTGATACTTATATTCAAGCACTATCTGCCCTGAAATTAAATAATAATAAATATAATTATTTTTTGCTAAAACATAAACGCAGTTAAACGCTTTAACCACTGCATTACGGAGGTAGAAAAGATGAGAAAAGTGAAAAATGATGTAGCAAAAACCGACAAAATGACTACAACTAAATATTGTATTTTATTTTGCAACGCGTACTTTATTCAAATTACATTTTCACATCCACAAAATTCACAAAAATAAAGTTCTTTTGTCCGCCCGAAATTAGATATTCATTTGACTAACAAAATTTAGATAATTTGCAAACTTATAATATGTAATTAAAATGTTACTTTGTTTTTTTTATCCCTATAAATATTTTATTAAAACTTAATTATAATGGTAACCGGTTTCGAAGCTAACCTTAGTAGACATTATAATTAAGTTAAAATTACATATTTTAAAACGAAGTTACATTTTAATTAACTAACTAACTAACTGTCCACTCTGTCCTTGCAAACATTCTTCGCCTCTTCCACGTTCATGCATCTCCTCATACATACCCGCCGATTGTAACGACTCCTAACCTGACCACTTTCAAGTATTTGGCATACCTGATCGTGCCATGTTTTTCTCGGTCTTCTTCTGCTTCTTTTCCCACTAACATTCGCCTCATAAAATTGTCACTCATTCTTTCCACATGTCCAAACCATCTCAACACACCTTTCTTAATTTTATCGATAATGCTTATCTCAGCTTTTCATTCCTTCCTTATTTCACTATTCGCACATCTATCATACATCGTTTTGTCGCACATTCTTCTGAGAGATCGCATTTCAACTGCATTCAGTCTACTTTTTTATACTACTACGTCTACTATTTTAATTATGTCTACTCTTTTAATTATAAAATGGAAAATCACAAAGTTAGTGCTTCAAATATAAATTATATATGCAAAATTGTTTAATGAACTCGTTTCAACTCCATTCATAAAATTCCGGCTCACTAATAAAGTTAAACATCGAGTGTTACAATAGATCACCCACCGTGAATGCGTCAGTAGGTATGTCACGGCACAATGTAACAGTGAATAGAACCGCGGACCGTGCTACAAATGCCCGTTCTTTAAAGCCAATTCAAGTACAATAATATGTACAAACCATTAGGTGAAGTTTTAACACAATGTGTTGCCGAGATTGTCTAATTAAAAGGTACCTATTTCCTCTTTACAAAGACTATACTGTGGGTGTCATATTATTTGGACGTGGGCCGATACTATACCAAAGCTTCAGAAACTCTTTTTTTATGTAAGCTGTTGCCAAAGAAATGCACTTATTTTAAGCTAGCTGAAGATTCCTTTCAAGGAGATTTTTATACATTGGATTGTACAGGGTGGCACAAATTGAATCACCCTATCGGAAGATGTTATAACTTATGCAAATGGCGTCATACGTCAATCATATTTGACATGTCGCTCACTCCTTGCAAGAACGTCATAAATCAAAAAACGTGATTTTTCAGGAGAACGTTTTTAAGTTTTAAAAATATAATACAATGTATTAAAAATAAATATCAAGCCAGTTCTTGAACTTTTTACTGTGCAACAGATCCTTTTAAGCAAAACCTGAAGGTTTTTTCACCATTTAAAAAATATTTAGTACATTTAAAAAAAAACAATAAAACAATACCTTTTCTTCAAAATGCAAAAACGACACTTTGGATACCTGTAGCGGGTAAATATTAAGTTAAAAATATGCCGCTTTTGCTGGGATATAGTCCATTTTCTGGGCATTCCGAAAACATGCACAACTGAAAATTGACGATTTTTTATTCATGACGTTTTTGAAAAGAGTAAGCGATATGAAAAAAAAAACATTGAATAAAATTGTTAAAAGTTTGAGAATGGTTATTTTTGTCAGTTTATGAGTAAACTTACTCAAATTTGGCGTGGGTGTAAAACACAGATACAAAATAACTAGTTTTCTGCCGAGTGAAAGTTACGAAACGCTAATCACTAATCCACGTGTCCTACTGCAGCGTCCACGATGCTCTTATGCTATACAAATACCTCGAGATATTCAATTCTAAGTGGTTTATAAATTGTAGGCGTACTATACACCAAGAAGCGATAAAAAACGTCTCTTTGCCATTCAAATTTCCGTCTAAAATACTGCATTCGAGTGGGCGAGATTATAACATGTCGTTTTTACTATATAATTATTTAAATATAACCGTATATATATGAATTAAAACATTTCTTGTCTTATTAATATGAATCGATATTTTACAGCCAGCAGAAAGAGTTAAAAATGGTCCAGTTTGAAAAACCGTTAAAAGAAGTGGGTAGACACTGAATTGAAATGACATACGAGTATACGCTATTTAAAATACTAAAATTCGAAGTCTGGGTTTTTTAATAGGGCTAACGATCTATCATAGGCTGATTTAAGTGATCACTTTATACACGTGTAACATTCACCTATCTTTACGATTGAAAACTATACTTCTCAATTTTCGGTTCAAGTTGTTTGTATGCATTAATTATATATCAATCGTCTATCATTTAATTTGTGTTGATATATCAACATAAATCATTCCCATGTGGACAAACCCAGATTTGTGAACAAAGGTTTAGACGCATTCAAATATTGTGTTTTATTTCAATTATACTCGTATTTTGGCACTTACTTCATTTTATTAATCCAGTTTTATTATGATTATTATATTTCATCTTTAAATAAAGCCTGTTCTAAAATATGTTCCATACTGCTCAAAGTGAGAAATATTCAGTACCTGTCCACTGAAACATGTCTTGTAATATACCAAACAGTGTTTGAACCGTAGGAAAGCCTAAATTTGGATGATTTGATAATGTCACCAAGGTGTAAACAACTGAGTAAGAGGGTTTTCAACTTTATCGTAATGATATTGCATAAGTAGATTATATAAAAAAGGAGTTGCTCTATACTTATGATAAAGAGTTTCCAAACCCTAAACCTAGGTAATTGACAATTTCACCAAGGTGCAAACAACTAAGTTAGAGGGTTTTCTCTCAATGGTAATGATATTGCATAAGAAGGTTGTATCAAATAGGAGATGATCTCTATTTGATTTAACGAAGAGTTTTATACAACATTTTGAGTGTGTCCAAATACTTGTTCACAAAATCTGGATTATCTCCAATTACAGGAGTTATTTTCATATTATTTTTTGACATCTCATCAAAGATGAAGAAGAATATGGAAGTCTGGGCATTTACGGGGCTTACGACCGTCATAGGCTGGTTTAAGTGATCACTTTACACACGTGTAACATTCACCAATTCTACCCATTATTGACTTGGAAGTTCTATGTATATGAACCAATTTAGAAACCTTGTTAATGAATCACTAGAACTTCACTAGAGACATCTATTTGTGAGATGTAAGCCCCGTAAATGCCCAGACTTCCATATTCTTCTTCATCTTTGATGAGATGTCAAAAAAAAATAATAAAAATATGAAGAGTAATATTTTCAAAGCCCAAACATGGATTATTTGACAATGTCACAAATGTGCAAACAACTGTGTTAGAGGGTTTTCAACTCGTTGATGATGAACTTAACTTAATGATATTACATAAGAGGTAATATCAAATACGAATTGCTCTGTACTTATGATAGAGTTACGAGTATGTTTGCAAACCCTCATCTTCTTCCTGGCTCAGTCTAACTTATCGTCTTGGTAGATTTTTAGGGCAGCTCTCCTCATGCTAAAGTTGTAGATCTTTCTTCTTAACTTTCGGGAGACTTTCCTTGGACGAACTTATTTCCTCTCCTTCACTTTGCTTGCTCCTGGAATCCCACAAGCTGGGACAAATTGTCAGTCTCAGTTATATTTGCAAAGCCTTAATAAGTTAATTTGACAATGATACCAAGGTGCAAACAACTGAGTTAGAGGGTTTTCAATTCGGTGGTAATGATATTGCATAAAGAGATCATATCAAATAAGAGTCGCTCTATACGTATGACGAAGAATTGTATTTGCAAAGCCCAAATTTGGATGATTCGACAATGTCACTAAGGTACAAACAACTGTTTTCAAGGGTTTTTAACTCATTGGTAATAATATTACTTAAGAATATTATATCAATAAAGATTTTCTCTTTACTTATGATGAGGAGTTATGTAGCCTCTTTTTCCAAGATGCAAGTATCTCCAGATTGTATAGAATTGGGAATACCTCATACCTACCGAGGCAAAACCTACTAAGAAACTACTAAATCGTTTGAATTAAGGGTTTTCAACTCAGTAGTATTTAATCATATTGCATAAAGAGATTATTTCAAAAAAGATTTTCTCTGTCCTTATGATGAGGAGTTATGCAGCTTCTTCCAAGATACAAGTATCTCCACATTCATCTGAGTGGGCAGCAAGCTATGTATCTCCTAGATAACAGGCCAGACGGTCATCGATCTCTATCGCCAGTCTCTTGATAGTATTGATTAGCCATAAATATTTAATATAATGTTTTTATTTTATAATGTTCATTCATCTTCCCACATGCGGAGTCTTGTCTCAGACTAGTGGGTCGATCGAGTCGTGTTTTAGAACCAGGTAAAGAGTAAGTTATGCATGTACTATAGAGTAAACAGTATTTATTTTTGTATTGTATCGTCAGTGTAGTATCATAGGATGGTTTATGGAGATGATGCAATTGTCGTGTATTATCAAGATGATACACGGTTTAAAATAAGAGATATATGATCAATTTCCACCTTGATGCATACTAACTAACCATCACACCGTTTCCCTGCAGGACCATAAATTTGTTTTCTGTACATTGATTTCAATAACTTTATTATTTTCAAAACTGTTTAATTATTTCAAAGAAAAACTTATTTTTTAATGCAAAAAATGTGTTATTGGTAATACATCCATAATAAAATAAAATTATTGGTTCAAATTCTACTTTCATTTTAATATATACAATGATTTATTATGTGATGCGTTTCGTCTTATCAAGACATTATGAATCATTAGAGTTTGAAAATGTTTTAGTAAGACGAAACGCGTCATTTCATATATTATTGTTTATATTAAAATAGAAGTAGAATTCCATCCAATATATTTTTTTAAATTTTCGATACATTACAAAAAATTTAAATAGAATTCTACAAACTAACTGCATTTAAAATAAAAAAAAGTAAAAACGGTGTTTTAAGAAAAAAATTCAAACCCTTATCCGCACCCCAATGGTGCATAGGGCACTGCATCATATAAACGCAGTGTTATCTCGATCGTTAACACATGAAGGAAAGGTAATCAGCCCTCCACTTCCGGTACCAGTCCAAGGTAATATTGAATAAATATAAGAGTGAAAAAATTATTTATATTTATTTGACCCCCCTGGGAATCGAACCCGGAACCTCCAGTACGGTAGCCGAGCGTGCTGACCATTACGCTACGAGGCGGACAGGAAAAAAAATAATTAAGTTAAATGTTACTGGATTAGAAGAAAATTAAATTGCGACTTAACGAATACTGGGCCTTAATACAGGGCAGCCGATATTACATTTTTATATATTTATAATTAAACTTATGTATCAATTAACTCGAATGTGATACCCTCTCTTTGCTTAGTATCCACCCTCTCTTCGCTAGTTTTGTATTATCATGTCACTGGGTCATTTTGTATGAAAGCTTTCAGTTAATTCTACATTTGATCTTACAAAGGACACACGGCTTAAATGGAGCACGTCAAAGGGTAAAAAAGCTCCGGATAAAAATAAAAAAGAAACAATAACAGAATAACAGTTGAACGCGAGATTTCTCTTTTTGTGACGTCATTGTGACAAATGGGGGATGAAAAAGGTGTCATGTAGGAAAAAGAAAAGAAAATAAGGACAATGATACTACATGACGGTTCCATATTTTTTGTGACAGAATCAGTTTAGAGCTTTGGAAAATTACATACACTTTAAATTATTAAATATTTTCCGGCATGATATTTTAAAACTACAACTTAAAACTTAATCTTTATGAGAAGGAAATAAAAAAAACTACAGGCTAGGTTTTATAGATTTGGCGTTCAACTTGTTCAACTCCATTTTAATTTATGTATTAAATGTTAAATGAAATACTTATTTTTTAGTCTACTAAATTGTATTTTATTGTTAAAAAAAACATTTAAAAATCAATTTTGTGACAATTGTTTCGCCTTGTTATAATAGCATTAATGCCATAACTAATCCAAACATAATTCGTGTCGGGTTGTGGTCCCGTGGTTAGTGTCGAGGGCTCTTGAGTCAGAGTTTCTCGGTTCGAATCCACTCTACAACCATTTGATACCTTTTTCTTATAATGATCTGCTTAGTCTCACGGAAATAGTATGAAATTGGAGTATATTTTAAAATTAAAAAATCACATGCATCTTTCTTTAAAAAAATAATAACTAGCCGAAACGATTGTCACAAAATTGATTATGTGTTTTTCATAGTAAAATATAACTTAGTGACTCAAAAATCAGTTTTTGATTTATTATTTAATATATAAACTATCAATTTGTTTCAATAACAAAGTAATAGTTGCGCCAGGCGCCATGGCGTAGTTGGGTAGGCGCCCGACGGCGAATGTGACGTCGCGGGTTACATTCCCGCAAATTGCAAAATCAATATAAGAAAGATTTATTTTTAATTGGTCTGTAATATATTTTTGACATTTACCTTCCCTATCCATACTATCCTACCTGAAGACAAGCCTTTAATAGAGCCTTTGCAGGTTATTCCTTTAGTAAAAATGATAAAAAAAAAATTTTTAAATTTATTACTTGATTTATGCATCCGCTTTTAAGGAATATCAATAAAAAGTGGTTCAAACAAAGTTGTTTCATTTTATAAAGAATATCAAACCATTTTTACCTAGGAAATATCACTATTAAAGATAATGGTGGTATTCACCATGCAATATTAAATAAAAGCTCAGTTAAATTTTTTCGTGTTCTTTTATTGTTCTTCTAATTGGATGGTATTTGACCATATTATTTTATTTAACGTTTTTTTTGGTATTTTCCCGTAGTATCTATCACTTAATATTATTCGAATAACCTTTTTTTACGATTGCGTTTTCACCTTATCTTATATACCTTTCTAGAACAATTATAAAGTTTAAACGGCTTTGGTCTAGTTCTGTATATAGTAACAGTTTACATTTAGTCCTGAAGATGGAAGCTTAGCTTCCGAAACTAGTCAGCATAAATAAAATCAAGTGGTAAAAAACAAGTGTTTTCTTAAATAACAGTGTAACAGATTTAGAAAAACGTTGCATTTAATAGTTTAGTAAAAAAAATATGAATCAGTGCAGTCAACCGAGGAAGCACTGTGAATCAAAAAACAAATGTTTTATTTACGCTCGGCAAAATTATTTTTACAGGGTAGGCACTTTAACCAAAATAAACTTCACGAAGCAGAAAAAACCCTCGATAGGTAGAATAACCTCGTTCGACGATACTAAAAATCACATGGCACAATGTCAAATCAAAGAGGCGTGACATTCAGGTATATATATATATATATATATATACACATATATATATATATATATATATATATATATATATATATATATATATATATATATATATATATATATATATATATATATATATATATATATATATATATATATATATATATATATATATATATATATATATATATATATATATATATATATATATATATATATATATATATATATATATATATATATATATATATATATATATATAAATATACATATATATATATATATATATATATATATATATATATATATATATATATATATATATATATATATATATATATATATATATATATATATATGTATATATATATATATATTTATATATATATATATATATATATATATATATATATATATATATATATATATATATATATATATATATATATATATGTATATATATATGTGTGTGTGTGTATATAATATTTTTAATGTTTCAGAATTTAATAAACCGTGATGATGACAAGGTTTTTGTCGAAACCGGTAGGTTAAATTGTATTAACAAAAAAGTATATATATATATATATATATATATATATATATATATATATATATATATATATATATATATATATATATATATATATATATATATATATATATATATATATATATATGTGTATATATATATATATATATATATATATATATATATATATATATATATATATATATACATATATATATATATATATATATATATATATATATATATATATATATATATATATATATATATATATATATAAATATACATATATATATATATATATATATATATATATATATATATACATATATATATATATATATATATATATATATATATATATATATATATATATATATATATATATATGTATATGTATATATATATTTATATATATATATATATATATATATATATATATATATATATATATATATATATATATATATATATATATATATATATATATGTATATATATATGTGTGTGTGTGTATATAATATTTTTAATGTTTCAGAATTTAATAAACCGTGATGATGACAAGGTTTTTGTCGAAACCGGTAGGTTAAATTGTATTAACAAAAAAGTGGTTAAAACAAAATTGATTAATTTTATAAAATTTATAAAATGTGCCCCAAAGTATCTGCGAAAAACATTTTAAAAAAGTAAGTATTTATATGTTTATACAATATGTGTATATGTATTATGTTTAAAATCAATATTATGTCATTTTCGTCAAAATATTGATTATAAACATAAACAATGATATCATTCACAAGTATGAACAATAAACAATGAGTGTAAGACCTTCTCCATGCTCAAGAGCTTAGTCTCGTTATGGTAGAGGACATTATGTATTGAAAAGCTCTCTTGAGGCAAGAAAACGGGGCTGTAAAAATTTTATATTTAAATAAATAAATTAACTTTAAAAATTAAATTAAAACAATTTTCCTTTGTATTTCGTGGTGGGATATGGAAGAGTGGGATAGTGCTAAGTACCTATTTATAATGTTTGCAACATGGTTGTGTATCTATGGTGTTTTACAATAAAAGAACCATGCTCGTGTACTTGTTATTCCACGTAATTTACGAGCGAGTATTATTGTTTTGAAACAGAGCACAGAAGTACTCGAACCATGACACCCTTTACTCTATTCTACTATAAAATCTATTCACTATCCACTGCATTACCATGAACATACAGACAATTAGATGTAAGAACGTAATATCACTATGTTAAGATACATTATAAATGTGAGGAGAGTAATTATGTTCTAATAGTGAAATAAGGAAGGAATGCAAAGCTGAGACAAGCATAATCGATAAAATTAAGAAACGTGTGTTGAGATGATTTGGACATGTAGAACGAATGAGTGAGGAAAGAACGGTAACAAATTTATGAGGCGAATGTAATTGGAAAAAGAAGCAGAAGAAGATCGAGAAAAACTTGGCACGATCAAGTTTGCCAAATACAAAGTGGTCAGGTAAGAGTCGAAACAATCGGCGAGTATGTATGAGGAGATGCATGAACGTGGAAGAGGCGAAGAATGTTTGCAAGGACAGAGTGGTGTGGCGCTCTATTCTCTCAGCCTACCCCTGCGGGGAAGCGGCGTGACGGTTAGTTAGTTACTTAGTTTTTACAAGTATATTTTTCATTTAAGTTTTACTTGGTTAATACTTCTATTTATTAAACTCGTTTTTAAGCATCGTCAAAAATGCGTTTTTTTCTCCTGTTTTTGGTTGAACAAGGATGAAAGCCGAGTAAACGCCGTTGAAATATGATTTCTTAGACGAATATGTGTAAAAATCAATTTATAACATGAGATTCCTACCCAAGGTCTACTAACCACCAAATATTGTTTATTTTTTATTATAGATTCTTTTTAATATAATTTATAAGAATGTGATAATAGCCTTGAAACGGTTCGTGGTGATTTTATACGTTAAATAATTTTGTATTTTGTATGTACCATATTAATGGTAATAATATAATTATTTAATTATATTACAATATTCACGCGCGTTTCGATGCACTCGACATTATTATAAATTACCTCATGCTAAACTTGCTCTCAATTGGAATAACTTCCTTTTCTAAACAGCCCTTATATTGACCACATAAATAAAATTTTAAAAATACGAAATTACTGTTATCATTCAACAATTAAAGGTTACAACTCTCAAACTAAGGCTAAGCAAAAGCATGCGATGTTTGTAAATGACATTGAATGCATCAAAAAATAACTCTTACTTCTCACTTATCATTCAACAATCAAAGGATACAACTCTCAAACTTAGGCTAAGCGAAAGCATTCAATGTTTGTAAATGAAATTGATTGACATTGCATCAAATCACGTTTCAAAATATACAATGCAGTATAGTAATGAGGGTTTACACAATTTATATTTATTTTTTATTGATAGATTATATTAATGGATAAATAAGAATAAAACCGGTAGTAAGGCTTTTTTTTGTGCTGAACAAATATTGCATATAAAAATAAAACTAAGGCTGTAGCGAGACACGGGTCCTTGATGAAATTCTGAACGACCTTTTATGACATACGACTAGCAATTTTCATATTAAATTCTGTAATATAAAGAAACCAGGGATGCAGTCCTCAGATAAGGACCCATATAGAAAGGACGCGAAATTTTTATAAGGACTTCCACATGTGATAATATATTACACGGAAGTGTACTTAGAGATATTTTACGATATATTACTTTGTGCATGAAAACACAATCTTTTGACATTTTTGCGTTTAAAATATACACTAGACACTTCCAATTTTCCATTAAATTAATGCGCAGTCTCAGATTGTGTACTGTTGGACAGCGTTTAATTACATTAAAATATATTATATAAAGATATTCGTTTGAAAATACCATAACTAGGCGAAACAATTGTCACAAAATTAATTTTTATGTGTTTTTTGAACAATAAAATACAAACAACATTTTGAGTGTGTCCAAATACTTGTTCACAAAATCTGGATTATCTCCAATTACAGGAGTTATTTTCATATTATTTTTTTGACATCTCATCAAAGATGAAGAAGAATATGGAAGTCTGGGCATTTACGGGGCTTACGACCGTCATAGGCTGGTTTAAGTGATAATAATGGGTAGAATTGGTGAATGTTACACGTGTGTAAAGTGATCACTTAAACCAGCCTATGACGGTCGTAAGCCCCGTAAATGCCCAGACTTCCATATTCTTCTTCATCTTTGATGAGATGTCAAAAAAATAATAAATAAAATACAAACTTTATAAAATTAAACAAATTTGTTTCAATCACTTTTTTATTATTAGTACACTTTAACTTACCGGTTTCGACAAGAACCTTGTCATCATCAGGGTTTATTAAATTTTAAGACGTTAAAAAACTCATAATTAATTTCATTCCCTTGCCAAAAACTCCGTAACACAAATTTTTATTTATTTATTTATTTATTTATTTATTTATTTAAACTTCATGTACAGAAAATAAAAAGTACATTGGCGGGCTTATTGCTAAAAAGCAATATCTTCCAACCGACCAAAGACGGACTAGTGATATTGATCAAAACGTTTGATACCATATATAGCCGTTTGCAATCAGTGGGCAGATAGTACTTACAGGGGCTGTCATAGGCTGGGTTAGTGATCACTTTACACGTGTGTAACATTCACCATTCTGCTCATGATTGACAACCATGTTTGAGTAGTGTGCACTCCACATAAAAAAATTGAACGAATATTGCTTATAGCAGCATTTCTCAAAGTGGGCTTTCTAGAAGACTTTTACAGGGCAATTGAAGCTCAAAGAGACAGAGAAGTGCTAAGAAGTAAGATATATATTTTTATTGCTTCCCTCTTTCTATGATGGAATATTCTGGCGATTTTATTTTCCCGTTTGAGAATTTTTAATAGGGGGCGCTAGACTAAAAAAATTTGTGAATCTGTGTTTTAAAGGAAGAAGGCTGTGAATTTATTATTTAATTCTTATTTTAACGTAATTGATAGAATCGGAGATTCGAAAAAGATAAGTCTTTAGTTGTGACCAAATACCATACCATAATGCAGTGTTTCACAAACATTTTTCTATTCAAGGTACACCTACCAAATTAAGACATTTAAGAGGTGCATATGTACCATATTATGGGAACATGTTTAACATATTATGTTTAATGCGAAATGTGAGCCTACTTAACTAAACACTGGTAATCAAAATTTAGAGAAATTGTGTTATTTTCAAAAAACTAGACGTTTTTTCCGCGGCACACCAACTAATCTCCACGGTACACCAGTGTGCCGCGGCACACACGCGGCAGTACAATGTCATAATGTATGCCTATGTTGGATTTTTTAAAAGTTTTAAACATATATAAATGATTGCATGTTCCATGAAATTACGAAATGTAAAGTGTAAGAATTTCTTTTTTAATAAGCAGTATACATTATTGCATTAATTAAAATAATATGTCTGCATAATTATTCTTTCATGTATAGTGCAGTCCATAATGCAGTCCATTATTTCTATTTGCTTTGTAAGTTCCACAATTCCACCGACTTTCACCCTTTCCACCGTTTTTATTCCGAAACAAAAGACCCTCACGTGAATGGAACTCCATCAGTATAATTCTCCTCCCGTTCTACTGTTCCGCGATTCAATTCTTTGCGAGTTCCACTACGGGGAGAAGGTCGTGAAAGTTTAACGGAACTGCAAGCTTCACGTGCATACGAGTTCACGTGCATTTGGAGAATTTGCTAACCGTTCGGGGAGAGAATTGAACTCTCAAAAATTTTGTAATGAATGCACTTGGGATCGAATGTGCAAATACCATTCCAGTACAATTCTATTTGCCCATATGTGTTACAAGCTAGGTATACATATAACTAAATATTTTATTGAAAATGAGGTAATTTACAAATACAACTCTCTTAACGCATAAGTTTTACAAGGTTTTAATACATATAACTAAATACTGTATTTAAAATTAGGTAATTTACAAATACAAATCTCTCTTTACGCATAAGTTTTACAAGCTATGTTTACATATAACTAAATATTTTATTTCAAAGTAGGTAATTTACAAATACAACATTCTTTACCCATGTGTTTTACAAGCCGTGTATACTAATATCTAAATATTCTATTTAAAATTAGGTCATTTATAAATACAACTCTCTTTATCCATATGTTTTACAAGCTATGTAAACATATAACTAAATATTTTATTTAAAATGAGGTAATTTATAAATACAACTCTCTTTACGCATAAGTTTTACAAGGTTAAAATACATATAACTAAATACTGTATTTAAAATTAGGTAATTTACAAATACAAATCTCTCTTTACGCATAAGTTTTACAAGCCATGTTTACATATAACTAAATATTTTATTTAAAAGTAGGTAATTTACAAATACAACATTCTTTACCCATGTGTTTTACAAGCCGTTTATACTAATATCTAAATATTCTATTTAAAATTAGGTCATTTATAAATACAACTCTCTTTATCCATATATTTTACAAGCTATGTAAACATATAACTAAATATTTTATTTAAAATGAGGTAATTTATAAATACAACTCTCTTTACTAGTATGCTTTACAAGATATGTATACATTTAACTAAATATTTTATTTAAAAGTAGGTAATTTACAAATACAATTCTCTTTACTAGTATGCTTTACAAGCTATGTATACATTTAACTAAATATTATATTTAAAAGTAGGTAATTTAAAAATACAATTCTCTTTACTAGTATGCTTTACAAGCTATGTACTAAATATTTTATTTAAAAGTAGGTAATTTACAAATACAACTCTCTTTACTAGTATGCTTTACAAGCTATGTATACATTTAACCAAATATAATATTTAAAATGAGGTTATATTTTAGCGAGTTAAAATGGTTAATTTTCAATTTATGTTTTAGTTAGTAAATTACACTAATTCATAAAATCTACTGTGACACGTGTTTCGATGCATTCCGCATCATTTCCAAACACCGTATGTGAAGCTTTGTTTAAATGTTAGAGTTGTGTCCTTGGGACGTTGAAGGATGAAGAGGGGGATGGAGCTGTTTCTTATTTTTGCACGATGATGGGTCACTTACATAAATAAAAAAATTAAAAATTACTTTAAATTATTATCAGGATCGGAATTATACTGAAATCTTTTATTTTTGAAGCGTTATCTACGGGGAGTGTCAATGGCTTCAATTTATTATATTCAATAAATAAAAATTATCTCATTTCTTATCGGTTTCACTAACTACTTGACAATATTGATTGACAGCCCGTTTTAAAGGGCCAAAGTCGTTATATATAAATGAGAGTATAACTATCTACACTACATAGTTTAAACGTTAACTTTCGTACGATATCTCAGCTTAGATAAAAATGACAGAGATGGGTTCATCATTGCTTCGATTATCTTAACGCATCTGCAGCATAAGTGGTAAGTTCCCAAGTATTCGTATTTATCCGCCTCCGTAGTGAAATGGTCATCACGCCCGGCTACCGTACTGGAGGTCCCGGGTTCAATCCCCAGGGGAGAATTCAAATAAACATAAGTGAATTTTCCCCCTTATATTTATTTAATATTACCCTGGACTGGTACCTGAAGAGGAGGGCTGATTACCTTTCCTTCATGTGTTGACGATCAAGAAATCACTCTGTTTATATGATGCAGTGCTCTATGCACTACCGGGTGCAGATAAGGTTTTTTGAAAAAAAATCTATTCACCTGTAGATGAAAACATCTATTGTTTTCGAAACTAATCGTTTGTAATGAAATAAAATTACTTAAAATGATATACAAGTTTCTTGAATATTTGAAAAAGATGAAGAAGTATTCGTTGTCTGAGTATGTGGATTAACGATATAAGACAACTATCATTGTGACCAAAGATTTTAATTAAATTTTGTATAAGAATGTTGAAATTCGAAAAGTCCTTGTGATTCCAATGACGACCAGCACGGCGTAGCACATAAAAACTATTGTTTACAAAACTCGTCTTTATTTCATTACCTCATATGGAATAAAATTGCACAACAAGTATTTCAGGACATGTCTCTTATCCATATATGACTGGGATCGGCCGTTCAAAGTTTTCAAAAAGGTTTCCGCCCATTTTACAAAAAAGTTATTTTAAAATCCCCTAACTTAAAGACGTCCTTAAGGTGAAAATATTTTTAAAAAATTATAAATAAAAAGTTCTGTTCTGGTCCTTGCCTCAAGCAAAAATTAATTTGTTTGAATGCAGTACGAAAGAAAAAGGATTAAAAAAAAATAATACCCATCGTTCATATGTTATTGACAATATATTGAAAGTATTGAAACTTTTTGGTTCGTGAATTTTTTTAAATCATTTAACTTTCTTGGAAAATAAATTACAATCTATTTTCTAAAACACATGTAAAACGAATGAGTGAGGAAAGAACGGTAAAACAAATTTATGAGGCGAATGTAATCGAAAAAAAGGACCAGAGGAAGACCGAGATAAACTTGGCACGATCAGGTATGCCAAATACTTGAAAGTGGTCAGGTTAGGAGTCGAAACAATCGGCGGGTAGGTATGTGGAGATGCATGAACGTGGAAGAGGCGAAGAATGTTTGCAAGGATAGAGTGGTGTGGCGTTCTATTCTCTCTGCCTACCCCTGCGGAGAAGTGGCGTGATGGTTAGTAACTTATTTTTTTAAATTACAATTTTAAAAAAAATCGTTTATAAAAATGAAACTGTAAATCGATGAAAAACAAGTCAAGGCGAAGGAAAAAGGATCAGGTAAAGAGTTGAGGGGAGAGGTGGATATGAAAATTGAAAAAAAATCCTTTGTCATCATTAATCGTTAATTTAAACTAGCCTATCAATAGGGGTGAATGTTTTCCATTTTATGATTAAATTTACGCAACGTTTTTTTATTGTATGTTTACATGAAATCATATTTATTTGCAATGTGTATTGACTTTGTTTATTCGGATTCTAGGAATATTTGTTTTTTATAAGGTATGTATCTATTTATACTTGAATATTGATACATAAACCATAAATTTAAAATAGAAAAATTACACAAATCTGTATTTCGTCTTTTCACCCTGTTGTACCCTAAGTAAACCTAAATGAATAAACTTTATTGCATTAAAATAAATAACAAAAGAGTAAAAGTAAAGAACGAAGAAAAAAAACGAAAACATCGCTTACCTTGTTTTGTTATGTGCCGCAGTCAAATCCAATACCTCCCAAACTGTGCAGGCAATACTTTCATTTCAGGCTCTTTCATCTTAAACACTTCATTTTCATTCACTGTTTGGTCAACTTTTTCACTCACATGTATCACTTTTTTCGTTTTATTTTTAAACTTTTATCAATCAAAAATAAAGTTCGTTAAATACAATTGTCTTTTTTCAATGAATATCGATCTTCTTGGCGTTTCGTATCGATATGAAAAAAAGTAGAGCGTATTACTTTATGATACTTTGTTAGAAATCATTATTTAAGCGAAATAAAATAAAAAATAATGCACAAAGCAATGAGAAAAAAAAATCCATCACATCTGTAACCATAACATTCACCAATTCTACCCATGATTGATAACCACACTACTCAAATTCTTGGAAGTTATATATATATGAACCAATTTAGAAACATTGTTCTTAAATCACTTGAACTTCACTAAAGACATCTATTGGTGAGATGAAAATGCCAAGACTTCCATATTCTTCTTCATCTTTGATAAGATATCAAATAACTACAAATCTTTTTTGATGGAATAAAAATTATATCAAATTCACTAAGCCAAAACATGACTCGTTTTGAAAAAAATATATAAGTGAATCTGTTATACTATCCATATAACATCTCCAAAATCTTTCCGAAGGAATACAATAGATGAAGTTTTAGAACCAGCGGTAATGGAAGCACAGCTGTTTGAAAGTCGCAAAAAGTTGAGAACCGCAATACGTGAGGTAGACAATAGCCCAATAGATTAGTTGACCGGTCGCCAACAAAGACATCTGGGTTCCAAACCCGTCTAGGGCTTTTTCTTTACTCCACTAAGCCTGTACTGTATTCAGACTGCAACGCTCCCCCGTCTGACAGAAGATAAATTCGCTAACTTTACATATAAGAATCATAATATATTTATATATTTAAATGGGATTAGAGTTGGCCATGTTCGAAGTGATGCGCTGGATGCACAATATACAGGGCATATTGGAAATTAATGTTTATATTTTAGCGAGTCTACCCATATATATATATATATATATATATATATATATATATATATATATATATATATATATATATATAAATATAAATATTTATGTATATATATATATATATAAATATATATATATATATATATATATATATATATATATATATATATATATATATATATATATATATATATATATATATATATATATATATATATATATATATATATATATATATATATATATATATATATATATATATATATATATATATATATATATATATATATATATATATATATATATATATATTATAGCAGTATGGAAGGTGTTATCTGAGTATGGAGTAAGCAGTAAACTTATCCAAGGCATTGCATCCTTGTACATAGATACGAGGATAGCACTACATGCATTGGGTTAGTGGTTCATTCTCATCCTGGTTCAGCATCTCTAAAGGTGTAAAACTTGGCACAATCAGGTATGTCAAATACTTATACTAGAAAGCGGCTGGGTCAGGAGTCGAAATAATCGGCTTGTAAGTATGAGGAGATGCATGAATGTGGAAGAGGTGAAGAATGTTTGCAAAGACAGAGTGGTGTGGCGTTCTATTCTCGCTGCCTATCCCTGCGGGGAAGCGGCGTGATGGTTAGTTAGTGAGTTAGTTAGTCACGCTGTTCCTCTCCAATAATAAGACTAAGCTCTTGTGCTTGGAGAGGGACTTACACTCAATGTTTACCATTTATATTTATGAACGATATTTTTTATTCTTCGTGTTTTTTACATGTTATTTAAAGATAATTAAATCACTGTTTTGTCAGAAATCATTCGTATGTGGCGCTTAGTAGGTACTTAAATTCAAGGACTCTAATTTCGTTACATGTCTTAATTTTTTGTTGTTCTTTTTAAAACCTTATGTAATACGACTCATCTCATTCACATGTCTAGGTTTATATTTTATATGCCTATTCAGAGAGATTAATTATGAATCATTAATGAATACTCCTACACCGCAGAAACACAAAACAACACAGAAGTTTTGACGGTATACATACAGAGATATTTAAAAAAAGTTCAACATTTGTATATCAACTTAATAAAATAAAACAACTTTTTTTTAATCACTATTAATTTTTTTTTAAAATTATAAAATGTGTAAAAGTATCTGCGAAAAACATTCAAGAAACTTGTATAAGTATCATTTTAATCAATTTTATTTCATTACACAAGACTAGTTTCGAAAACTACAGATGTTTTCATCTACAGGCGAATAGTATTTTTTTAAACCTTATCCGCACCCGGTGGTGCATAGAGCACTGCATCACATGAACGCAGTGTTATCTTGATCGTTAACACACGAACGAAAGGAGGTCAGCCCTCCGCTTCAAGTACCAGTCCGCGGTAATATTGAACAAATATTAGAATGAAAAAAACACTTATATTTATTTGAGCCCCACCCGAATCAAACCCGATTTTTTTTTAAATAATCAACATGTCATTCCACAAAGGTAATGCTGAATTAATAATTATTATATAGAAATATAATTTGTCATACTTAGTACCCCTATTATTTCTGAATTTTGTAATGAAATGTTTTTTTTGCTTATCCCTAAACACATTTTATGTCTATTGGAAGCAAATTCTTATTCTTATGTATAAAATGTCATATTTCACTGTATAAAAGGCCATAATGTAGGAAGTTAGAGTATGGACAGATTCCAATTACTACAATATTCTTATAATACCGAAACGTCCAATGATAAAGTGGGATCTACAAAATTTGCGAAAATTAGTTTTTTCCCGAAATATTTTTCCATCTATTAACACACAGATGGTGCATAGGCAGGGGCGTGCATTCCATATAGGCAGAAAACCAGTGCCTATCCTAACTTACCCGCATGACATATTAAAACGCAACCAGTACCTACCCTTCCTTACTGAGTAGTACCTAGCTGACCTTACTGCCTATCTCTACTGCCTAACCTAGTAAATAGTACCAGCTTACCTTACTATCTACTTCTACTGCCTACCGTAATTAATTCTCTATGCACGCACTGTACATAGGGCGCCGGATTGGAGACGCGGTGTCAACCTGAACGTAAATTATATTATAGCGGACGATCAGACATAATCTTAAATTTAGGAGTGGAATAAATTTGAACGGATAGATAGGACGTGAATGAAGGACGTTGGTTAGAAGCAGGAATTATTTTTTGGAAAAAGTAAATAAAAGCAATGACTCGGACACTCGTGGCTGCATACCGGAACTCGTATTAGCTCGTGTAGCTAAATTATTAACCGTCATCCATTTTTTTTCGACCTCATCCGATTTCAATGGTGTATTGGGCACCACATCAAAACTGTCTTATGGCGTTAAAATAAACGAAAAATTCAAAACATATATTTTTGATTGATAATTTTTGATTGATGATTTAGTTTGATTGATATAAATATATACATATTTATACATGCATTTTATTCCTCCTATTTGATGACCGGCATCGTAAAAGGAGGATCAATCAATCAATCACACTGCTTTTGTTGAATTAACGACTATACATCAACTCTCAGCAGTGCCATATGCACCAGCGTGTACTTATAAGGATCGAAAGAAGAAAACATATATAAAAATAAACACAAAACTATATTAAGAAACGAAATTGTAAAAATATATACAGGTACGCTAAATTAAGGTTATGTTTTTTTCTTAATTTTTATGTAACAGTGTTTAATTTTAAGTAATTAATGTTTTTTTACCTTTCGTTTAGAAGTTTTTTCACAAAACCCACACAGCCATGTATTAAAATTGGTATTTTACACAAAAAAGTTACATTTATTCAATCAAATCGTGAATTTATCGATGAAACTCGAAAAATATGCACTAAATCACTCCTAATTTTATTCACTGCATAAAGTAGGGTCCTAGACGTAAATTTCAACAATTTTTTATCTTAATATATTTGAAATAATGCACTTTTTAGGCGAAAACTGACACAGATGCTTATTGAAATATTCAAAAAATGGCGGTAGAGAAAAACCAACCTGCGCGCGCAGAGATACGATATTCGACTGCGTGTTCATCTGTATAGAAAACAATATGTGACTTTAAACAGGTAACAGCGAAAGCGAAGGTAAACTATAAAAAGAGACAAATCAAAACTTCTTGATTTTAATATTAAACACCGTTTAAAACTACCTTTTTATTAATCTTGTGTACTATCACTAAATCTAGTAAGCATGTATTTCATAGTCAGTTTCGAAGACAGGTAGGAAGCGTTTCATACTTGTTTATGGAAAGGTTAATTGTATTTTTACTTTTGTGATAAATTTAGTGTTATGTTTGATTCGAACCTTTTGTTTTTTGTATTGTTGGCTGCCGTGCTTTTGTAAAAACATCGTTCGCCCACCTAATAGAATGAGGGAATGATAAACACATCGAAACGTCATGTTCCGAGAACAATATGATGCCCAAGTGATTTTAATTGTTGTTTGGGAGATGAAGAAATTTATTTCCTGGTCATTTAAGGAACAAACAATATCCCTTTTCTTCCATTAACATATACATAAATAAATGTAGAATTCAATCCAACAAACCTTGTATTATTTTGGATATATTACCCAACAATTCGATATGGAATTCTACCAACTGTCTGCAGTTACAATAAAAAATAAACTAACTTACTAATTAACCATCACGCCGCTTCCCGCAGGGGTAGACAGAGAGAATAGAACGCCACACCACTCTGTCTTTTCAAATATTCTTCGCCTCTTCCACATTCATGTATCTCTATACACATCCGCCGATTGTTGCGACTCCTGACCCGGCCGCTTTCAAGTATTTGACATACCTGATCGTGCCAAGTTTTCCTCGGTCTTCCTCTGTTTCTTTTTCCAAATACATTCGTGTCATAAATTTGTTTTACCGTTCTTTCCTCATTCATACGTTCCACGTGTGCAATCCATCTTAACACACCTTTCTTAATTTTATCGATATTGCTTATCACAGCCTTGCATTCTTTCTTATTTCACCATTCGAACATCTATCAAACATCATTTTACCGCACATTCGTCTGAGGATTTATATAAATAAGACCGAATATTTCACAAATAACTAGCCGACAATGACTATGAACGCCTGAACTTAATTATTTAGCAAACCAAGAACTCACTTTGATAATATGAATTCCTCTGATTAGAGGAGAAGTTCCTCTTTACTTCCGCTACAAGATTCGAACCCGGGTCACAAGACAAACTGGAGAATACTACTATTTCTTAAAATCTATTGTGACACGTGGTTCGATGCATCATTTGCATCGAACCACGTGTCATTTGCAATCAACGTTTATTTGAAAATGATCTGGAATACATCGAAACACGTGTCAGATTTTAAGAAATAATTGTATTTCCAAATAAAATTTATATTCTCCGCCTTTATTAGGCGCAGATAAAGGTGAGACGAAAATTCATATTAAAAACTAACAGATATTACGACGAAACGGCTGCCGAATCAAATAATGAAATTTGAGAAGTTTGTATATATTATATTATTGAGTATAATTTTTCATACTCGTAAATATGGCGATACAGTTTAGGCCCGCCAGAATTTGGTCCATTTTTTTGCAGAACCGCCATACATTCAGTGCGCACAGCATCCTAAAAATTTTAAATTTTATTTCCTTTCAAATGAGGCACACACGTTTCTAAGAAACACACGCTGATTCAATAAATTATTTGTGTAATGTGTGGGTAGAACGTTAATTCATTCACCCAAGCTGAGCTTCCTTTTCGGATTCCACTTTGTGGATTTTGTTTACGATATCATTTGGGACAAGAAACGAAATTTTTTATTTTAAACTATTGTATTGTTGTATCTTTAGTTTTGTTTTTTTTCAGGGGTCATCTTAATTCATTTATTGTGAACTATACACATCCACTTTCGTTTTTAAGAGATATAAACTAAATGTGCTTTAAATTTTCTAACGCAACTAACAAATATGTATGTACTTAAAATATATATATTAAAACTAGTTGTAAGATTAAAACGAATATTTTTAGCTTTTCCACTTTATTTTTATTAGACCAGCGACCGAGTTTCGTCGTTACCGACATCATCAGACTGGTGGGAGGCTATACAAATTGTTATGTTATATATGAAACAAGGCAGGAGTTGATAACCATGATTTGATACAATTTTGTTGAGAAATGTTGTTTAAAATAAAAATAAAGTGGAAAAGCTAAAAATATTAGTTTTAATCTTATAATTTATTAAAATGCAATTCCATCACGAAGTGTCAGTGGATAATGTAAATCTATTAAAACTAGTTGTACCCGACTACGCGTTACTGTGGCTAAGTCTGGTTAAATGTAAAAGGAAGAATAGAGAAAGCAAATATTTTTTAAATGCTCAATTTCACAATGCTCGTAGAGCGATAAAAATATTAAAAATTAAAATGAAATAACATTGTGACGATATGATAAATAAAAATAACCCTGTGGGGAAGCGCCGTGTTGGTTAGTTATACCTTTATGTATAATAATATTTAAATATGCTTATTATTTATTATATATTTTATATAATTATGGGTATGAGAATTTTTCCATAAGTAATAAAACTATCTAACTCATCATCACGCCGCTTCTTCGTAGGGGTAGGCAGAGAGAAATAAGTCAATTAAGGCGCGTGATAGAACGCCACAACAACCCGTGTTTGCTAACATTCTTCGCCTGTTCCACATTTATGCGTATCTTTAAATACGTACATCCCCTCCCAATCTCCCGACTCCCAAATCTATCTACTTTGAAGTACTTGAACGATGTGTTTTCTAATTTATTTATTTTAAATATGCTTCTTGTGCCTATTTATTATGCCTGTTTATTGTTTTTATATTTTGCCATGTATTAGTTTTGGTTGTTTTTTTAAAAACCTTTTTTGTAACTTTATTATTTGTGTTCCAGTCTTATTAACCTTAATCCCATGTCCCAAAATAAGAAATAGAAATTACTCATCGGGAATATTACGTGTATATATGATTTATGTATGTAATATGTTTTGAAATAATAGTGAAATAAGGAAAGAATGTAGGGCTGAGATCAGTTCGATTCTCTCTGCCTACCCTTGCGGTGAAGCGGCAAGATAGTTTAGTTAGTGCTATTCTCCTTTATTGTAATTATTTTAAATGATTGTCTCGGCCAGGATTCGATCCGCGACCCGTTGAGCAATACAAGTCTCTCCCTGGCAGTCTGTCGCTACCAGGCTAGCAGACGATGGAAGAGTAAAGAGGTCCCATTACCCGTCCCGGCAGTTGTTGCTAACTAGGGTCGGGCGGGCGCCTTGTATGGGCAAGGAAACTGGTTCGCCCATGCAAGCAGCGGGCAGCAGGCGGCAGGCAGCGTTTCGTAACCTACACGCTACACACGCCGCGCCGCGAGACGCGTCCTCGAGGCGAGCTTTCAAGGACTATACACTTTCGGGACCGGCTCCGATCGAGAGATCGATGTATGGATATACCTCTTAGCTTTAAAAACGCAAAATGACAGCGCGGATGGCAATAATAATGAAAATTATATATATGTATACATATATATATATATATATATATATATATATATATATATATAAATATATATATATATATATATATATATATATATATATATATATATATATATATATATATATATATATATATATATATATATATATATATATATATATATATATATATATATATATATATATATATATATATATATATATGTTACCCTGGACTGGTACCTGAAGCGGAGGGCTGATCGCCTTTCTTTCATGTGTAAACGATCAAGATAACACTGCGTTTCTATGAAGCAGTGCCCTATGCACCATTGGGGTGCGGATAAGGGTTTTATTATTTTATTATTATATATATATATATATATTTGTCAAAATGTAAAAATAAATCCTAAGTGGAGAAAATCCAGCTTTGTGAGCAAAATGTACACACTCAACATAATGCTATTATTTTAATCGATTATTTTTATTAGTTTTCGTCCTATACCCAGCATGCCATTTTTTATTTTTAATATTTATGTATTTTTGTTTTTGATATTTTTAGGAGGTAAGTAAAAGAAATAGTTTTAAATTTGTACCGGTAATATTATGTTCTTAACTTTGGTATAGAATTAAAGTTTTGAACGTAATACATCAATTCGTATGACGACATTTAGTACAAAATTCATGTTTGTGTGCGTGTGTGTGTGTGTTTTATGGACGCAGGCAAATATTTATGTTTACGTACGAGATTCTAATTATTTAAGCGAAAACGAAAGGTTTCAAATCCTGTCGCCAGATGGGACTTATCGTTTCGTAGCGTTAATCTGTTGAGAATAATTATTCATAAATCTTATTTTAGTGCGAATCGAGGATATCATTCAAAGGTGAAATTTGTATCAATTCATTTCGTAATCGATCTTGCAAATAATTATACTAGTAAACCTTTCAAGTTAACTTCTATAAATATTGTGAATGGTTTGAGGGACTGCGCGCTTCTGTATAATCGGCCATACAGAGTTCGCAAACCATATAAATATCAAGATTACAATATTCCTACGATAACTATATGGTGTTTTTTTTATATCAATGATAAATTCCATTTTTTGAGAACAAAAGTACTATACTGATTTCTTAAGACATTGTTCCCATATTTATTTAAAGGTGTCCAGTTTTCTTGCGCATATATAGCGCCTGCCCGACCCTAGTTAGCAAACAACTGCCAGGAACGGTAGTGGGACCTCTTTACTCTTTGATTATCTGCTAATCTGGTACCTACAGAGCTTAAATTGTTCAACGGGTTGTCGATCGAGTCCTGGCCAAGACAATTATTTAAAATAATTACAATAAACGGAAAATAACACTAACTAAATAATCATCACGCCGCTTTCTCATAGAGGTAAACAGAGATAATAGAACGCCAGATCAATCTGTCTTTGCAGACAATTTTCGCTTCTTCCACATACATGGATATCTCATACACACCCGCCGATTATTCCGACTCCTGACCTGACCCCTCCCAAGTATTTGAAATACTTGATCATGCCAAGTTTTCCTCGGTCTTCTTCTTCTCATATTTCTTACAACATTCGTATAGTAAATTTGTTATACTGTTCTTTCTCATTATTCACTATCACGCCGCTTGAACGCAGGGTAGGTAAAAGGTATATAATAAAATAATGATAAAACCCTTATCCGCACCCAAATGGTGCATAGGGCACTGCGTCATATAACGCAGTGTTATCTTGATCGTTTACACATGAAAGAAAGGTGATCAGCCCTCTGCTTCAGGTACCAGTCCAGGGTAATATTGAATAAATATTACAGTGAGAAAATCACTTATATTTATTTGAACCTCCCTGGGAATCAAACCTGGGACCTCCAGAACGGTAGCCGAGCGTGCTGACCATTACACTACGTTGGCAGACAAAAGGTATATGCAATATATAAAATGTAAATTCTCTAAAAAAATCGGGCGTGGTAAGACATATTGCCTCTACGGCGGTCGGCCAGTTAATGAATTCTGTCTTGCATTGTAACCTCTCAAGTAAGTAACTAACTACCCATCACCGCTTCCTCGAAGGGATAGACAGAGAGAAAAGGACGCCACCGTAATTTGTCTTTGCATACAATCTACACCTCTTTCTCTCTCTCAGGCTTCTGACAACTTTTAATTAATCAAATAACTTGATTCACAAAATTTTATTGCAATCAAAATATTGTTTTTACTTAGTTATTTTTTAACAAAAATAAAAGTATTATTAATATAAAACCTTTTATAAATTAACAAATTTTTATGTCTACCGGTTACGAGACGTAACCGTCTCTTCGTCAGGACAATCACAACCACAGCATGCAAACAATACTACCCTTCACTACCATAGCACTATTTACACATTATTTACATTATTGTGTAGTTTTAAGTGTGTAAATAGTGCTATGGTAGTGAAGAGTAGTATTGTTTGCGTGCTGTGTTAGTGATTGTCCTGACGAAGAGACGGTAGACATAAAAATCTCGGTGAGTGGTTAAATACTAATATTACTAACATTTTCGTAAAAAAATAACTAAGTAAAAATGACTAACCATAAAGTAAATGTTTTAAATATTAATAATATTGACAATAATATTGTTTTTAATTCGTACCTTTTACTCATTGAAGACCCATCTGGAAAGAGTTTAGCTCGTCGCACATACTTCCATTGTTGGGACAAAAACGGAACTACCATTCGGTGTGCCGCCGTATGAGTATGTATATTATAGTTGTGTGTGTGTGCTGAAAACATTTCGCTCACTCCTTTCAAGAACGTCATAAATCAAAAATCGTCATTTTTCAGTTGTGCATGTTTTCGGAATGCCCAAAAAATGTACTATATCCCTGCAAAAGAGGCATATTTTTAATTTAATATTTACCAGCTACAGGGCAGAAAATGTTGTTTTTGCATTTTGAAGAAAAGGTATTGTTTAATTATTTTGTTGAATATATTGAATACTTTTCAAACGGAGAAAAAACCTTCAGGTTTTACCTAAAAAGATCTGTTGCACAGTAAAAAGTTCAATAAGTGGCTTGATATTTATTTTTAATACATTGTGTTATATTTTTAAACATTAAAAACGTCCTCCTGAAAAATCAAGTTTTTTTATTTATGACGTTCTTGAAAGGCGTGAGCGATATGCGTTATCCACCATACGTACGTAATGAACCCATATATCTCTCATAGGTTATCCTATTGTACCTGACTGTATCTAAAGATTGTACCTATCACGTGTAGATAAATTAAACAATGTGTTGAGGGTCGTAGGGTTATCTGGAGCTACATCCAAAATTTTGCATACGTTTGTCCGACAGCCTTAGATCAAAGCATCGATTGTATCTTGAAATATATTCATTCAGTTCTTGCACGTGTTTTGATATATTTGTCACAGTAAGTGCGTCATCTTTAACAAAAAATTACGTTAGTTAAGAAGCCATTTTAAAAAAATACTAAACATTTTCTACATACAATAAAATAATATTTATATTTGTCCCTTAGAAACATTAAAAAAAATTCACGCATCCGTGGAAGACTGGATGTGAGTGACATTAATAGTAAGGTAGAAGAAAGGTAATTGAGGTAGTATGGGCACAAAGGACGTAGAAAACCTGAACATATTGTAAACCAGGTGAACCAACATAAGATAAGAGTTACTAATATAAGAGTTTATGCTTAATAAAAAGCTTCTTCACATCTCACCAATAGATGTCTCTAGTGAAGTTCTAGTGATTCAAGAACAAGGTTTCTAAATTGGTTCATATATATAGAACTTCCAAAAATTTGAGTAGCGTAGTTGTCAATAATGGGTACAATTGGTGAATGTTACACGTGTGTAAAGTGATAACTTAAACCTACTATGACGGTCGTCAGCCCCGTAAACGCCCAGACTTCCGTATTCTTCTTCATCTTTGTTGAGATGTAAAAAAATAATATGAAAATAACTCCTGTAATTGGAGATAATCCACATTTTGTGGACAAGTATTTGGACACACTCAAAATGTTGTAGGACTTTTGTGATTTTTACTATTTTATGGACCATAATAAGTTAAAGGGCGGAACATAATTAAGGCAAACGTAATTTTTCACCAACTGCGAGTACTCTCTGCAATGAAATTAAATAATGTAATTCAAAACAGTGTCCAGTGTTCTTTGTTTGTTTGCAAAGTTATGCTAGAAAACTCAGCTCTTAATGGTGTTAGCGTGCATAAATAATTTAAGTTTCAACTTGGAGATTTCTCGGTGAAAATTCTCACTGTTAACACTTATCAAATGAGTGCAAAATATATAAATCTACATAAAGCATATCGCTCACTCCTTTCAAGAACGTCATAAATCAAAATTTGTCAATTTTCTGTTGTGCATGTTTTCGGAATGCCCAGAAAATGTACTATATCCCAGCAAAAGAGGCATTTTTTTAACTTAATATTTACCCACTCCAGGGCAGAAAGTGTTGTTTTTGTATTTTGAAGAAAAGGTATTGTTTAAGTATTTTTTTAAATAAACTAAATATTTTTCAAATGTAGAAAAAACCATCAGGTTTTACTTAAAAAGATCTGTTGCACAGTAAAAAGTTCAGTAAGTGGCTTGATATTTATTTTTAACACATTGTATTATATTTTTTAACTTTAAAAACGTTCTCCTGAAAAATCAAGTTTTTTGATTTATGACGTTCTTGAAAGGAGTGAGCGATATGTCCTCTAGCTATTTCAGTCCCAAAATGAGCTTTATAAACACCTTCCTTGTTTCTTTACGTTTCTCGGTTCGAACCCACCCTACCACAATTTGATAATACCTATTTCTAATAATGAGCCGCTTAGCCTCACAGAAATAGTATGAAATTGAAATATTGTTGTAAATAATAAAAAGACCAATATTTCTCTTTTAAAAATAAAAAAAAAAAACAAACCTTTTCTCCCTCTCCCTCTCTTACTACTTCTCCCACTTCCACTCCCACTACTTCATCTCATTTTCTTTGTCTTTCATTTTAATTTGCCTACCCTGCCTAATTCTTGTCATGCAAAGGACTTTCTTTATAGTTAATTTACTAGAAAAACGTTAAATCCCACTATTAACATATTTAGTAAAATACCGTTATATTTGTCCTCTTTGTTAACGAAAACGAATATAAAATATCATGCCATCAGGAATTTAAAATCAACCCCTTTATTATGGAAAAGTTTAAAAAGCAACCCTTAAAATCTTTCTTATTACGCTTTTTATGAAAACCTTCAGGGCAGATTATTTAAATCAGGGGCTCTTAAAATTTGGATGAAAAGAAATTTAAATTTCTACCTAATTCACTTTGTCGAGGGATGATTCTGAAGTGCCTCCATTTTAATGAAATCGTTAATTTTGACAGGTACCTAGCTAGACAGAAATATAAGGATATTTTTACATTTAAGAAATTTCCGAGAATTTGAGGTTACTACCGAATTATGAACAATTTGATCCTTCTTAATAATGCAATGGTACTTTTTGTACTTGAAAAATTAACGGAAATTTGTATTACCAATAAATATATCTAAATATTGGTTAATTATTTTAAATTGTAAATGAAAACCCTTGTTTTTTTTACCACGTGAGTATAATATGTATATATTTTAATGACAAATAAATAAAAATAATATTTTTATCTAGTTAAAAATAAATACAGTAAACCCCCTTGTAACGTTGAGATGGGTGCAGCGTTATCAAATTAAACGTTTTAGGGATGTTATTTTTTTTAATTGTTTTTATATATTTAATCAGCAGAAATTCCCTATAACATTCTCTCCGATAACGCGGTTCCTATCTCAATGTTATATGGGGGGTTACTGTAAAATACTCAAGTGGTAAAAAACAAGCGTTTTCATTAACAATTTAATCTTACCTCAAAGTGAATGCTGAAACAATAAATAAAATCGTTTATTGTGATGAAAACCATTATTATTTGTTTTTTGAATACTTTGATACCAACAAGAGAACTATAGAAAATGCATTTAATAAAAGTTCACTATAGTTGGGATTCTCGACTCGAACAATAATCGTACAATCGTGTAAGTGGTCAGACTATACGAGTACAGTAACGATTATTAGTTCAAAACGATCTCGCCATGAAAAAGCAAACTAACATGGTATCTCTTCCTCGAAAATAGCTTAGTAAATAGTTAAATTAAACTGTACTAGTATTTTTTGCTACGCTCAGTAACAATTGGATGCTCATGTGCGCGCTTTGCTGGATAAAATACAACGAAATTCTAGATAAACGAACCATACAGCAAAAGACTTCACGATTCTATATTTTGCAAATATTGTGATAATGTATTTTATTCACAACATTTTAAGTGTGGCCAAATACACAGAAATCTGGGTTTTATCCACTTAGCAATTATTTTTACATTTTTACATCTCAACAAAGATGAAGAAGAATATGGATCTGAGTATTTATAGGGCTGGATATTTACCTATCATAGGCAAGTTAAGTGATCAGTTTACACACGTGCAACATTCACCAATTCTACCCATGATTGACAAACACACTACTCAAATTCTTGATTACAAACATTTCAACATTTTGATTTTTTAACCATCCTGGATGTTTTTTTTCTATATTCAGTCAAGTCATCATTCGACCAGCCTGATATAACGAATTAAGTCATCCTACCGCGTTTTAGTGCGATTCATATAAATAAGACTGAAAGCACTTGGGTACACCATTTATACTCTCCCAACACTAAATTGGGTATGCAAATGAATGAAGTTACTACTCGCATACATGTAGATACTACTTTCCTCTGCAGATTTTATTCTGCTACTTCCAGTGTATGAAATTTCAAGGATCCAGGAGAAGAACGATCAGAGACATTAGAAATAAAATATGCAATAATACTTGTTGACGTGATGTAGGTTTGATTGGTGTTCTGACTTCATTTGGGGTCTCGGTTTACGAATCTTAAGTTGGTTTTTTAGTTATAAAATCAGGGTTACTCAAAATCACAGGTTTGTATGCTTTTGTAGCATAATGGTAAGAGCATTTAACTCCAATTTGATTCAAAACTAATCAACCAACTGACCCTCAAAACGCTTCCCCGCAAAGTTAGTCAGAGATGATAGAACACCACGCCACTCTGTCTTTGCAAACATTCTTCGCCTCTTACCCATTCATACACCTCTTTGATTATTTTGACTCCTGACCTGACCGCTTTCAAGTATTTGACATACCTTACCAAGCCAAGTTTATCTCGATCTTCCTCTGCTCCTTTTTCCAACTAAATTTGCTTCATAAATGTGTTATACCGTTCCTTCCTCACTCATTCGTTCCACGTGTCCAAACAATCTCAACACATCTTTTTTAATTTTATCGATAATAGTAATCTCAGCCTTGTATTCTTTCCTTAGTTTACTGTTCGAACATCTATCATACATCGATTCACCACTCATTCATCTGAGGGATCGTATGAGCGAATGAATTCAAAATGCTATCTCTTGAATGTGTGGCAAAACGATGTATAATAGATGTTCGAATGATGAAATGAATACAATGACTTTATCTATTCCTTCATTGATTTCTACTTTACTATATTTGCATGCATTATCGATGAGATGTGTTGAGATGGTTAAGACACGATAATCGAGTGAAGAAAGATTAGTAAAACAAATTTATGAAGCAAATGTGATTGGCAATAGAAGCAGATGAAGACCGAGGAAAACGAAGCATTATCAAGTATTTCAAATGCTTGAATGTGGTCATGTCAGGAGTGAAAATAATCGGTCGGTATGCATGAGGAATGCATGCATGTGTAAAATGCGAAGATTATTTCCAAAGACATATTGGTATGACGTTCTATTCTCTCTGCCTACCCCTGCGGTAAGGCAACGTGGCTGTTAATTATTAAACTGGTAGGGATGATTTAAATAAATAAAAAATTCGCATTTATTTTTTAATATACAATTTATATTTGATCCTTATGACACCAGACTCTCTTCGTGGTAATAATATCTCACAGAGACAAAATTTGTGCTTAAATAAATGTAATGTGGATTTTTATTCTAGAAGTCAGAAACAGAAACTTTCCAAGGATTTCTGCTTCTTACCCTTACGAGGATCAAATGGTGCATAGGGCACTACATAGCATAGAGATAGTGTTACATGAATCATTAATTACTTAATGGCAAAATGATCAGTCCTGCGCTTCGGGTACCAGCCCAGAATGGTATTAAATAAATATCAGAGTGAAAAAAAAAGTTTTGTTGTTGTTTTTTTTGGAATTACCTAACGTCCAAGTGACTCTGAAATCTAGCTGCGGCTTATGCAACCCCGTTTATCATGTCCCTACTCAGGCTTCAACTTTATAAGTTTCTCAGCCTATGCCTACTGGTGAGTGAGAGTGAGAGTTTTTGTTGTTTTTACTCCTTCACAAGTAAAGTAAAAGTGTACGTATTTGAAAAAAGTTATTTATTTTTTCTTTCTTTTCCATTTAACCGTTCTGAGCCACAGCAACACTATCTAAGCCAGCTAGTAAAAAAATGAAATAAGTCATGAAAATTCCTTACCTCCTTAACTAAACTCCCTTTTTCCTTTGCTGTCCTTATTATCTATTTGCAATTTACGTTTTTTTTATATTCAAGTACTATCTATCCTCTTATTGCTAACAGCTAAATAAGGTATCAAACGCTTTGACTAATATCACTAGTCTGTTTTTGGTTGGTTGGAAGATGTTGCTTTTTAGCAATAAGTTCGCCAATGTACTCATTCATTTTCTGTTTAAGTTTAAATAAATATTTAAAAAAATAAATTCAACTATTTCACAATTTCAAAACTTCTTTATCTCGAGAAGCGTTTAGTACAAAAATATTTTTAAAAACTTCATCAGATTGAAAAAGCTTTCTTGAGTAACAATAAAATTGAAAGCTTTCCAGAGACGTCAACTAATAAAGAGGAAAGAGATCTGTCAGACAAACTAATAGAAAACTTTATATTTGAAATGTTCCTTTATTTATTTTTATACGCTTTCATAAATATGATTTTTTTATACTCTTTTGTCAAAAGTTGATGAAGAATACCATAGTGATGGGCGTATTAAAGTTTTTTTTTAAACATACTACCGCGAACAATATTTTCTTTACAAAGATATTCTTAACTGTTTTTATTTTAAGATATTTACATAGTAATGTTTAAAAACGTAATAAATCAAAAAGTTTCACTGGAAAATATTTTCATTTTTGATTGACATGATATTTAGGATTTACAACATTTTGAGTGTGTCCAAATACTTGTTTACAAAATCTGGATTATCTCCAATTAAAGGAGTTATTTTCATATTATTTTGTGAACAAGTATTTGGACACATTAAAAATGTTCTAAATAAATTATCTGGTCAAATTATAAGCTTAATAATAAAAATGAAAATGGTATTTTCTGGTGTTTCTCATGTGTGTGATTATAATCCAGGGTTTGGACCTCACATACTAATATAAGAGTTTCTGCTTAGTAAAAAGCTTCTTTATATCTCACCAATAGATGTCTCTAGTGAAGTTCTAGTGATTCAAGAACAAGGTTTCTAAATTGGTTCATATATATAGAACTTCCAAGAATTTGAGAATTGGTGAATGTAAACTGATCACTTTAACCAGCCTATGACGGTCGTCAGCCCCGTAAATGCCCAGAATTCCATATTATTCTTCATCTTTGATGAGATGTCAAAAATAATATGATATTAAGGATGTTTATTTTTATTTTTAATGAAAACTTAATTATATTTCTTTGACAATTTTTATTTTTATAACTCCCATCCATATAAAATAGCAATATAAAATCTATTTGGTTTTTTTTAAGATGGGAATTGCATTCATTATTTACCTTGCTAATTATGTACAAAGTTTATAGATCATTTAGTGGATTTTTGTTTCTTCTTGCTAATTAAATATGTTTTCATTTGATTGTGTGTTGGGAACAGGAGGAATAATCTAGTATGGGCCAATCGGGAACTTAAAAATCTACGTGTTAAAATTTAATGTATGATGGAATAAAAAAAGTTAAATATATAATATATGTAAATATATTTTTTTATTGAAATGCTTATTGTCATATGGAAATTATCCAGAAGAATTCTTACCTTTGTTACATTTTTGACATCTCGACATAGATAAAGAAGAATATGGAAGTCTGGGTATTTACAGGGCTTACGATCCGTCATAGACTGGTTGAGTGATCTCTTTCCACACATCTAACAATTACCATTCTACCCGTGATTGACAATTACACAACATTTTCGGAACTTCCAGATATGTTTATTAATCTTGTGACACAGTACACGCGAGTTCACAACAGCCATCTATGATGAAATGAGGAAAGGTTTTATTACCTTACCTCTGTCCGCCTCTGTGGTGTTATGGTTAGCGTGTATACCTACCGTTGATAAATATCAATATTAGTGATGGTACATTCTATTATTTATTTAATATACATATATTAACCTGGACAGGAGTAATTGCAACATTAATAAGCGCACCTTGATTTCATGTGAGTAACGATCAAGATAACAATGCGTCAATACAATGCATTTCCCTATTCTTTATCGGTTAGAATGGTTAGAATGCTTTTTCTTCAAAAAGTACACATGACAGCACCATATGTTTATTTCAAAATATCTGAATATTACAGTATAATGAAAATCGTAGCATTTTTCTCTCAGAATTTGTAAAAAAATCTTTTTTTTTTTTTAATAACATTTAGTTTTTTTTATATTAAAATATGCATTTTTAAATATTGGTATGCATTTATTCAAACTTCTCTATCTCACACCTGTCAAAAGATAAATACTTGGCACATGACAGCACCATCTGTTTATTTCAAAATATCTGAATATTACAGAATAATGAAAATCGTAGCATTTTTCTCTCAGAGTTTGTAAAAAAATCCTAAAAAATATTTTTTGATGACATTTAGTTTTTTTCTATAAAAATATACATTATTCAAATATTGGTATGCATGTATTCAAATTTTTCTATCTCACACCTGTCAATAGATATTTAATTTATGATTATCCTAGGCTGAGTCCTTTATTATATTTGAAGGGATTTCTCCCGTATACGAGTATACTGTAAAGTCCTCACTCGGGGTGATGTTCCCAACTTGACTGGAATAAAGGACAGAAAAGCGTAAAGCCTCTGGGAGGCTTCTCGGGGGTTGGAAACTCGGTAAAGGATTATAAGGGAGTAGAAAAAGTGGGATTATGAGGCTTAGTGCAGTTTTTAAAGCTTACCCCCATCTGGCGCATACGAGCAGCGTTAAGCAATTTTCAACCAAGTTTTTAATACCTTCTCTTCTCCTGACTATTATACATATTATATATATCATATTATACAAACCATCCTCCATGATAGATGCTAGTTTTCTACTCCGATACAAAAATAGCTAGACGATTATATTTTATTGAACGTTTCTAATTCTAAAACCAACAACAATAGTTAGACGATTAGACAATACATTAGACAATATATTAGACAATATAAGACAATAGCTAACAATAGCTATACAAAAATAGAGAGACGATTATATTTTACTGAACGTTTCTTATTATAAAACTAACTAAATAACTAATGTTATTTTTTAACATCTCAACGTAGATGAAGAAGACTGTGAAAGTCTGGGCATTTTCGGGGCTTAAATTCCCATTTTTCTTCATCTTTGTTGAGATGTCAAAAAATAAATATGAAAAATAACTCCTATAATTGGAGATAGTCCAGATTTGTGAACAAGTATTTGGACACATTCAAAATGTTGTAAACTAACTAATGCTTTAGTTTTTATTCAAACCCGAAGATAGAAGCACGTATAGCTTCCGAAACTAGTCGTTAAAATATAATACTCAATTTTTATTAAAAAAACTAATTTGTTTTTTATAATTTATCTAACTTACCATCACAACGCTTCTCGCAGGGGTGGGCAGAGAAAATAGAATGCCACACCAATCTGTCTTTGCACACTATTTTCGCCTCTTTTAATTTCACGCACCGCCTCATACGTACCCGTCGATTATTTCGACCGCTAACCTGACCACTTTCAATTATTTGAAATACTTGAAAATATCAAGTTTTTTTCGGTCTTTCTCTGCTTCTATTTATAACAACATTCATCTCATAAATTTGTTTTACAGTTCTTTCTTCACTCATTCATATGCCTAAAATATATACATCTCAACGCACCTTACTTAATTTTATCGATAATGCTTATGCCTTATTACCTTACATTTATTCCTTATTAAGAAGAGTTCTTTACTGTGGTGTGGACATGTGAAGCGAATGGATAACGAGAGAATGACTAAGAAAATATATGTGGCAAATGCGAGCGGGAAAACAAGACGAGGACGACCGAAAAAGACTTGGCACGATCAGATCGATTAGAACCTAAAATCCGGTGGTGTTAAAAGTCTGCGTAATCAGAGGGCATGTATGACTAGATGTATGGATGTGAAGGAAGCGAGGAGTGTATGTCAGGACAGAAGAGTGTGGCGTTCCATCCTTTCTGCCTACCCCTGCGGGGAAACGTCGTGATGGTACTAGTACAAGTAGTATTCCTTATTACACCATTCTTACACCTATCATACATCGTTTCGCCAAACAATCATTTAATATTTTCACAATATTTTGAGTGTGTCTAAATACTTGTTCACTTATTGTTGTTATGAAAAAAGTATTTTCTGGCATTTCTTATGTGTGTGATTGCAATCCAGGATTCGGACTTCACATACTAATATAAGAGTTTCTGCCTAGTAAACAGCTTCTTTACACCTCACCAATAGATGTCTCTAGTGAAGTTCTAGTGATTCAAGAACAAGGTTTCTAAATTGGTTCATATATATAGAACATCCAAGAGTTTGAGTAGTGTGGTTGTCAATAATGAATGGAATTGGTGAATGTTACACGTGTGTAAAGTGATCACTTAAACCAGCCTATGACGGTCGTCAGCCCCGTAAATGCCCAGACTTCCATATTCTTCTTCATCTTTGATGAGCTTCCAAAAAATAATAATAAATATATAGTAATATTTCTAAAAAAATTGTTATAAAAATGGAATTATAATAATTATTCGATGAGTAGAATTTCATTACTTCTTGAAATAACGTTATTTCAAAGCACTAAAAACCCGACCGTTAAAAATACGTTGTAAAAAAATGTTCCCACTAAATCCGCTCCACGAATTACTTATAAAAATGAAAAATTCCTTCATTTACCTTGGCGCCATAATAAGGGAGGCATTTCAATAAAAATTAAACCAATATAAGGGTTGAGGCGGTGGAAGCCAAAAGACGGAACAGAAAAAGATGACGCCGTGGAAAACGGGAAATTCTTGGCCTTCTTAAAGGAGACTCCCTTTTTCAGGGGGAGATTAAAATAAATCGAGGATTAAAGTGTTTATTTTTCCACCCTTAATCTCCGGTTTAAGCTTAACTTACGTCGGTCTTTTACGACTCGCTGTTGGTGATAGATTTCTTTTGTATTTTTTACGTATTATACGAGTCATTGTATTATCCGTCTACGTATTTTTAATTCAAAAGATTAATAAAAATTCCACAAATTTTTCTCGTATTTTTTTAGTTATAAATATTCTCTATTTTTAACTAAATTATTTTAATATTTAAATAAACAATTCTGCTTACCGTATTCACCATGTTTTTTTGAGTATATTCAGATTATCACAACTGTACAATATTTTTTTTGAGTATGTTTTAATATTTACTCTCAAATTTTGTATTTTTTCCAAATTTATTATTTCAGTTAAGAAAACATTTTATTTATTATATTTGTCCGCCTCCGTAGTGTAATGGTAAGCACGCTCGGCTACCGTACTGGAGGTCCCGGTTTCGATTCCCAGGGAGGGTGTCAAATGAATATAAGTAATTTTTATACTCATTCAATACTACCCTGGACTAGTTACCTGGAGCGGAAGGCTGATCACCTTGATAACACTGCGTTTATGTGATGATAACCCTATGCACCATCGGGTGCGGATGAGGGTTTTAATATCTTATTATATGAAAACATTTATCTAGATACCTATTCACAAATCAAATCAAATAAGCGTGGCGGCAACATTGTTTGATACCTATCTCAAATAATGAGCCGCTTTAGCTCACAGAAATAGTGTGAAATTGAAATACTTGTGTAAATAATTAAAACACAAATATTTGTATTTTAAAAAAAAAAAAAATTCGGGAATTATCTTGCGTACATTTCGTGAAGGTTTCTGTAAATAAAAAAAAATTATCTCAACCATAGATTTTTCCGAAGAAATAAAAAATAATTAAATGGAAGATGTTAATAAAATAACAAAAATACACATAATTATTTCATTTTTGAATCGTTCAAGTCCTGTGGCTTGAAAAATAAAGAAGATTTTCAAATGACAAACCTTGTTTTTATTTTTTTATTTTTTGCAATCAACAAAAACAGACTAATTTTATACTCATTGTCCACAGTCCAATGCAAAATAAAATGATTACAATCGTTTTTATATCAAAGGGGAAAGTTGGTAGAGCGCTTGGGGAAATATAGAATAGGAAAAGGTATAAAAAGTGAAAGTACTATAATGAATTGCCAGCGAGCAGCGCAGCGCACTGAGCCGGTAGGATTATATTATTAATCCCCAATAAATTCACATCAAACCGGACCAACTTTTTCTTTGTGGTGTCCTGTGGCAGAATTGGAATAGATTCATTTTTCTTTTTATCTGTCATCACAACAAGTGAATTGACACTATGGATTTCTAGAGATTATTACAAAATATAAAGATACTTAAAATAATTGTTAACATATTAGATAAAAGCGGTATATATAAAATTTCTTGCTGTGACTGCGATAAAAAATATACTGGCCAAACTGCGAGAAGTCTAAGAATTAGAATAAGAGAACATCGCCGTGGACTAACAAGTAATTATTTTTCGGAATTTGCAAATCATATCATGGAAGCTAACCACTCATTTGACTCTCATACACTTAAATTATTACACTCTGTTACAAATAAAGGTCAAGTCATGAATAATTTAGAAAATTTAGAAATACATAAAAAAAATTAATTCAGATAAAACATTAATTAATAATATACTGTTGATTTATTAAAAATAACAAAGCTGAGTTAAGCATTATCGATAAAATTAAGAAAGGTGTGTTGAGATATGGTTTGGACATGTAGAACGAATGAGTGAGGAAAGAACGGTAAAACAAATTTATGAGGCGAATGTTATTGGGAAAAGAAGCAGAGGAAGACCGAGAAAAACATGGCACGATCAGGTATGCCAAATACTTGAAAGTGGTCAGGTTAGGAGTCGTAACAATCGGCGGGTATGTATGAGGAGATGCATGAACGCGGAAGAGGCGAAGAATGTTTGCAAGGACAGAGTGGTGTGGCGCTCTATTCTCTCTGCCTACCCCTGCAGAGAAGCGGCGTGATGGTTAGTTAGTTAGTTTTTTTACTGTTTCAAAATACGTCACCATTATTATCAATGTTTCCTTTTACAAAAAATCTTGTTCCTTAACCCCCCTCCCTTTATTTATTAACCTATATATCCACCTAAATATATTTTTGTTCGTTATTTTTAATTTGTACCAGAAGATGAAAACAATTGTCGTTTTTTAAACTAGTCGTAAATATAAATAAAACTATTTAAAGCGGTTTATTCAAGTGTTTAATTTTAAAAAAATAATCATGTCATTCCACAAAGTTAATGCCGAATCAATAAATAGTTTAAAATAATTGAGTTGTTTTTTTTTATATTTATGAGTTGACTAAAAAAAATCAAGGATTTATAACATTCATAGTATGTGTATCTTTAAAATATAAGTAAATAATAAAACTACCCGTCGTAGGTTGATCTAAGTGATCACTTTATACGAGTGTAACCTTCGCCAGTTAGAAGTTATATTTACCCATCCATTGACACCAAGTTTTTGAGTAGATTAAGAATTCTTAATATTTCACCTATCATAGGCTGGTTTAAATAATTAAGTGATCACTTAAACCAACTTACGATGGGTCGTAAGCCTAGTAGATGTCACGATTCCATATTCCTCTTTATCTTTGTTGAGATATCAGTGTATACATTTAACTTCTAAGTGAAGAAATCCTGATTTGCAAAAAAATATTGTGGATATATTATAAAAATTATTATATTTATGTTATAAAATGTGTAAAGGTCTAATGTCCGTTGCATTATTAAACATTTAAAATATGAATTAAAGAATAGCAAATAAAAACCTATCAGCGGAAGCTAAACTGGCAGTGCACAACGGAGTCCTGGTTCCAACTCTAATGTATGGAAGTGAAACATGGAGTTGGCAAAAGAAGGATGAAAGTAGACTGAATGCAGTCGAAATGCGATCTCTCAGAAGAATGTGTAACAAAACGATGTATGATAGATGTGCGAATAGTGAAATAAGGAAGGAATGCAAAGCTGAGATAAGCATTATCGATAAAATTAAGAAAGGTGTGTTGAGATGGTTTGGACATGTAGAACGAATGAGTGAGGAAAGAACGGTAAAACAAATTTATGAGGCGAATGTGGTTGGTTGGAAAGCAGAGGACGACCGAGTCTTGGCACAATCAGGTATGTCAAATACTTGGTCAGGAGTCGTAATAATCGTCGGGTATGTATGAGGAGATGCATGAATGTAGAAGAGGCAAAGAATGTTTGCATAGACAGAGTGGTGTGGCATTCGATTCTCTCTGCCTACCCCTGCGGGGAAGCGGCGTGATGGTTAGTTAGTTAGTTTTATGATTAGAATATATAAAATATGGAATATTATAATGGGAACCATCTACTTTTAAGTTTTTATTTTAATGTAAGCAATAGAATTTCCATAAATTTAATGGAAATATCTGAAGTATGACATATTTTCATGTATGAGACAATGCAACTTTTCCACGTGCTATTAATAATGCATTCTACCTTTGACCAAAGAAATAAATACATTATTCAATTATACAAATGCTTCGAAACTTTTAAACAAATATGTCGATATAGTGTCTAATATTTTCGAATTTCATTGTGATTTATATGGTTTATTTGATAATACACCAGAAGATGGAAAGAATATTCTAGAACTTCTTATGACCCCTGTCAGCATATGTGTATAGGTCACTGCATCGATTCGACGCGGTGTGAACTCGAATTTCCTGCGTTCCAGATTCGTCAATAAAGTAGAGGAGTGTGTTTCATGAGATGCAGAAAATACATTATTTGGCATTAAATTAGCATTGATTTTGCATCAAATCTGGAATTTCGCAAAATAAAGTATTTAATTATTTGGCATTCAATTTTTGGAATAACATGATTTAAATATAATAATACAAAAAAGATACATTTTAATATAAATATAAAACTCTTGTTCAAGACCACTTTTTGAGTGATCTGTATCACGAAGTGCTCTATATACTATTGTGTGTGGATAACAATAATAATAACAAGAAGATTAAAAACAATTAAACATTTGGGTCCCGATTTGATAACTGAAGTGAAGCGAGATGCAATTAATCATACTTCAAAAATACGCATAGAAAGATTTGTTTTCTTTTTCTTCTTCTCATATTTTATATATTGAATTAATCGTTTTAGTGACTAGAAAACAAATGACGCTAGATGATAAGACTTATCGTGCATTATGATAGCATCATCGATGGGAAAATAGAAGGTAAGAGAGGAAAAGAAAGACGAGGAAAATATTGGTAATAAGTTTCAATCCAGCTCCAGCATTAACGAAGCTATAATTTTCTCATTCCGATTCATTAAATTTCATCATTAAATTGAATCTCAAAAAAAAACGCAAATGATTTGTATTCACCGCTTTGTATGTATGTATTCATATCCAAGCAATGTATGAAATTGGTATACGTATGTATATAAGGCCCATACATTAGTGGCACGTTCGCCACGCCACATCAATCTTGCCCAAAGAAAATGCATTATTGAACACATAAATAAACCAAAAACCAAGAGTGCACACTTACTGCCGCGTTTTATATGAAAATATGGCGAACGCGAAATAATATTACAGGAGTTTTCTGATTTTCATACAAAAATATACGCGAGGAAAAATCATCCACGTTCTGTAATATCATAGACATTTGGAATTGTAATTTTAACATTTTTCACTTCTTTCGAATTATTATCTTTAGTCAGAAATTACGTTATTTATAAAGTAGGTAACGTATAAGCGAGAGTTTAGGCCAATCCTCACTACCTGAATCTATTCTAAACCTATTAAAACTACCATTTATGTGCTTAAAATTCTGTGAACCCAACGCAGTATCATTCGTTAAGCTTAAAAATTTTCAAACAACAAAATGTAGAAAGATTACATTTTTCACATCTCAACATAGATGAAGTCATACATATACTCGTATTTATGAATTCCGTGTTTTAGTAGTGTGGTTGTCAATCATGGGTAGAATATTGAATGTCACACATGTCTAAAGAGATCAACTAACCTGCCTGTGATAATTCGTTAACCCTGAAAATATCGAGACTTCCATATTCTTCATCTATGTTGAGATGCCGAAAATGTAAAATAACTCCTATATGGAGAAACCCAGATATGTAAGCAAGTATTTGGACACATTTAAAATGTTAAATTTGATATAACTCTACATTTTTTTTGCTTTCTTTCATCAAACAACGTCAGATTGATTATTTATTTTGTTGTATACTAAAAAAATCCATATTTTCAGACGTTTATCTAATTCTTAACAATATCTGTTTTACTCCCAAAAATATTATAAAAAAACTCCTGAAAATGTTACGAAATTTGCGAAAACTCAGGGTGGTAGAAGAAAAAATGTTTTTGATTTTTTTTTACGTTAAAGCTCTTTATTTAAACTCAGATTACATTTAACGTGAACACATTTTTTGCTTAAAACATCGTTTTTGTATTAGAAAAATAAGTTTTTATTCGAAATAAATAAATGGTTTTTGAAAGGTAAGGAAGGAGTTTAAAAAAAACCTTTATTAGCCAAATTCCATTGTATTCTTTTTTTAATTCGAACTCTTGCGTAGCTGGGCATGTACTGTATTTGTAAATTTAAGATAACACCCTTATTAACTTTAGAATAAACCTATATACTTGCACAAATTCTATTTTTTTAATTTCTAGCCCTATCATAAATCGCTCTCTATTCATTCCTCTAGGCTCTAAAGGGTTGCATTTCAACAAGTAGTTGAAACATTTCTCCTGTTTGGAACTCATTTCTAGTTGTCCTGTATTGTAGAAAACTCCATTACTTGGGGGTGGCATAATTGCAAGGACAGGGGATGCGCCACACACAAAGCGCAGTTTTGGTCACCGCAATTCCTTGCTCCATTAATTATCTTGTGGCAACCCTGCTCGTTTGTACTCTAACACCAACGTATTCTTTTTTCCTTCTGTCTACAAATTATTAATGGTCTACAAAACTATATTATGTTATTTCATTTATTGTTTCGGCATTCACTTTGTGGCAAGACATGTTGAAATTGTAAAAGAAAAATACTTTTTTAGAAAAACGTTTTTTACCACTTAAATTTATTTTATTATAACGACTAGTTTCGGAAGCTATGCTTCTATCTTCAGATCTAAATATAAATCTAAATTTATTTTGAATATTGAAAGCATTAACTTTGTGGATCATTGTGATTTAAATATTATTTTGAAAACAAAGTATATTTATTTCTCAAAATAATATGACTTATTTTAGTTTATATTTAGACTTGAAGATGAAAGCATAGCTTCCAAAACTACTCGTTATGATAAAATAAACTTAAGTGGTAAAAAAACAAGTGTTTTTCTTTTACAATTAATATTTTTTAATTATATTTAATAATGTATAATGAAAAAACACAAACAAAATTAAAGTTATATTTTGCTAAAAATACTAATTTTAAGATCACAACCCCCAATCTATGATTGGATTTAAAATGTTTTTATTTAGAAGAGATCCTTTATGTATGGCAAATAAAAATTTTAAATAACTGCAATAAATAAGTGGAGAAACTCATATTTGTGAATAAGTTTTTGGACATAAAAAAATGACATTTGCCCAGACTTCTATATTCTTTTTCATTTATATTGAGAAGACAAAAATATTTTTTATATTATTTAAAAAATATATTTAAAAAAAATATTTGTGTTATTATTTACACAAATATTTCAATTTCATATTATTTCTGCGAGCCTAAGCGGCTCATTATAAAAAATAGGTATCAAATTGTGGAAGAGTGGGTTCGAACCGAGAAACTCTGACTTAAGAGACACTAACCACGGGACCACAACCCGACGTAAAATTGATCAATATTTCTTCTTTAAAAATATGAAATTTGCTCGGGAAAAGCGGGTTAAGTACGAGTATATCAGAAATGTGATACTTTGTCGACAATTCCTTCCTTGTATCACTTATAAAAATAAAAGTATTCACTGCAATATAAAATTCCGCTTTATATCAGGCTCTCTTCAGGACATTTCGTTTTTACGACCGCCTCCCTTCAGTCCGCAAGGGTAGGTACAACTAGGTAGTAAAATTTTCCTTTTAAATATACATACAGGGATGGTCTCTCACTATAAAATTTAAGTAATGACGTACTTATGTCCACGAGTGTAGGCTTCTGGGGAATATAAAAGGTAATATATTCAAGTGTCCTCGGAGGGACTTGGACCTACTCAAAATTGAGATCTGTATTCTTCGGAGCTCACATACAACTAAATCATTTTATTTTTCGAACCATTTTGTTGTATGTTAAAATCATTTGTCACACACTTCCGTAATAAATTAAAAATCAAACACTTTTTTTAAAACATTTAGAGCGTGTCCAAATACTTGTTCACAAATCTGGATTATCTCCAATTATGAGTTATTTTTACATAATTTTTTGACATCTCAGTATGGATCAAGAACATTATGGAAGTCTGGCGCATACTGTGTACAATATATCTAGATGTTTCAAGAATTTGATTGGTGTGGCTATCAATCATGAGTAGAATTGGTGAATGGCTAAAGTGATCACTTAACTAAGCCTATGACGGTCGTAACTTCCGTAAATGCTTAGACTTCCATATTCTTATTGTCCATGTTGAAATATCAAAAAATAATTTAAAACACTTGTTTCTTACCACTTGATTATTATATTGTTAGGGTTAGTTTCAGAAAATACAGATGCTTCCATCTACCGGTTTGACCAAACAGATGTATGCGTTTGTAGTTCCTGAAACTAGTCCTAACAATATAATACTCAAGTGGTAAAAAACAAGTGTATTATTTGTATTTTAATCATGTCTTAAACAAACTGAAACAATAAATTACATGAATTCCGTGCTTATTCACTTAAAATTATATTATTTATGGATTCGGCATTTGATTATGAATGACATGTTGACTATCTTAAAAATTGAACACTTGTATAATACCACTTATTGAGTTTTATTTCATCACACACGACTAGTTTCGAAAACAACTGTTGTTTGCTTCGACAAGTGATTACATAAACTAATTACAATCCAGTTTTAGTAATCACCTGTCAATGAAAACAACTGTAGTTTATACAAGTATTAATTTTTAATATAATCAGTTATAAGTTAGCAGTCATCACTAATGGTTGACTGTCACTTTTATAGTTAATAATAAACCCGTGATTTAAAATAAATAAAATATTAAATAGACATTCACAAGAACCCAAAGAAAATTGTCTGGAAATCGAATTCAGTTTTAAATTCCATGTTCATATTTGTGTAAGGTTTTTCCCTCTAATAAGGAATGCCATAAACGTGCTAGCAAGTTACTAACCTTTATTTTTGAATCCCAAATGAGCGTTCTGCGTTTTCTCTCACGTCGAACTTTACTAGGTTTTCTTTGTTTTTAAACAAAGAAAACAAAGAAACTCAATTTGATTTCACGGCGACCGAATAAGAATTTCAATATTTAAATGTGTAACTTTTAGTGGATGTAAAATATTACATTCATAATAATATTTTAAACAAACTTAGCCGTGAAAAGGAAAACAATAAAATAATACAATTTCACCTGTTAATTTAATTACATGTATATAACCAACAAAATATACAATTATGAATAGTAAATGACCTACTTTGGTCAGAATCTTTACTTTTGACCATACAAGAGTACTATCTAATTTTATATCTTACTTTTCATTAATTTGTAGTTATATCCATCCATTTTTAATTGAAGTTTCACTTGGTAAATATCACTTTTCCTTAACACCCATTAGGACTCATGTTTTGATGCATTACGCAACATTTTCAAACCATTGCGAAATAAAAATTATGATTATCAATGATCTCAACACCCTTTTCTTAATTTTATCGGTGATTTTTGTCTCAGCCTTGCATTATTTCCTTATTTTACCATTCTGACACCTATCATACATTGTTTTGACGCACATTCGTCTGAGAAATCGCATTTCCAATGCATTCAGTTTACTTTATTTTACCAACTCCATGCTTATTAATGGAATTTTCATTAAAATGTCACATTTTACAGGATTTGTGAATACTACATATTTCTTTAAATACGTTTATTGGACAAGCGTTCGAATAGAGAATTTTATTCTCATTCGACGGTGTTTAAAACGGTTTTAATACGGTGTTCGAAAATGATACAGAATGCATCGAAACATATATCATAATAGATTATGAGAAATAAAGGCATTTACCTAGTAAAATTTAAATTGAAAATTAAATCCTTCCGTAAAATGTTGTGCTCATAGCGAAGTTACACGGTACTATGATTTCTTGTAAAATTATTCCGGCGGTGTCTAGTATATGGTAGTATGTAGTAGTTATGATAATGTTGGTATTCCCGTAATGATGCATTGCATAGCTGATTGCGCCTCCTTCCTTGAGGGGAGAAGCCGTGCTTTGAGTTAGCACACAAATCTTGCTTTGTACTGTAATATCCTATATTAACATTACGCTGAAGTGTGAACTGACATTGTCTTTAAATTAAGTTCAAATCCGTACTTTGCATGCATCTTCGTTCGTATAAAGAGTAAGGCGGAGCAAGCTATACTTTTGATCGTTGGATATATTATAAGCTGCTTCCTCTCTAAGTAACAGGGGCTCAGTCTCTTTTTTGGAGAGAACTGCGTTCTTAATTTTAAGATTGTTAGAAATGTTTAGAAAATTAAATAACCTGTAAAAAAAACATTGTTACCATATTAAATAAATTTTAAAAAATAAAAATAAATAAATTCTTAAAAAAATAATTCGCAACTTAGAAGTTTAATGCAAAAGAAATATATATATATATATATATATATATATATATATATATATATATATATATATATACAGTATCTACTCAATGAATTAGGGCCACGCAGAATTTCGCGCAATTTCTCAATTCAAACAGGAATAACTCAGAGAAAACCTTGAATAAAACAACATTGAATTTTATTTACACATGAACACTTTATTACGCTTAAATTATGCATATATTTTCATATAAATATAGTTAGTATTTAGTATTTCCATCTTTGGCAGAAATAACTGCCTCAATTCTTTTTGGCATACTTAAAATGCACTGTTTTATCATGTTTTTTATTTCTTCGTCTTCTGATCAAATTTTTTGAATATTTTTTTTTAGACAGTCTACTGTCGGATTTGGAAATGAGTATACCTTATTTTTTAACATGCTCCATACGTTTTCTATAGGATTAAGGTCCGGAGAATTTCCAGGCCAGGGGAGCAAAGGCAGATTTTTGTTAGACAAAATTTTTATTATTGATTTAGCCCGGTGGCAAGGTGCCCCATCCTGCAAGGTGTATGGACCTTCTGTTGGGTCGAGTGTATGGTAGAAGGGCAATGAAATTCGTTCGAGGACCTGATTATAGGAATTTTGGTTCATTGTTCCTTCCACGAAAAACAACGGCCCAGGTAAATTGTTAATAATACATGACCATATCATTGTTGCAGGGGGGTGTTTGATAACTTTTACCGCACAGGCCTCATTGTAACGTTCCATTGGTGTTTTCCTGACGAATCGACGGCTCTCTGTCACGGCTTCTAACCGGCACTCATCACTAAAGATGACCTGAAAAATAATGAAAATTTAAGTTTAATTCAAATATATAAGTTTATTTACTAAAATGATATGTTGAAAATTCAATTTAAATAAATACCTTTTTCCAATCATCTACCGAGTAATTTCGATGTAGCCTGGCCCATTTTAATCGATCCGCTTTCATTCGTGGTGTCAATTTTGGTACTTTTACAGGGCGCCTGCATTTCAGATTTACTTCGTAAAGACGTCGCCTCAGTGTTGATACCGATATATTTATACCCTCTTCTTCCAATTTTATTTTTAATGTTTTTGCTGATGCACTACGGTTTTCTAAGGCACTTTGAAAGATTTTTCGATCAGTCCTCGGTGTTGTTTTTCTAATCCTACGACAGTTCTTTCGCCGATTGCTGGTGGCGGGTGACTGATTTTTTATTGATTTTGAAATTCTGTCCACTGTTTGACGAGAAACGTTTTCTTTTTTTGAAATTTCTCTATTAGATAGTATTCCTAATTTCAGTAGCACTATAACACTAGACTTTTTTTCCTCAGAAATGTCTTTACTTTTTCCCATTTTGTCCTTTTCAAAAAAAACACTTGTGTTTACAATTTTTTTTTATACTTTACGAACTAAAATTAAAAATTAATTTTTTTTCACAAGACACGATAACTATATAACCTCTCTAAACAAAACAACAACCAGAACTCAAGAAACTTCACTAATAAATGAGATAGGACTATTTTTTGAACTTTCAACTATCTGTCTACCTGGGCTAATTAGGGACCTTTCTCAGAAAAAGGGTTTAAAATTTTGTAAAGGCTTAAATAATCCAGGTATATTTTACATATTATTGAAGGTAATATACATGATATTAGATGTCAATAGAAAACTTAAAGTATTTATGTAAAATAAATATAATAATCCAAAGGATTTCAGAGTATTCATAAAAATAATGGGTGGCCCTAATTCATTGAGTAGATACTGTATATATATATATATATATATATATATATATATATATATATATGTGTGTGTGTGTGTGTGTGTGTGTGTGTGTGTGTGTGTGTGTGTGTGTGTGTGTGTGAAAATACTGCGATCCGATCACTCTTCAGTAACAATATGAAATAATTAGACGAATTATTTGTAGAAGAAATTATAGTTACTTTAAACATAAAAAGGACATCCAATCACAGGTATAGGCTATAAAACTTTACCTGCTCGTGAGTATAAAATATATATATTATAATATAAAATGAATAAGCGGTATTGCATAAGCCATACCTAGATTTGAGAGTCACTTGGACGTTAGGTAATTAAAAAATAATAACTAAATTCAAATAAATATTTATGGTAAATAAAATTATATTCTCGACGGCATACGTATAATATTTTTAGGTTTTTTGTTTTTTTGTTGTATCTCACATTAAATGGTTAATAAATCTACCATTTATAGGTACGTGAAGGATTTTTTTTATTGAAAATAACCCTATGTATTTATTCAAATTAAATTATATTATTGTTAAAAAGTACACATTTTAGGGTATAGGTACGAATTAGTAGCGTCAACGTTCCACACACTAGAACAGGTATGCATTCCCGAGTATTCTGGTCATTGCTGTAAGTCTCCTTTTCCAACCTAATATTCATAGTATTTATTCTACCTAAACCTCGACCTATTTATTCTACCCAAACCTCTTCTGTCCTGCATTTTCATTTACTCAGAGATATTGGTTATATTGGCGTTTAAAAGCAACTTAATCATGATGAATTTATAAAATAAAAATATTTGAAAAACTTTCGCTGTGTAATTGTGACGTAAACTTTTTCGCCTTCGGAAAAATATTTTAAAAGCTTTCTGCCCTAAAGTCCGGGAGGGGGAGAAGTCCTTGGCTATTATCCCTCCATCTATCATATTATCCTGGTACTAGATACCTCCTAACTTATAAAGGCTTCGGCACTTTAGGGTTGACAAAGAAGGTTATATGTCAATCATTTTTATCGAAAAATAATCCCTATCCGTCAGGGTACGTGCGAGGATATAAAAAATATAGATCGATCTAAACTAATCTTATTTATATTGATTTTTTAAGTGAAACCTGATTTTTATTTATTTACAAGCACCGCATTGGCGTGGAAGAGGCGAAGAATGTTTGCAAGAACAGAGTGGTGTGGCGTTCTTTTCTCTCTGCCTACCCCTGCGGAGAAGCGGCGTGATGGTTGGTTAGTTAGTTTAGTTAGCATTGGTATTAATTTCTTGAATGTTTTTCATAGATACTTTGTTAAAAAAATTAATGATATAAGAAAATAAAACTACTTTGTTTTTAACCACTTTTTATGTATATATTGATGTATATATGTATATATTAATAAAAACCATGTTATCATCAGGGTTAAACATGTACGGGTATTCATTTGTTCTTTCTTCAGCAGACATGGGATTTAAATATAATATATTATTCCATTGTATATTATAATATCGGAATGTTTCCCATTATTTCGTGTACTAAAGGCTTTTTACGTTAATTTTAATTTAAATAAACACACATATTATAAATGTATTTTATGAAATAAACAGTATCACTATCAATTGAGAAATTTGCATTAAATAACTAAAAGATACATAAACTTTTTTTATACTATGGACGCATTTCGAATCAATTTCAATAACGTTTCAATGTTCCTTTATAAATGCTACCAGCTACTCCAGGATAGGTGTTTAATAGGTCATCTAGTAATATGAATAAATTGAAACGCGATGAACTTTTTTTTAACTGTCGGTGAAGTTGTCACCCGCATAAAAGCTGTGATTGGAGCCATTTTTAACCATAAGGAATGAATTTAAAATGTTTTATTTACATCTAAGCAATAAAAAATATTCATATTTCTACGCTAGAAAATAGTATTTCGGCTAACAAAATTATCGTATATCTTCGGGGTAATCAAAACTCCAGATGCATAATGAAGCCTCATTTTCAAGTACTACAGTACAAGTTCCAAGAAACAATGAAATGGTTTCATCCATTGCACGATGTAGCTTATTTTAAGAGGACAGTCAGAACAAAAGCCTAGTAAACCACTATTGACTGAGTGGCGGTATCCGATTTTCCGAGCTTTTTTTATCACATATCTACAGTTGCAAGCTTTTTCATACTGCACGTATAAACAAAAGAGTTAGATTTACAACATTTTGACTGTATCCAAATACTTGTTCACAAATCTGGATTATCTCCAATCATAGGAGATATTTTTCATATTATTTTTTAACATCTCATCAAAGATGAAGAAGAATATAGAAGTCTGGACATTTACGGGGCTGACGACCGTCATAGCCTGGTTTAAGTAATCACTTTACACACGTGTAACATTCACCAATTCTACCCATTATTGACAACCACACTACTCAAATTCTTGGAAGTTGAATAAACATGAACCAATTAAGAAACCTTGTTCTTGAATCACTAGAACTTCACTAGAATCTAGTGAAGTTCACAAATATCTGTCATGCTACTTGGTATTGAAATGTTTACCTGATATCTTCAATATTGTAAGATGCGCTATAGTATATTTCGTTGCGCTCGACTAATCGACGATTTGATTCCCGCTAATCGCAAAATGAACTCAAGAAATCTTCTTCTAATTCCTGGTTCCATCCCAACGTCTTTGTAGAGTGTTGGGGTCAGCTCTCCTCGTCCTCAGGTTGTTGGTCCTTTTATCATATACAACGTAAGCTAGGTCATACCTTCGAATCACGCTCTTTCTCCTAGCATCCATGAATATTTTAGTCTTCCTCTAGATGTCTTTCGAGGAAGATCCATGGCAATCGCTTGGTTTACAATATGTTCTGGTTCTCTACGTCCTACGTGCGCATACCATATCATGCCTTTCTTCTACCTTACTCTTTATTTTAAATGAATTCAAGATTTTTTTATTGTAATTTATAGTCTAATAAACTGGCTATTTTTTACGTATGTTACAAAATACCTTCCCTGTCCTAACTTTCTTCTGAAAATATTTTAATTTACGGGTTAATCATTTGAAATATATATTTTTACAACATTAATGTTGTAAATGTTGTTGATGTTGTAAACAAATTATCTGGTCAAATTATAAGCTTAAATAATAAAAATGAAAATTATATTTTCTGGTGTTTATTATGTGTGAAATTATATTCCAGGATTCGGACCTCACGTACTAATAAAAGAGTTTCCGCTTAGTAAAAAGCTTCTTTTCTTATCACCAATAGATGTCTCTAGTGAAGTTCTTGTAATTCAAGAGTAATGTTTCAAAATTGGTTCATATATATAGAACTTCCAAGAATTTGAGTAGTGTAGTTGTCAATAATGGGTAGAATTGGTCGTGTGTAAAGTGATCAATTAAACCAGCCTATGACGGTCGTCAGCCCCGTAAATGCCCAGACTTCCATATTCTTCTTCATCTTTGATGAGATTTAAAAAAATAACACATATTTTTCCTTTATTATTAAACATAACCTAAGAAGTCTGGGGTGAATTCCACATTCACCAAGATTTTGTTTTTATTTATTTTTTATCAAAACACACTTATCCCATACTCTGTTTGTATTTCATATTGTTTGATTGATTTATTACACTTTTTGTAAATAAAATTAATAAAGATTAATCACGGATTAATCACATTAATTTATGTATGTAAGATAAGGGTGGTTTGTCAGGGGACTAGTGTAGACTCCTCTCTTAACGTATTATGCAGAAGCATGAATCATAATATTATGCATGAACTTTTGTTTCTGATACTAGTTTCAACTTCAAATATCCATGGAAATTATGTGCTTCAAAAACTGGCTGGCGAAACAGCGCCTCAAGTCTGAAAATGTTATCCGAAAGGATAGAACGTCACACACAAAAGTAAATCGTGACATACAGCCGTGTCTAGTAATGTAATGTGGATTTTTATTCTGCTTTTATTTCTGCTTCTTCTTACCCTTACGAGGATAAAATGGTGCATAGGGCACTACATACCATAGAGATAGTGTTACATTGATCATTAATTACTCAATGGCAAGATGATCAGTCCTGCGCTTCGGGTACCAGCCCAGAATGGTATTAAATAAATATCAGAGTGAAAAAAAAGTTTTGTTGTTGTTTTTTTTTTGGAATTACCTAACGTTCAAGTGACTGTGAAATCTAGCTACGGCTTACGCAACACCGCTTATCATGTCCCTACTCAGGCTTCAACTTTATGAGTTTCGTAGCCTATGCCTACTGGTGAGTGGATTTACTCTTTACGTTTAAAGTTACTATAATTTCATGTAATTCATGAGTGAAAATTCTGGCAAAAACATTTGCACCATGTCTAGTTAGATACGTATGTGTGACAAGGAAAATTTATTTTGTATTCCTTAGATAATATGAGTGAGGTTCTAGGTTTAACTCTTGATATGATCGCTTTTTTTCTGAAAAACTTCATTAAAATATAGTCATTTTGATCCTTAAGAGTAAACTCACTCACAAGTAGGAATATGCTATACGGGTATAACTTATAATGCTAGAGCCTAAGTAGGAACATGATCAGCGATGTTGCAAAAGCCGTAGATAGACTTCAGAATCACTTTGACATTAGATTATTGCGAAAAATCAACAAGCATTCAAACTACCAATATTCAAACAGTTAAAAAAATATGAGTTTAAATAAAGCTAATATTTTTGCTTGATTTATTGCTTACAATAACTTTTTTATTAATATTTTAATTAAATATTTTATAAAAGATGTTCGTTATTAAATGCTCTTACGTATTTAGTCTCGTCATAGCATAGTTACATCGTAGAATGCTACGCATTCCATGGACCGATATGGTCAACAACGTGAATGTGCTCCAAAGAGTTGGAGTAGGAAGTTGCTGACTGATATCAAAGTCCGGAAGGTTTCCTATCTGGGGAATAAGCTTAAAGAAAAGGAGTACAAGCTATTGCACTTAATCATAAAAGGCAAAATATTGTAGATGTCGATGAGGTGTGAAAAAAAGAAGACAAATCTCTTGGCTCCAGAATATACGAGATTGGATGGGCATTACTAGCTGCCCAAGGCAAGGATGATTACTATCAAGTAATAGTCGACGTCAGGAGAACAAGACATGACACGAACAGAAGAAGAAAAAATATTAAGTTTCATTTTCTGGGAGTGCATAACGGATAAACCAACTTTTTTGTTTTTATGGGAAAATGTGTTTCGTGTGGTCACGAACAGTTTCGCAAAACGAATCAAATTCGTAACTCGAGGTTTTACCGTATACTTATTGTTGAAGTCGCACCACTCGAAATATAAATAGATGCAGTCGTATTCATATAGAATCCGCAAGAAGAAAGTGCAGTGAGCAGATAATTGAGTGAAGCGATGCATTACTGTGCAGATATTGCTACTTCTCTCCTGATGCTAGTTAGGAAGGGAGATGCAGCTGCCTGCGAGAGTACAGGGACCTTGCAGTATACGAGTAGTTGATGGAATGCCGTCGAGGAAACATAAGTATATATCTGCAGATTTATATTAAGATTTGAGACAGTAATTGTGCCCGACCCCGCACTGTAGTGGTAGGCACTTTGGCTACCATGCAGGAGGTCCCGGGTTAGATTTTCAGGAGGGTCAAAATAAATACAAGTGATGTGTTGGGTTGTGGTCCCGTGGTTAGTGTCGCGGACGCTCGAGTCAAAGATTCACACTACTAAATTTGAAACCTTTTTTTTATTGAATTACTTAACGTCCAAGTGACTATGAAATCTAGCTACGGCTTATACAACACCGTTTATCATGTCCCTACTCAGGCTTCAACTTTATAAGTTTCATAGCCTATGCCTACTTGTGAGTGGATTTACTCTTTATGTTTAAAGTTACTATAATTTCATGTAATTCATGAGTGAAAATTCTAGGCAAAAACACTCGCTATCTCGCTAGAGGCATGAGTTTATACATTTCATTGATTCTAAGTTACTTAGGTGTATGATTTTAAATTTGAAACCTATTTCTATATGAAACCTTTAAACATTAAAAAAAATGTAAAAAAAATAATCTTTCGGCCTGGAACGCATTATCGTATTTTACATTGTTTTGCATGGGAAAAAATGTTTCGCTTAATGAGAAAGATGCTGGAACGAATTAAACTCGTTATGAGAGGTTTCACTGTATATGTAAAATGCAGGGCCACCAAGAAATGTTAGTACAAAACTTAAAGCTAATAAACGATAGATTATATTTTGACATCTCATCAAAGATGAAGAAGAATATGGAAGTCTGGGCATTAACGGGGCTGACGACCGTCATAGTCTGGTTTAAATGATCACTTTACACATGTGTAACATTCACCAATTCTACACATTATTGACAACCACACTCCTCAAATTCTTGGAAGTTCTATATATATATGAACCAATTTCGAAACGTTGTTCTTGAATAATGATTAAAGAAAACACTTTGTTTTTTACCACTTGAATTTTATTATAGACTACATGTTTCAGAAGTTAAACTTCCATCATTCAGGTCTGTATAATAACTAAAATATAAAATATAAAATTGTTCTATAAATAAGGAGAGGGGAAAGTAAGGGGAAGGGGTAAGTCAAGGTTAGTCAAGGGTTGTTCTTGAATCATTAGAACTTCACTAGAGACATCTATTGATGAGATGAAAAGCTTGTAAAATGTTGTAAACGATAGATGTTTCATCTCTAGTCGAGACACAAAAGTTTTAAAATAAGATAATTCTAAAATAAACTATTAGACCTCTTATATATAAGGGTCGTCGATAAACGCTAAATCATCAAATTCGCCATTATCACTTGTATTCACGCCTCTGTCTAACGCGGAGAACTCACCCCTCACCCTTATTTTCCTCTTCTTTCACAATGTCTTAATTCTTGCACACGTCATTCCAGATTATACGGAGATAATAATGAGGCTTCATTATAATATAATTTGATTTACAGACTCGCACTACGTACACTAATGACGGGGGTTGATAATGAACTTAATCAGAGGATATCTAACACCAACCCTTATGTTGGAGCATTATTATATTCTCTCAGGCTCCTGCTACTTCCCTAATAAGATATTATGTTCTCCGGGCAAGAGCTCTGGCAAACTACAAACTACTTTTTACACAAACTGAGGATATATATCGGTAGTGTAATGGCAAACGGGTATTTCTGTCAAATTTTTCATTTTCTTAGTTTGTTCCACAAAATGTCTAAAATAGTGTTTACCATAATCTAGCAAAGGATATAGCTGTAGTTGCAATACTTATTTAGTTTTATTAAGATATGGACATATCGCTCACTCCTTTCAAGAACGTCATAAACGTCAAAAAACGTGATTTTTCAGGACAACGTTTTTAAAGTTTGAAAATATAATACAATTTATTAAAAATAAATATCAAGCCACTTATTGAACTTTTTACTGTGCAACAGATCTTTTTAGGTTAAACCTGAAAGTTTTTTCTCCATTTGAAAAATAACTAGTTTATTTTTAAAAAAAATTAAACAATACATTTTCTTCAAAATACAAAAACAACACTTTCTGCCCTGTAGCGGGTAAATGTTAAGTTAAAAATATGCCTCTTTTGCTGGGATATAGTGCATTTTTTGGGCATTTGGAAAACATGTATAACTGAAAATTCACGATTTTTGATTTATGACGTTCTTGAAAGGAGTGAGCGATATGCCATCCGAACAAAATATTTAATTTCACAAGTTTGTATTTGCTCTCCTGTAAAATTTGGTCTGAGACAGATATACCCCTTTGCCTTTACACTAGCGATATACTCTTTACAATATTTTGAGAGCGTCCAAACACTTGTTCACAAATCTGGATTATCTCCAATTACATGAGTTTTTTCATATTATTTTTTGACATCTCATCAAAGATGAATGAGAATATACTCACATACTTACAAAAGAGAATAGATGTATCTAGTGAAGTTCTAGTGATTCAAGAACAGTGTTTCAAAATTGGCGGTTCTGCAAAAGAATGGACTAAATTCTGGCGGGCCTAAACTGTATCGCCATATTTACGAGTATGAATAATCATGCTCAGTAATATATGAAAACCTCTCAAGTTTCATAATATGTCATAACTTCAAATATAAATTATATTCTTAAGTTTCATTCATTGATTCGGCAGCCACTTTAAACTATGGTAAAAGCTTCTTTTCATCTATCCAATAGAAGTCTCTAGTGAAGTTCAAGTGATTCAAGAACAATGTTTCAAAATTGGTTCATATATGAAGAACTTCCAAGAATTTGAGTAGTGTGGTTGTCAATAATGGATAGCATTGGTGAATATTACACGTGTGTAAAGTGATTACTTAAACCAACCTATGCCCCGTAAATGCCCAGACTTCCACATTCTTCTTTATCTTTAATGAGATGTCAAAAAATAATATATATATATATACTCGTTTATGTACATATGTATATGCATATGTACCCTTCCATTATCAAACACTTTCAAAATCAACGCATTTTTGCTTTATCATCAATTTCTGTGAAATCTTGTTTCCAACCCAAATATATGGATTGAAGCGTAAAGTTGGCAAAAACAGGATGAAAGTAGAATGAGTGGAACCAAAATGCGATGTCTCAGATGAATCTGCGGCTAATTGATGTATTATAGATGATCGAATGGTAAAATAAGGAACAGAGATAAGCATTATAGATAAGTAAAATTAATTAGAAGGGTGTGTTGAGGTGGTTAAGACATGTGGAACGAATGAGTGAGGAAAGAACGGTAAAACAAATTTGTGGGGCGAATGTGGCTGGACAAGGGAGCAAAGCACTATCAGGTATGTCAAATACTTGAAAGCGGTCAGATAAGGATGAAATAATCGGCGGGTATGTATGAGAAGATGTATGATTGTGAAGAGAAAGAGGCGAAGAATATTTGCAGACATATTGATTTGGCTTTCTATTCTCTCTGCCTACCCCTAAAAGGAAACGGGAAAAGGGTGGAATGGTTACTTACTTTTAAATTTTAAATTATACGCTCATACTAATAAAAACAAATTCCAATACCGAATCTTTATTTATTTATTTATTTTCAATACATATTACATACATAAATCATGTATACATATAATATTCTCGACGAGTTATTTCTATTTCTCATTTTGGGACATGGGATTAAGGTTCACAAGACTGGAACACAAATAATAAAGTAACAAAAAGTTTTTTTTTTTTAAATAACCATAACTAATATTAATACATGGCAAAATATGAAAACAATAAAGTGGTATAATAAATAGGCAAAAGAAGCATATTTTAAATAAATAAATGATAAAACATAAGGTAAGAAGCATATTTAAAATAAACAAATGAGAAAATATAAAGAATGAGAAAATATAACACATGAGAAAATATAAAAAACATAAGGTAAAAACAAAATAAGAATATATGACTAATCACTAGGTACATATATATCTAATCAATAATAAACTTTAAAAAAAATATTTAACTACATCGAAGCAGGGATGGTTTTTTGTGTATAATTCAATTGGTTTTTCCATATATCCGAGAATCGGTTTGGTTCCAAATTATATACGTGTAAAACCGATTTCGCCTTTTCAATTCAATAGGAATTTCAATTAAGCACACAGATTTTCACTTTATTCATCGCCCTAAAACAGCAGTAAGGATATAAAAAGGACAAAATACTTCTGTCGAATTAGTGCCTCGAATAGGCGGTTCACTGTGTTACAAGGACTCTCAATGGAATGACGTAAAAATAACGTTAAATCCTGAAAATCTCTATCAGGATTAAAACGAATATCACCGGCTGATGTACATACATACAGAAATGTATTATTCACAGGAAGATTAATAAACAAATAATTTTTTTTTTTTAATCTCAACTCAGATGAAGAAGTGTAATGAGATGGGAATGTGGAAGTCAGCGTATTTACAGCGCTAATGACCTGCCATTGTCCGGTTTAAATGATTGACACCACATTACTCAAATTGGTGTTAACCTATATATGCTTCATTTTAATGTATAACATGATACTATCAACAACAATAAAAAGTAGAAAAAAGTCCCTCTCCAAGCACAAGAGTCCAAGCTCTTTTTTGAAGAAGCTTGGCACAGCTAAAATAATAAGATTGTACTTAGCAGAAATGTACAGAAAATGTTTTCAATTATATAAAAAATGTATGTATATTAAACAAAAATAATCAAAATTAAAATTAAAATTTCAAATTTAAAAAAACATATATTGAAGTCCAGAGAAGATAAAATAATATTAATTTACTATTATTTCAATGCATAATATAATTTAGTATTGTAAACTATCAAAAACGTATTTAGAATAAAAAATGAAAAGGTTAAGAAAGGATGATTCAATTTAAAATGTGTGAGATAATCCAATTTCCAGATGTGCGAGTGTGTTGTTCAGTCATGAGAGAAAATCTGAAAGAAATGGGTTTACTTCCCCAAAGAATGCAGCTTCCTTAAGGAGAAATTTAATATTTAAGCATACTTTTCATATCATTCTCTGGGCCACGTAAAGTTTTCTTTCAGCGGAAAAGTATTTTCCGGAGTTTTATATGAAAACTTTAACAAGGAAAAATCTCCACCGACGACAACAATTATTATTAGGCAGCTCTCGGGAATGTTGCAATATCAGATCCACTTTTAACTGTTTATAAAGTTCTTTTAACCATTATGTACCAACATTGGATTCGGCTTTACATTTTTAATGTTTCACATCGCTCGTGGTAAAGCGATACTAAATACGTAAGTATCTAATAATAATTTAAACTACAATTAATAAAAATCATATCGTAGTCATACAGGAGAAAGTGACCAAGTGCATTTTTTACAAAAACGTGATCATTGACTATTTGATATCTTACTAGATAAATATTGCCCTGAAAAAATCCCAAAGCATTAAAATTTGCAAGGATAATATTATATATTGACTTGTTAAAATGAGTAACTGTATTGATGTTTATTTTCTTGCCTAGCAAAAGTGACTTAATTGGCCATCATGAACATTTTACTTTTTGTAAGTTGGTCACTATCTCCTGTACAACTACGATATATGATATCTTAACATCGATGAATAATGTTGTATGTGAATTGAGAATAACACGAAGATTTAAATATAATAATAAAACACTTGTACTTAATATTATATGTACATTTACTGTTCATTCGTGCAAATGCAGAAATTTTATTTTACTGGTAAGTTTTGAACAATTCTTAATTTAACTAGAAAATACTATTTCAAAGTTTTAAAAATGACATCTCTTTACTTTAATAACGTAAATTGTATAGTGCTGTTGTATTTTTTCAATGATTAAGGGGATCGGTAGTTTTTTCGCAGAGAGAGGGAAAGGTATAAGATTATGAGGGTAATATGTAGGTAGAAAGCAAAGGATTTGAGTGTGTTATGCAGGAAGCCCTTGTTTCTTAATACTTGTTCAGGAAGGGAGTGTATTCTGATATTATTTGATGGAAAACTTGTTGTTACCTTGTTAAAAATACAGTGGCGTAGACCTTACAAATATGTCACAAACAATACTTTTTTTTTTAATAAAGTCAGTTTTGTACACTTCAAAATATAAACACAAATAATAAAAATTAAAAAGTTTTATGCAAAAAAATATCAAATTAAACACTTAAGGTGGTTAAAAATTAGGTTTTGAACACATTTACATGAAAAATAAATATTTTATAACATAAAACTAAACATTATTTTTGACCAGTTTAATTTTTAGTACTTTTCTTCAACCGGTTTCAACAACCACCTTGTCATATTCGAGGACGGTTTTTCACAGTTTTGTGTACTAAACACAAAACTATGAAATATTCATAGTTAGGTGAGTAGGCAGGATAAAGGAGTGGGAAATGAAGTTAGGTTTGAAGTGCGAAGGGATGGAGGCGTGGAATTTTTAATACAATGTTTTAGGTTTTAATTTTAGTAGATAACTATTCCTGATGTGGCATACTAATTTGAACCATATATGTTGTAGATTATGCTTTCAATTTGAACTTGTATGGTATTCAACCTTCTGAAATATGAGAACAGTCGTTTTCAATCATGAATGAAATGGTTACCTCTACAGCCAGCTCTGTTTGTGCTCAGACCACCAAATTCCCATGTCAATAGGCTACAATATCTATGTTGGGATATCAACAAATAAATAAAATGGTACATTTTTGACATCTCAACATAGATGAAGAAGAATATGGAAATCTGGGCATTTACAGAGCTAACAACCGTCATAGGTTTGGGGTTAAGTGATCACTTTACACACGTGTATCATTCACCATTCTACCCATGATTGACGACCACGCAACTCTTAGATATATTGATCAAACTCGTGACACAGTACATGTGACTTCACAACAGCCATCTATGTTGAAATAGGGAAGGTTTTTTTCAAAGCACAAACTCTTTTTATTTGTATGGAAGGTCCGAATCCTGGATGAAATTTATAAAATGAACCGCCTGAAAACATGATTTTTATTTTTGTATGTAGCTTATGATGTGACCATTTATTTTATTAAAAAAAAAGAGACTAAAATTGAATATGCTGATCTTTACATATTTTTTTTAACGATAAATTATAAAATATTTTAAGGATAAAATTTTTTTCATATTACAAGAAATAAGGATAAAATAAGACTTCCGTTTTTGAAAAAAACTGGTCACAAAATTGTTTAATGTACAAGGGTTTGAAAATGTATGATGAATGCATGAATAATGAAAACAGTCCGAAAGAATTTAAAAATAAATGTTTTGTTTACTGTAAGAAAATGTAAATATTTATTTGATGTAAATTAAGTGTAAATAATAGTTTATATTAGTGTTATATACTTGAAAGTGGTCAGGTTAGGAGTCGTAACAATCGGCGGATATGTATGAGGAGATGGAACGTGGAAGAGGCGAAGAATGTTTGCAAGGACATAGTGGTGTGGCGCTCTATTCTCTCTGCCTACCCCTGCGGAGAAGTGGCGTGATGGTTAGTTAGTTAGTTTTTATATAAGCTAACTAAATAAATTAAAAAAAAAAAATTAAAACACTTTGAGTGTGTCCAAATACGTAATTTATTGGCTGGTTGAATAATTTGTACGCCTCTGCGTATTTGTATGTAAAGCATGATAGAACAAGTAATAACATACGATGTGGGGAAGTTTTCCGATGTGCAAGATGATAAACCAAGCAAAACTTGTAATGGTGTCACATATCGGTATGTTTCACTGTAATAACATCATGTTGAAGAGAAAATTGAACGATAACGGCCGATAACGGCAGCAAAATAATTATCTTCGTCATACTTCTCCCATACCCAATGATGTTTTTTTTAGATGGGAGTTACATTACTTATTTACCTTGCTACTAGGTTTATACAACAAGTGGATCAGTCTACTGGAAGTCATAAGGAGAAGGTGGACATGGTTGGGACACGTACTTAGAATGCCACCTGAGTGCATCAACCCCTCGTGTCTCTTCTTCCAACCCCGAGGATTCCGGCGCCCCGGAAGGCCGCTGACGACTTTGACGCCGGACTGACCTGGGGGGAAGCCAAGGAGATGGCGCGTGACAGAGTGACGTGGAGACGTCTCGTGGTGGCCATTTGCTCCACCTAGGGAGCGAACATGGAAAGAAAAAGAAGAAGGAGGATTAGTCTTAGTCTCCTTTTTACAGAAGCATATCGTTACTAGTAAGGGGCATTTTAAACGTAGAAATGTCCAGAAAATTATCAATTTTTAATTTACTTTTTAACAATATAAAACAATTTTTTTAAGATTTTAAAAGAATATAAAAATGGATGCAAGAAATCTATATTTATATATATATATACATATATATATATATATATATATATATATATATATATATATATATATATATATATATATATATATATATATATATATATATATATATATATATATATATATATATATATATATATATATATATATATATATATATATATATATATATATATATATATATATATATATATATATATATATATATATATATATATATATATATATATACATATATATGTATTTATTTATATATATATATATATATATATATATATATATATATATATATATATATATATATATATATATATACATATATATACATATAATATATAGATGTTTAAAGCACGGTAGTAATTTTCAATGTATTTTTAGCTCCCCTAAACCTGTTCTAAGCGGATTTGCCTCCTGCCTTCATGCAAGGTCCTGAATTGTCAGCAGTGGACGTCCTGAGCGGCAGAAACCCGATGCCTTGTAAAAGAGGCAAGCCTGTTTAGGGCTCTCGGGAGAATGCGAAGTATATAGAAGTCTAGCCAATGGCCACTGGGGAGGGCTGTGAGAAGGGTGTGCATTACAGGTTTTCGGTAAACCGGTTCAAAGGTATATAAAACTGATTCCATTACCGAATTACCAGTAAATGATTTTTTCATTGATTGATTCGGTAGTCACATTGTGGTAATATTTATTTCATTTTAATTTAAATTTTACTTGGTAAATACCTCTGGAATAATTCCCATTCTGGAACCCAATCCGGGTTCGATTCCCAGGGGGGGTCAAATAAATATGAGTGATTTTTTCACTGTAATATTTATTCAATATTACCCTGGACTGGTATCTGAAGCGGAGGGCTGATCACCTTTCCTTTATGTGTAAGCAATCAAGATAACACTGCGTTTATATGAAGCAGTGCCCTATGCACCACTGGGGTGCGGATAAGGGTTTTATTATTTATTATTATTAAATACCTCTGTTTCTTATAAAATATTTTGACACTTGCTAGATACGTTCCGCATCATTTTGAAACACCGTAAGGTGTTTGAAAATAATTCAAAATGCATTGAAACATGTGTCACAATAGATTTTAAGAAATATTGGTATTTACCAAGTAAAACTTCAGTTATAAATAAATTAATTTAAATTTTTGTCGGTAATTTAACTTAAAGCATGCACTACTTTATTGAGATAAATTAACCATATTCTTATAACTTTATTTATTTTTAAGGAAGTCATAATTATTATTTACAGTTTACAACTTACACAAATTTGTACAAGTATGTGTAATTTATAAATGTGAAACATAGAGTTGATAAAAGTAGACCGGATACAGTCGAAATACATTATCTTAGGCAAATGTGCGATAGATATGTGATAGATGTTCGAATGGTGGTATAAGGAAAGAATACAAGGCTGAGATAAGCATTATCAATTTACGTTTTGAATATTGAAAGCATTAACTTTGTGGATCATATTGATATATTATTTCGAGAAATAAAAATACTTTGTGTTCTGATCCACTCACATTTTTATTAACCAACTAGTTTTGGCAACAACCTGTTGCCCTCTTCAGGGTTCCATTTATTACTAATATTAATATAATTTATTAGTAATAAATGAAACCCTGAAGAGGGCAACAGTTTGTTGCCGAAACTAGTTGGTTAATAAAAATGTGAGTGGATCAGAACACAAAGTATTTTTATTTCTCGAAATAATATATTATCAATTTAATTAAGAAAGGTATGTTGAGATGGTTTGGACATTTGAATTGAATGAGCGAAGAAAGAATAGTAAAACAAATTTATAAGGCAAATGTGGTTGGCAATAGAAGTAGAGGGATACTGAGGAAAACTTGATATTTCAAATACTTGGACGTGGTCAGGTCGGAATAATCGTCGAGTATGTATAAGGAGATACATGAACGTGGAAGAGTCGAATGTTTTTTGCATAGACAGATTGGTGTTGCGTTCTGTTCTCTCTGCTTACCCTTACGGAGGAGTGGCATGGTAAGTAGTTCGTTTTATTATCCCTGCATTGTTATTATTTTAAATAATTGTCTTAGCCGGGATTCTGTCGGTATCAGTTTTTTAAACCGGTAAACCGGTATTAATTTTTTTTCCGATTTTTCGGTAATGCCAATTGGCACATCCCTGAAGTGAGGTACTAAAATGGTAAGGTAGGTTGTGTTGCACAGCGGGAAAGTTCGATAAGTCCAATTTATCAAAACATTCAACTAAACTGTAGTGTTTCGTATTGAAACACAGTCGAAACTTCGAGTCGTCGAAGTATTAAGCTGGCTAACATTATCTCAAACTAGGATAAATCCACAGTACAATTTTTCTACCAGCCACTAATATTTTTGTAGCTATTCTCAAAACCTTCCTTTAATTTTAAACGTTAAAATAATGAATTTTTAGCACAGAATCTCTTAACCTAAAATCTGGTGTTGTCAAGAGTCTGCGTAATCGGAGGGCATGTATGAATTGATGCATGAAAGAAGCTAGAAGTGTAACATATTGCTCACTCCTTTCAAGAACGTCATAAATCAAAAATCGTCTATTTTCAGTTGTTCATATTTTCATGTTTTCGGAATGCCCAGAAAATGTTCTATATCCCAGTAAAAGCGGCATATTTTTAACTTAATATTCACCCGCTACAGGGCAGAAAGTGTTGTTTTTGCATTTTGAAGAAAATGTATTGTTTTATTATTTTTTAAATATACTAAATATTTTTCAAATGGAGAAAAAACCTTCAGGTTTTACCTAAAAAGATCTGTTGCACAGTAAAAAGTTCAATAAGTGGCTTGATATTTATTTTAAAAACATTGTATTATATTATTAAACATTAAAAACGAACTCCTGAAAAATCAAGTTTTTTTTTATTTATGACGTTCTTGAAAGGAGTGAGCGATATGTCAGGATGGAAGATTGTGGCGTTCCTTCCTCTCTGCTTACCCTTTTAGAGAAACGACGTGATGGTAGTATTAGTAGTAGAAGTTGTAGAAGTATAATGAAAGTAAATACATATGAAAATTGAATTTAACGAATCCTGAACCCAAGTTGAAAGTTAATCTTAGGTTAAATGAAAAGATTTTTAATAAAATTAAGGTTGTATGAATATTTGGAGCGAATGGATAACGAAAGAATGTCTAAAAAGTATATTTGACAAATATTAAAGGGAAAACAGAACGAAGAAGGCGTAAAAATACTTAGTACGACCAGATCAATCAGAACCTAAAATCTAGTGATGTCAAAAGTCTACCTAATTGGAAGGCATGTATGACTAGATAAATGGACGTGAAGGAAGCTAAGAGTGTATGTTAGGACAAAAAAGGATGGCGTTCCATCCTCTCTGCCTACTCTTACAGATACGGCTTGATGATATTAGTACTAGTAGTACTTTATCCAGTCTAAAATCAAACAAATGTTTCAAAAACTTTGCAGTATGTTTAATACATAAATATCTTATATGCAATACGTTGATGCACTCACACACACATATGTAAATAATATAACACATATGTACATGTATGTATATTCTTTTATCTGACCCATATTAGTACGTCGCTTCAGCGACACGTGAATTATGCAAATCCCTTCTTTATTACCCTTTACATACAGCCTAAAGTTCCATGCATATTCTCATAAATAGCAGCGAGCGAAGCGTTGAGCTAACATACCTTCCCGCGGGAACAGATAGCAGTAAAATCGGGGATAAAATACAATTTACACCTTTTCTGGACGCTGCGGTGGGAATGCCGGGAAATATCGGGAAATTCCGGGATACGCCGGGATACGCCTCGTTCGGCCACCTCCGGCCGAATGTGGCTTTATCACACTTTTATTGGCAGATGAATTATGTTGTGACAAATATATCACTATTATTTTATTACTACCGTTTTTTTCAATTCCCAATTTCCATTCGTTTGTTGTATTTTTAACTGAAATAAAAGGTGTCGGTTTTTTGTTTTATTTTCGTATAATTTTTTCAAAATAATGGAGATTGAGTAAACATACGCTACTGTGTATAATATGCAGTATTTTGTCAATGTCATATGATTTTAATTGGATGATATTCTCTTCCTCTTAAGTAGAAACAATAGAAAAATACAAAAAAAAAAAGTGGTTCAGCTAACGAATAATTCGTACTTTGAGACATCACAAATTTATGTATATATATTTAAGTATATATATATATATATATATATATATATATATATATATATATATATATATATATATATATATATATATATATATATATATATATATATATATATATATATATATATATATCTTTTACAAAGTTACGCACATTTTTTGTCTATTCTTCTCTGCACACAATGGTCCATAGGGCACTGCATCGTATATAAACAGTTTTATCTTGATCGTTAAAACATGAAGGCAAGCCCTGGGCTTGGGTATTCTCAGTCCAAGGTAAAATTATTAAAATATTTGAGTAAAAATTAAATTATGATGATAAATTGATTGTAATTATTTTAACCCTCCTGATAATCGAATCTGGGACCTCCAGCACGGTAGCCAGACGTGCTAACCGCTACGCTACGGAGGTGTACATAAACATTTTGCTTTATGTAAATCATTTGCTTAATATCTCTGGCAGACAAATCGTAACATTTTCAGAAATGTTGAATAATTTTCAGAGTCCCAGCTGAATTTCTCTCCCGTAGTTAAAAAAGGACTGAAATATTTTAAGGATAAAATGGAGATTTATCATCCTGGGGATATATCTACATTCATTTCAAAACTAAAGGAAAGTTACTACTATCTCACCTTGTTCGGTAATTTTTAGTCCTGCCTCGAGATGCAACGACTGCCTCCAAAGTTTTTAAAAGCCGAGATTACAAAATATTTAAATTCGAATTCGCTGGGATAATAAATCTTACTGCGTTTTTTAGATCATTTTTATCAAGTAAATTTGAAGGCAACGTGGTTTAGGAGATAATGGAGTGATTTGTTCACTTGAAACTAGATGTCATTTCAAAACGATTAGATCGCTTTGCCACTTTAAAAAATTTACATTACAAATTTAAAAGTTACTTAGTCGACCTTTGCCTATTTAGCTTGGCTATGTATAACTACTTTCGTATTTAACAAAATTTAGATTCCAATTTTATAAATCTCTAAGACGATCTTTGCCTATTTAGCTCGGCTAGGTATAACTTTTTTCGCATTTAACAAGTTTCCATGTTCCAATTTTAAAAGTTACTTAGACGATCTTTGCCTGTTTAGCTTGGCTAGGTATAACTTTTTTCGTATTTAACAAATTTTCATGTTCTAATTTTAAAAGTTACTTAGACGATCTTTACCCATTTAGATTGGCTAGGTATAAATACTTTCGTATTTAACAAAATTTTATGTTCCAATTCTCATTCGATTCACATGTCCTAACCATCTCAACACATCTTTCTAAATTTTGTCGATAATACTTAACTCAGCTTGCATTATGTCTATCATAAATTATTTAGCTGCACATTCATCTAAGAGATCGCATAAGACTGCATCCGGTCTACTTTCATCCCTTTTTTGCCAACTCTATGCTTCACTTCCAAACAAGATGGTTGGTACTGGGACACATCTTTCTTAATTTTATCAATAATACTTAACTTAGCTTGCATTATGTCTATCATAAATCATTTTGCCGCACATTCGTCTAAGAGATCGCATAAGACTGCATCCGGTCTACTTTCATCCCTTTTTTGCCAACTCTATGCTTCACTTCCAAACATGACGGTTGGTACTGGTACTCCATTGGGTACTGCCAGTTTCGCTTTCGCTGTTAGGCTTTTACATGACACTAATATTGCTATAGTAGAATAAACAAGTAGCTCCCATATTTATTGCAATGAAAGATTATACGTTAAAAATTATAGTTCAATAAAAAAAATCATATCAATATTTTTGATACGAAAATTATTAGATTACTTTTATGAAATAATAACAGCTATAAGCCAGGTATAAATATGTATGCATCTATGAATATCTGCTGTAAAGTGATATTATATAACAAAATAAAATAAATAAATCCCACATTAAGCAAATTCACATTTTAATAAGGCAGTTTTTATTTATCAATATATTTTTATGATGTTGCAACTTCGCCGTAGGATTTCTTCGTATTATAATGAAAAGTTGCATTCAAAGAACTGTTGATTTATTTGTTTTACAATAGACTGGAGGTATCAAGCGAGAAAAATAAGAGAGAATTTCATAAGAACGTAAAATGAACTGTTTTTATAAGGGAATACTGCATTTTTATGAATGGTATAATCTAATTAAGAATAATTTTTATGTTTTCAATGTGTCACTATCTGTCTAATTGTCAAAATAATATTTTTTAAATGATAAAGACAAACTCCATATTTAACGTTTAGATTTTTACATAGTTACGTGAAAAATTAATTTTTCTGTAAATTTTGTTAGGAAAGTCTGTCGAATTTAAAAAGATATGACTCAATAATAAAATCAGTGTATCAAAATATAAATACAGAGGGAATGTATACTATAACTAATGATCCTTATCTTCAACCGATGGTGCATAGAGCACTGTACCAAATTGATTCGATATCAAATTGAACGATAATTATATGAAGGAAAGTGATCATGGCAAGTAATATTGATATCTCAACAGAAGAAATAAGAAAGGATCTGGAAGTCTGAGCAATTATAAGTCTTACAACCTATCATTGGCTCCTCTAAGTGATCATTTTATGCACTGTGTATTCATTCACCATTCTATCCATGATTGACAACCATATAACTCAAATTTTCGGATGTTGTATTTATGCTTCAGTTTAAAAAAAATAGTACATGTTACTTCGTTGGCAGTTTACCTTGTCGAGGATTTTTCCCTCCAATAATTATTAAATAAATATTTCATTGAAAAAACCTTTTTTATTTTGATTCTCCTAGGAGTAGAACCAGACACATATGGCATTGAAGCCAAAAGTGCTGATCACTATTCTACAGAGGCGAACAAAATATTTGATAGATACAAATATTATATATACAGGTTTTGCAATTCAATTTGGACGTTTAAAAAATCAAATTGGTCGTTTTATAAAACAAATTGAACGTTTTATTATGTTTTGTAATAAAGTTAGAAAATATATTCATATTAGTACTACATATACCGTCAGTGTGAATATCTGCCCCCATTTTTTATTCTTAAGTTGGCAAGCCTGAGCGGCGCGGTGTCATAGTCGGTGCGCGCGATGTGTACTCTAGTTTTCAGACAATATTTTCAATACTACTTTGAATCATAAGTACTACTTTGAATAAATGTGTTTTTTTTTTATAAAATAAAATACAAGGTCGAATTTATTTTGTAAAATGTCCAATTCGATTTGTTAAACGTCCAATTTAGTTAGTAAGGTGTTCAATTTGAATTAAATAACCTCCATATGTATTAAGTAGGATTCTTTGTGTGTTCATTTTTTTTAACGAAACTACCTAATTTGGTTTTAATCATTTTATTTTAAATGAGACAATGTGCGCTTTTCTTCGTTTTAGAAATTATCGAGTTTCTTGAACTAACAAGAAAAGGTCTGAACACGTCTTCCTCCCAAACCCAAATCATCTCCATTTGCCTCCATTCCCAGAGGCATAATTTAAAATTCAAAGCAGACTCCGGCGTTCGTCACAAATGCAGCGCCGTTAATCGAGTACGCCATTTCACATCTGTATACTGAAATATGTATTAGTAAGGCTATGTTTTATTCACCAAAAAGTTTCGTTAACTTCTTCTTAATACTACGATATGAAAAATTAACCAAAACATCAAAATATTATCATTCTTGAAAAAGTAATTTGTTTTTAAATAAAACCTCTGATCAACCGTCGTATTTTTTTTGAATGGGAATTCATTCAAAATAAACTTGTTAAAAAAATTCACATCTCTACATAGACGAAGAAGAATATGGAAGTCTGGGCATTCACGGGGCTTACGACCGTCATGGACTGGTTAATATATACATTATATATATATATAATATATATATATATATATATATATATATATATATATATATATGTATATATATATATATATATATATATATATATATATATATATATATATATATATATATATATATACATATATATATATATATATATATATATATATATATATATATATATATATATATATATATATATATGTATATATATATATACATATATATATATATATATATATATATATATATATATATATATATATATATATATATATATATATATATATATATATTGAGATGTCAAAAAATAATAATTTATTATTAGATTAAAACCAATATTTTTAGCTTTTCCACTTTTTTATTTGACCAGCGACCGGGTTTCGTCGTTACCGACATCATCAGACTGGTGAGAGGCTATACAAATTGTTATGTTATATATAAAAGAAGGCAGGAGTTGATAACCATGATTTGATATAATTTTATGAGTATATATATTTTATATCAAATCATGGTTATCAACTCCTGCCTTCTTTTATATATAACATAACAATTTGTATAGCCTCTCACCAGTCTGATGATGTCGGTAACGACGAAACCCGGTCGCTGGTCAAATAAAAAACTGGAAAAGCTAAAAATATTGGTTTTAATCTAATAATAAATTAAAAATGCAATTCCATCACGAAGTGTCAGTGGATAATATAAATCTATTAAAAAATAATAAGTCCTTATTGGAGATAATCCACATTTTTAAACAAGAGTTTGGACACACTCCACTCACAATGATATTATTAAAAATAAGCTGTATTGGCCACGTGTTTGTGTGACTCATTCTGATGAGAGGGGAAAAAAGATCATTTAAAAACACGCGCGTATCCAAGTACAACGTTGTATCAAAATTTCAACGTAACCCGTGAATAACTTCAAGAGAATTAAGATTTAGAACAAACATTCATGTTTTTATTTATATGAATAAACAAAAGTAATTAAGTAAGGAATAAAAAAAGAAACGCAATAACTGTTTAAGTTCTTATCGTGTTAAAATTTTCTCTTAAAAAACGTTTTTTTATTTTTTTCTGGATATTTATCGATATAAGTATGTATATTAAATATGTTTTGGGCGGATATTTAGTTGAATGGCCCAATCGACTTATTTGTGCATAGTATTAATAATGTCCATTTTTGTCTGAATCAATTATGATTCAGTGTAGAAATGTGTTTTCGGAAACGATGGTCGATCGAACGTAGACGTAGTTTCCACTTGTGAAAAGTTCCGTATATAAAGCGAAAAACAATAAAGTGCCAGGAAAATCACAGGCGAGCGCTGAGAATATTGAATAAGACATTACTACCCTTGGATATTCTGAGGACACGTGTCAATACATATGTATAACACACGTGGGAAACTTTTGCGTCACATGCTCGCCAGGGTTTAGCAAATCATATTGTTTGAAAAATAATTAGGAAATGATTGATTGATAATTAGCCTCAAATTCCGAATAAATTTTACGAAATCTTATACAATTTTGCATAAAAGATATTATGTATTAATATATATCAAATATATCATTAAATGATTTAGCAGTCCTTTTGTGGCAATATTTTATTTTATTGTAAAACCTTTCTGCTATAAATTGTTTTTATTTTTTTATTTCTTTAGTTAGCTTGTATTACATTTAATACAAACTATTATTTACACTTAATTAGCATCATATATATATTTTCATATTTTTACAGTAAACAAAACATTTATTTTTAAATTCTTTCAGACATTTTCATTCTACATACATTCAGGCATCTCATCATACATTTTCAAACCCTTATCAATTAAACAATTTTGTGACTCGATTTTTTTTAATGGCAGTCTTATTTTATCCTTATTTCTAGTACTACGTATCTTGTTATGTATAAAATGTAGTAATAAAAAAAATATTGATTAACATGTAAATATTTCGGCTCAACCTAAAGGCTATGCCTAAAGAGCCGTTATACATATAATTAATAAAATGTAAAAATATGTACCCATTTTTTAATCTCAATTTACTTATCTTACGATCACTTACCTTTAATATTTAAAATTGACTTACTTTCCAGTACAAGGATTTACTTTTAGTGTTTTTTTAAATACTATTTTAAACAAATCAAGATACACAATTTTTGTATCGAAATTGACAAAACAAATACATAAATAAGGTTAAATCGTTCGCATATCATTGTATGTAGTTACAACCCTTGAAGATTATTAAAAAAATAAAGATGATTTGTTGCATACTAACATTTACTGATATATACTTTAGACCACTTAGCTTAAAGTTAGAATATCAGAAATAAAAAATAATAAAATAATCCACAGAACATCAATTTCGCAGAACACCTCCGGTAAATATAATTTTGGCAACCCTGTTTTTTGGTAGTCAAAAAATAATAAAAGAATAATGTTGTGAGTTTCCACAAACGGATGCGGGTGAGGGACATCCATAATTCATGATAAGTTTTACCGCTCCGTTTTGCAACTTTAACTTATTGCAATTGAATTTGTATTTTTCTGGCACCTAAGCGAGCGCTTCCTTTATGTGTTTTACTCATCGCGTAAAAACTGCTTTTAAACGTACCTGATAATAAAATTTATCCATGCGATATGTTTGCCACAAAGATGTATTTCTCTTTACACTTTTCTTTATGCTTTTGGTTTTTATCTTCTATTGCTTCTAACAAAATGTCCTTAAAATTAGGTACTTTTAATACTTCCTATCATGGTGGGAATGACAATAGCTATGTGGAACAATATCACATTGGATATTGATCTGTTCCATGTGTCCGAAGGAGTTTTCCGAAGCGGGATTCTTCTACACCTTCAAGTCTTATTGCTTACTTTTAATATATACGCCTTGAATATTGTTTGTTATGTATATATTATTTTTTTATTGAATAAATTGAATTGAATAAATTGAAAATTGAATTGAATATGCATAGTTGTATATATAAATACATATTTTACCTGTATGCAGCATTGTGCATTCCATATAGGCAGAAAAACAGTGTATGCATGTAAAAATCCGGTTAGAATCTTGCATACACCCAAACAAAAGAGTTTCTGCTAAATAAAAGCTTTCTCAATCCTACCATAGACATTTCTAGCGAACTCACTTGTAGGGCGCCATGAGATTAATTATACATGTAGGAGTTCGAAAAATTTGAGTATTGTGATCAGAGTAGATTGTGTAAAGTGATTTAACTTAACCAGCCTATAATAGGTAATAAGCCCTGTAAACTTCCATATTCTTCTTCATCTATGTTGACATATCATACATATATGATCAATCTAATGATGTTCCATGATTGAGTTCACACAGTCATTTATTTATCAGTGAACCTTTTATTTGTATGCAAGATCCAAATCCGGATTATTTTACTTATTTACTTATAATATTTATTTGATATAACCCTTGACTAGTCCCTGAAGCGCAGGAGTGATCACCTTGCCTTCATGTAAGTATCGATCAAGATAACACTGGGTCAATACGATGCAGTGCCCTATGCACCATTGGGTGCGGATAAGGGTTAGAAGAAGAGAAAGGCCTGAAAACTATATTTTAATTTTTTACGCACCTCATACATTGACCAGTTATTTTATCAGACTTAAAAATGTTGAGAATCGCCGGTCTACATCTACTACTATACTTTATTAGCACTGAGACGTTCAGAAAAAAAACTACCCTATTATTGTATTACGTACGTAACTACGTTTCGATTCGAATTTTGGTAATATGACGGTCTGTGTCCAATAATAATAGACGGCTCTTAGAGGCCGCTTCAACAAAGGCTCTGTTGTGAAGGGAGGCTTCAGATACTAAGGCTGTATAATTTTCCAATTAATAAAGAAAGGGATCTACATAGACGGCCTCTGTGAAAACTATTTTGTGCTGGGTCTCCGTCAATTCCCGAGATTTTAAGACATAGTGTCAATCAACCAAGGTTGCGAGATTTAACGAAACATGATGCCTATAAATCACCTAAATTTGTATTTTATCCGTCTCCGCAAGTAGAGCAAATATTCTTCATTTTTATTTATTTATTTAAACATTAAAAAAATGTTCATTGGCGGACTTTTTGCTATTAATATCTTCTAACCAACCAAAATCAGACTAGTGATATTGGTCAAAACGTTTGTGAAACGTATGTGATATTCTACCTTTATGAAATGTATGTGATATTTTTTCGGGATTATTTTACACATACAGGAGACGCCTGAAAACATCATTTAAAATCCAACACATTACTCTATCTATAAGTCTCCTGTCTGACACATTATCAGCATTGGACGGCTGAAACATGATGCCTTGTAGAAGAGTCAAGCTTGATGGGAGGGAGGATCAAGGCTCTCGGGAGGTATGCAAAGTATTGTACATGGCCTAGCCAACTGAATCCCTTTTTCTAGATGACAGAAAAATCGCCTCTCTTTCTCAGGAATTACTGAAGAATGCTGTGTTTTGCCAAAGAATGGAGAATTTCTTTTATCCCAGTTTTGTCCATAACTACGAGTCACGTTCACCACTACTCTACGCGTATGAACAGAATATTGAAGCGAAAAGCACCGGTGCCCTTGAGAAAAATTAATTTTCCACGAAGTTAACGGGAAATTGCGTCTTTACAACATGCCGCTTCATATTTCCCAAGTCAACAAAACATATTTCATGCACTGCATGCCTCGAGTTTCATTCTCCTTCTGAATCAAATTGCTGCAAATTTCAACAATGGGTTATAAAGCGTTCTTGAAAAGAATAAAGAACTTTTCTGTTTCCTTTGACTGGGTTCTGTGATAGACAGGTATATAAAAATTTATACGAAATTAAAATGTTTTAAATTCTCTTCCCGGGTCCCCTTTCAAAACAATTTTTCAATTTTGTCGCAAATAGAAATATGAGGAAATATTCTGTAAAACAAAACAATGTTTCTTGGTTGACAGATATTTAGGGTCCGAGGAAAGTTACTAATGTTTAGACGTTTCTTGAAAATTGTGTATTTTTGCGTAGAGAGATAATTAATTCCATAGCCTGGTCTTTTTAATAAGAGAATTAAATTTCATTAATTGATTCGGCAATCACTTTGCGGGATATACATATAAATTTTTAATTCAAGTTTTGCTCGCTAAATACCACCATTTTTGGTGAAATTTAACAAGTAAAGCTTTAATAAAAAATATTTAAATTTATTTTATTTTTATTTTAGTTAAACGAATTAATTTATCTATTTTACATTATCTTTTTGTGTTTTTTTTATTTAAATGTCAGATACAATCATATCAAAAAATCTTTTGTGGTGCGTGTTTCGATGCATTCCGCATCATTTGTGTGTGAAAATTGTGAAATATGTGCCACGATAAATTTTAATAAATAGTTGTATTAACCAAGTAAATTTCAAATTAAAAATGGATAGGTATTACCACAAAGTGACTGCTGAATGAATTTATGAAGACTGGAACGAGCAACTCTTGTAACGAGTTATTCGCATAACGAGCAAAGAAATTGTGAAAAAGTTGCTCCCTTAACGAGCGACATTTCGCATAACGTATTACAGAAAAAGGGCAAGTCCCTTTTTCACGACATTCACTTGTCAAAACAATAAAAGTTTCGCTAAACGAGTGTTTCGAATAACGAGTAAAATAATGGAACGAGTTATACTCGTTGTGAGAGGTTCCACCGTAGTTGTTTTATTATATAAAACAAACATAGTATTACACTTGCATATTTTATCTTCTATTGGCGATATTGTATCACGCTTAGCGCAAAACATGATCACTATTTGCCACGTAAAATCTAGCTGGAATTCTAATCAAATCTAACCCTTGACTCGCTAACTCGAAGCGGTAAACGTCATTTAGCGTCATTCGGCGTCACTCGTCGTCATGTTCCGCATTTAACGTCAGTTTGAGCATGCAAATTATGACGCTTGCTTCCGAGTATAACTTGCAATTATGTACTAAGTACTTGATTCATTACATGGCGGATGGCTTTTAGGGAGACATTTAGCGTATAATATATTCATTAACATGTATATATATATATTATATATATATATATATATATATATATATATATATATATATATATATATATATATATATATATATATATATATATATATATATATATATATATATATATATATATATATATATATATATATATATATATATATATATATATATATATATATATATATATATAAACATACATTTTATTTCTGCTTTCGTACGTTCCAGAAACATAAGTTTGACTCGTGAATTTGATTGTTATTTCTTTTCATCCTTATACGTTATGTCTACTCATAATTTAATATCAAATTGCCTTAAAAATTATTTTCAACTAACGACTGACCGCCGGAGAGATAACACGTCTTTCCACGCCCGATTTTTTATGAAAATCTTCAATGAAAAAATATCCAATATATATTGGATATTTTTTTCTAAGTCTTTCTTTCAAAACTCTCTTCTTTCCAACACCACATAATTATTTCAAAGAAAATCTTATTTTATCAGAAATAAAATAAATCACGTAAAATTTTTCCTGGGTTTAGTGAGAATTATGTAGAATTATATCTCTGAATCCAGGTAACATTTTACGCAAATGATTTTTTTATTAAACACCGACCAATAATTTTAAAAAATAAGTTTTTCTTCGAAATAATTAAATGGTTTTGAAAAGAAAATCGTTATTTAAAGGTAAGGAATTAAATAAATATATTTATAAAAATATTTTATAAACAAAAAAAATCCAATATTCTTTTTAAAAAATCGAGCGTAAGGACACGTCCAGCCCTGAGCGCGGCTCTGCGCATTCTGATTTAAACACTTCATATTTTTCTATTTCAAAATTTTCCACCGAAATTCCTTTCTTTTTCAAACGTCATATTGTAATACAAGTGAAATATTAAGTATAAAAAATACATACGTTTGTGCGTGTGTTTTCGAGTGTTGGTTTCTTAAGAGCCAATTTCCTCGGCTGTTTTGTATTTAAGGTAAAGTTTAGGCGGAGCACTCGGATAGTTGGACGTTTAGCGCTCGTGAAAAATAATACGCCCTTCGCGGTTTATGACGCTCGCAACTTGCCGAATTGTGGAACTGTGGAAGTGTGGAAGGGGTGCCAAGTGGAAAAGTGTGAGAGGAAAAAAATCACGTTTGTGGACACAGTTGTGTGGAAACGCTTTGGTCCTACATAATGTGCGAGTTCCACACACTAGAAAACTAGGGTGACCCCACCTTAGACATGTTTCATCAACCATTTTTTATTTGTATATTATTTTTTGACATCTCATCAAAGATGAAGAAGAATATGGAAGGCTGGGCATTTACGGGGCTGATGGCCGTCATAGGCTGGTTTAAGTGATCACTTTACACACGTGTAACATTCACCAATTCTACCCATTATTGACAACCACACTACTCTTTTTTTGAATTACCTAACGTCCAAGTGACTCTGAAATCTAGCTACGGCTCATGCAACACCGTTTATTATGTCCCTACTCAGGCTTCAACTTTATAAGTTTCATAGCCTATGCCTACTTGTGAGTGGATTTACTCTTTATGTTTAAAGTTACTATAATTTCATGTAATTCATGAGTGAATTCTAGGCAAAAACATTCGCTACCACACTACTCAAATTCTTGCAAGTTCTACAATATATATATGAACCAATTTTGAAACATTATTCTTGAATCACTAGAACTTCACTAGAGACATCTATTGGTGAGATGTAAAGAAGCTTTTTATTGAGCAGAAACTCTTTTATTAGTATGTGAGGTTCGAATCCTGGATTTTAATCACACACATGAGAAACGCCAGAAATATCATTTTAATTTTTATTATTTAAGCTTAAAATTTGACCAGATAATTTATTTGGAGATAATCCAGATTTTGTGAACAAGTATTTGGACACACTCAAAATGTTGTATTTTTTTTATTTAAATTGTACTTGATATTTACTTATTTGTCGTTTAATTTGTCGAACTCCATTTTAATTTATGTATTAAATGTTAAATCAAACACATATTTTTTGAGTTTTTCACAGAATTTTCAACATTCGTTTGAAAATGCCATAACCAGGTGAAATAATTGTCACGATGATTTTTATGTTTTTTTAACAATGAAATACAACTAAGTAGACTCATTAACATCTGTGTTTTATTTAACACTCAATACATATAAGTACTTGATAAATACTGCGTTTCTTAAAATCCGATGTGACACGAGTTTCGATGCATTCCGCGTCATTTTCTAACACCAAATAGTGGAGTCTATCAAGTAAACCTTAAATTAAAAATGGACAGATATTACCACAAAGTGCCGAATCAATTTTTTATTAATTTATTCGACATTAACAGAATTGTACCAATTACAAACATAAATCATACTTAGAGAGAGAGAGAGAGAGAGAGAGATGTTGTAAGATAGATGTTCAAATGGTGATATAAGGGAAGAATGCAAGGCTGAGGTAAGCATTGTAAAAATACTATTTTAAATTAAATAATATTGAACTGAGTCCCGGTTTGGGCGAAAGCCCGGTCACCCTAGGCGAGCTTTAGCGGCATCGGACACATAAAAGTAGTTTGGTAAAAAAGAAAACCAAAAAACAGCTAGCTAGACGCAAGACGGGAATACAAATAGTTCATTATGGAGCATGCTCGTACTCGAAGACGAGAACTAGCGACATATCGCGACGCTTTCTTTGCAAATTCCCAAAGTCCGAGAAACGTCCGTGTTTAAATTATCCCACATTTATAAAAAAAAACGTTTATTTATAATACATATTCATTCACAACAGAAGTCATAATACAAATAATGCTTGATGGTACAATAGTTGAGTACTGAGTTTATGTATATATGGTATATATATATATAATAAAACCCCTTATCCGCACCCCAATGGTGCATAGGGTACTGCGTCATATAAACGCAGTGTTATCTTGATCGTTTACACACGAAGGAAAGGTGATCAGCCCTCCGCTTCAGGTACCAGTCCAGGGTAATATTGAATAAATATGGCAGTGAAAACATCACTTATATTTATTTTACCCCCCTTGGGAATCAAACCCAGGACCTCCAGAACGGTAGCCGAACGTGCTGACCATTACACTACGGAGGCGGATATATATATATATATATATATATATATATATATATATATATATATATATATATATATATATATATATATATATATATATATATATATATATATATATACATATATATATATATATATATATATATATATATATATATATATATATATATATATATATATATATATATATATATATATATATATATATATATATATATATATATATATATATATATATATATATATATATAAATATATATATATATATATATATATATATATATATATATATATATATATATATATATATATATATATATATATATATATATATATATATATATATATATATATATATATATATATATATATATATATATATATATATATATATATATATATATATATATATATATATATATATATATATATATATATATATATATATATATATATATATATATATTTATATATATATAATTATATATATATATATATGTAATTTTATTTCTCTAACCCAACCTAATCTGATTTAAAACATGACCTAACCTAACCTAACCCAACCTAACCACACACTACGGAGGCGGATAAAGATTAAATAATAACAATTAAATAACAAAATAAATGATCTGAAAAAATACTTTATGGAAATACAAACATAAAGTGTTTAGTCATATTTTCTTATTTTGTTTTTACATTGTGTTTTTTTATATTTTCTCGTTTGTTACATTTTCTCATATTTTATATTTTCTCATTTGTTTATTTTAAATATGCTTCTTACTTTATGTTTTTCTCATTTATTTCTTTTAAATATGCTTCTTATGCCTATTTATTTTACCTGTTTATACTTTTTATATTTTGCTATGTATTAGTTTTGGTTGTTTTATTAAAACTTTATTATTTGTGTTCCAGTCTTATTAACCTTAATTCCATGTCCCAAAATGAGAAATAGAAATTACTCATAGGTAATATTATATATATGACTTATGTATGTAATATGTTTTGAAAAATAAATAAATAAATGAATTTCATATCCAATGAACTTTTACATATTTTTTCTCATTCATTAAAAATACAAATAAAAAACATAATAATTTGCTTTATACAACTTTATTTTTAAAAATTATACTAAGTATATTGTGTATTTAAAAATAAAAAATTTAAAAAACACAGAAAGTTCAAATTGAATTTTGTGCATTGAAAATTTCGTTCAACATAACGTGTCAGGCTGTGTTTATACCAATTGAAGCTAAATAACTAGAAAAGTTATAATTATAAATGGGTGAGGGGATATACAGGGAATACAGGGTGTGAGGAACTGATTAATGTCTGTTTTTTGTATGGACTTTTCGTTATAAGAAGAAACTTTTGACAGGAACACTGCGTACAGCTATATGAAGACAGTTTCGAGAGAAATATATTAACAGCTCTATCTAAGTTTTGTTTAAATTTTGAAACGCCAGTTTTGCAGTAGAGCGTTTACCCGCCATACTACGCCATGGCGCTTGTCTTATACTTTCATATTCTTCTTTATCTTTGTTGAGATGTCCTTACAAAGAAGATTATTGCATTCAATATATGTGAGATTATTTCTTTTTATATTATTTTTTGACATCTCATCAAAGATGAAGAAGAATATGGAAGTCTGGGCATTTACGGGGCTGACGACTGTCGTAGGCAGATCACTTCACATACGTGTAACATTCGCCAATTCTACCAATTATTAACAACCATACTACTCAAATTCTTGGAAGTACTATATATATGAACCAATTTTGAAACATTATTCTTGAATCACTAGAACCTCACTAGAGACATCTATTGGTGAGATGAAAAAAAGTTTTTTATTGAGCAGAAACTCTTTTATTAGTATGTGAAGTCCGAATCCTGGATTGTAATCACACACATGAGAAACGCCCAAAAATATCATTTTCAATTTTTATTATTTAAGCTTATAATTTGACCAGATGTTGTATAATTATCAATGGTTCTCTTATCCAAATTGTAGAATCACAATCAGGTTAGTTATTATTATTCCAACAACCTATAAGAAAAATAAACATATTAATAGTAGCATAAAATTATCAGACCGAGGAAAATTTGGCCATTTTCAAGTATTTCAAACATTATACTTGAAAGTGGTCAGATCAGGAGTCAGAATAATTGGCAGGTTTGTATGTGGAGATGCATAAATGTGGAAGAGACTAATTGCTATAATGTAAGTTTGTTTGCAGAGACAGATTGGTATGGCATTCTATTCTCTGTGCCTACCCCTACTAGGAGCGTGGTAGTTAGTTGGTTAACATCAAATTTTGTTTTGGATATGTAGAAATCCCTCTGTGAATAAAAAATCATGTATGTGGTGGAGGAGTGAATGCGTTTTATGGGATGTAGATGAGGTAACTGAAGGAGCTCAGAGTGCAAGACAAGGGAAAGGAAATGGAGGAGAAATATTAGGTAATATAGGAAAGGAATAGAATATTGGAATAATGGAATGACTAGGGCACTCAGGTCGCATACCCGTACTCGCACAAGCTTGTCTCACTTTTACACTGCTAGTGTGTAAAACTGAGACAAGTCCTTAATTGATGTAATATTATAATTTCAGGTAAATTCATGTTGGATGTAGCTAGAGGTGGGTAAGATCATTCAGAAGATCTGTATCACCTAAGTAATAAAATATCCATCCTTAAATTAATCCGAACACTAAGACCAGATGGATCTTTTTCATCAATCCAGTGAATCAGTGAGTCAGTGAATCAGTGAATCAACTGAGCTAGTAACCAAATCAATAAACCTTTCGGCCATCAAACTGGATCATCAGCATTTGAGAATAAGTAACTCACTCAATCAGCGTAACTGAACGGATCATTAAGATCTGTTTGTTCCCGAACGACCAACATAAAGATGAAGTTCTTACCGTTCCTATGAGAGAGCGATTTATTTTCCACACATCAAGAGCTGTGAATTCCAACGGCTGTTCCTCCATCTGCCTCACACAATACTTCAGTTCGTATCTCAGATCCACGTCCGTAAAAGTTTCCAGTATATTATTACAGTAATTTTTAGTTTCATTTGACTGAAATTAGTAAATAATATTAAGTCGACTGTTACACTTACCACTACTACCACACAACATTTCCCATAGCCTACAAAGATAAGTAGAGAGGATGAAACACTTCATTTATAATTTTTGGTAATATATCCAAAATTAAACAAAATTATTGGATCAAATTCTACTTTTATTTGAATATATTCTAACCCTTATCCGCTCCCAATGGTGCATAGGGCACTGCATCATATAGAAGCAGTGTTATCTTGATCGTTAAATACACGAAGGAAAATTGATCAGCCCTCCACTTAAGGTACCAGTCCTGGGTCATATTAAATAAATATTAGACTGAAAAATCACAAATATTTATTTCGACCCTCTTGGGAATCGAACCCGGGACCTCCAGCATGGTAGCCTAGCGTGCTGACCATTACGCTACGGAGGCGGACAGAATATATACAATTTAATATATACAATGATATATAATGTGACGCGTTTCGTCTAATCAAAATATTATAAAATTGACTTAAATGTGTGTAAAATGTCCTAACATACTAACAATAATTGCTATTATTAAATATTATGAGATCTAGGTGTATAATGGTGGGTATTTCTGTGGGTAATAAGGACTTCTACGAAAGCTAAAATAAGTAATGTATTTAAAAATCAATTAGGGTATTATGAATACAGTTTGTTAGGGTATGACTTTAAAATTAATACAATGTTCATAACAATTATGTACCTACAAAAATTTATTTAGAGTAATTCTTATTTTCAATATTTTATAATTTAATATATACCGTAGAACGGGGCTACTTGAACTTTGATGTGTTACTTGAGCCCAGTACAAAAAAAAATTAATCTGTATTTGGTCTACAATAATGAACGTATCGACATGATTCATTGTTTCCCTGACAGGTGACACTTATTGTCACGATACTTCGATCGATACCACAATCTAAATATTTTTTTTTGTACTGGGCTCAAGTAACACATCAAAGTTCAAGTAGCCCCTTCTATGGTACAATAGTGTAGTACTAGATAATGTCTTGATAAGATGAAACGCGACACATTATACATCACTGATTTATTAAAATAAAAGTAGAATTCGATCCAATTATTTTGTTGTATTTTGGATACGTTACCAAAAATTAAAAATGGAATTCTACCTACTGCATTTACAATAAACACTTCATTTACATTAAGATATCAAAATATAAAAATAAAGACAACTCCTAAGTAGAGAAATCCAGATTCGTGACAGGGATTTATACACGCCCAAAATGTTGTTGATTTGTTTAGTTTAAATGAATGACATTTATCTGGGATTATGTTTTTGAGAATTTTAGGCGTGCGGTGGTTTGACTTAGTGAGGGATGAAGAAATAAGGCGTAGGATGCAGCAAATCTTGGTCACAACTGTCGTCAAGATAAGGCGATTCAGTTGGCCGGCCATGTACTCCGCATGCCTCCTGAGAGCCGCCATCAAGCTTGCCTCTTTTACAACGCATCAGGTTCGCGCCGCCCAGTACAACAACTGCTGACAATTTGTTGGCAGTTCTCGTCAGAACTTTGGGACGCGATCTGACTTGGAAGGATGCAAGGGAGCTGGCAGCCGATACATTAGCCTGGAGACAGTTTGTAGGCTCTATATGCTCCACCTAGGGAGCGGATACGGTTAAATAAATATATAATAGATTTTTGAGATAGGAAGGCAAAACGTTAAACTGTGCATAAGCAGTGCAATAATATAATTAATCTTACGATTTGGCATATCCAATGAGAAGACTCAATTATGGCAAGCAATTTTAATGTTTCACCAACAGCCATAAGTGCTTGAAAAACTACAAATCCAAATGTTCCTTTCTTACCTAAAAAAGTAAACCTTTTAAAGGGTGCACAAATTCACAAAAATATACTTTGAATAAAGACAAAGGATGAAAACTTAATGCAAAGTGCTGCCCTACATTACATTCAAAATTAAAATCACAATTTTAATACAATACCATAGCATTCGCTTCATTTGCACACAATTTAAAAACAAAATCATGGCATTCACTTTATTCGCACACCATTTAAATACAATATCATAGCATTCGCTTCATTCACACACAATTTAAATACAAAATCATAGCATTCGCTTCATTCATTATCATTATCTTATTATATCAAATATGACCATTCAACATCTTCTTACATCGAACTAAAATGGCTTATTTTTAATCACCGCATAAACCTACAATCCCTATCACAACACTTTAATATTCTTCACAACCTCAATGCACATCTTGCTAGGAACATTATGAATCTTTCTGATCATAATCTATCTACTTTTAATGAAAGAAAAATTTCCATTCCTCCATATAACAGCTTATTATTAGGAATAGGTGTCAAATTGTGGTAGAGTGGGTTCAAACCCAGAAACTCTGACTCAAGAGTCCAAGACACCAAGTCACCACAACCTGACCCGATAGATATTTCATCTCAAGTTGAGACACCTATAATACTGACATTGACAAAGATGTTCAATTTACCAAACTGCGTGATTGTGTTACGTAAAAGGATAATTAAGCGTGCGGTAATACAAATGGCCAGTATTAGCAGAACAGGCGCTTGATCTTTGCTCAAAATTTCCCCAGCTTCTCCGACGAGACACCGAGCTTCCACCGCTGAAGACAACTTTGCTCTCAGCTCATTATATCCGTCTACAACACACAAGACAATACCGCATCAAAATAAACAGCATACACTAAACTCACCGATAAAGATGGTGAACAAATTATATGAATGATCAAGAGTACATGCGGTCAGGTTTAAAATTTTAATTTTTATGAGAGTATGGATTAAGAGTAAGTTATCACTGAGGAGAATTTTAAAAAACAAATATTAATTGAACTGAAGTTTGTCCATGGTTCTCTACAAAAACATACAGTCAGCAGTTAAAGCATTTCACTACCATAGTAGAGGTCTAGAGTTCGATTCCCAGGGAGGTCTGAATAAATATCACTGATGTTTCACTCTTTTATAAATTTATCATACTGGACTGAATTTATACTTGAAGCGCAGGACTAATTTCCTTGCCTTTGTGTAATTATCAATTAGATTAAAATTGTGCCAATACAATGCAGTGTCCTATACACCATTGAGTGCAGATGAGGGTCAAATGAACATAAAATTCTTATAATATCACTTGCATTTCTCAAATTGAAACACCAACCATAAAACCAACAAAATGCACAAAATTACCATGATATGCTCAAATCACTTTACAATTGCATAGCTTATGACAGAAAAATAACAAAGATTGTTGTTGTCATTGTAAAAAATATGTTTAACTCTGATTTTTTTCCATGTTTATTCTTTCTTGACAGATTACTGATTATGATTTCTGCTGTGATGTCTTTCAACTATGATTTCTGATTGAATTTGTTACATACCAGATTTCTTGGAAATTCTTCTGAGGTCTTGTTGAATTTGTTTCAGAAGCGTGTTTATTTCTGTTAGTAAACTTTTCAGAGAGTAAATTGTGTTTACATAGTCGACAACCATAAGCACTATAACATAATAACCCCAAACAAAAGATAGTCCAAAATATCTCATTAAATCTGAAAAGAAATAAAAAGGAAGGTGTATTTTAATTTATGTAATATTAAATAACATTTTCATATGAATAAAAACAGATGAACCTCCCTTAAACTGACCAGTTTTCAATTTGTCGAGTTGTAGTCTCGTGGTTAGTGTCGCGGACTAAGTTACAGTTTCTCGGTTCGAACTCACTCAATCACAATTTGATACCTGTTTATAATAATGAGCCGCTTAGACTCACAGAAATAGTATAAAATGGAAATACCATAAAATGGACCACATTCAAGTACCTATTTGAAAAACTTCATCATGCTAAGTTTCCTTCGCTCTATCACTAAGTCATATTATTTTTTTATTTTTTTTAAAAGAAAAATTTTTGTGTTTTTATTATTTACACAAATATTTCAATTTCATACTATTTCTGCGAGCCTAAGCGGCTCATTATTAGAAATAGGTATCAAATTGTGATACAGTAGGTTCGAACCGAGAAACTCTGACTTAAGGGTATGCGACACTAACCACGGGACCACAACCTGACGTTATATTTATAAAATAAACACAATGAAGACACACAAAAATATTGATCATTCTATCTAATATGATTAAAAACCAATCATTTTTATTTTTAATATTATTGATGTTTACAGACAGCGTGAAGATATTGTGAAATAAAAATGAGGCTCGTAACGCATGTCTGTGCTGAAACCTTTAGTGCATGTTGGTTGCGACCAAAAATCGCATGTGTTAAACATTTTGTGTAATTTTAAGTGTGTAAATAGTGCTATGGTGGTGAAGGGTGGTATTGTTTGCATGCTGTGGTAGTGATTGTCCTGACGAAGAGACGGGTACGTCTCGAAACCGGTACACATAAAAATCTCGGTGAGTAATTATATACTCAAATTATCAACGTTTATGTAAAAAAATAAATAAATAATGATGAATTTGTTAGCATAATTTAATTAATAAAAATCAATTTTTTTGGTATTAAAGTAATCATTACAACATTTTGAGTGTGTCCAAATACTTGTTCACAAAATCTGGATTATCTCCAATTACAGGAGTTATTTTCATATTATTTTTTGATATCTCATCAAAGATGAAGAAGAATATGGAAGTCTGGGCATTTACGGGGCTGACGACCGTCATAGGCTGGTTTAAGTGATCACTTTACACACGTGTAACATTAAGAATTTGAATAGTGAATTTAAGAATTAACATTGTAAGAATTTGAGTAGTGTGGTTGTCAATAATGGGTAGAATTGGTGAATGTTACACGTGTGTAAAGTGATGTTAAACCAGCCTATGACGGTCGTCAGCCCCGTAAATGCCCAGACTTCCATATTCTTCTTCATCTTTGATGAGATATCAAAAAATAATATGAAAGTAATCATTCATAAGACAGATTGAACAAAGCATTCCTGTATTAAGAATGTTTCTTACTTGATTTAGCGGGGTTTAAGCTCATAGTGTATCCAGCACAAAAGAGAATATTGAAATAACACAGCATGAAAATAATCATTCCTTTAAACAGCTTGTCATCTTGCTTGACCTCCTCACTGAAAGCTATTGTTGATTTAGCCTATAACATAATAACAATATGGGTCATTCCAAAACAAAATTTTCTGCAATGAAAAACTCATTACAAATTATTCAAAAGGTCAAATTATAAGTCAAATTATAATTTAAAAAAATCATGTTTTCAAATGTCTCCTAGGATGTAAAATAATTGGGGAATAATCTTACATACATTTTATAAGAGTCTCTGCTTATTATAAAGCATACTCAACTCAACCATAGATGGTGCCGAGAACTCACATGTGAAATAACATCAATTTAAGGATTTATACAAGTTACGAAATTTGAATAGTGTGGTTCTCAGTCAGTGTTTTTTTGCCTAGAATTTTCACTCATGAATTATGTGAAATTATAATAACTTTATACATAAAGAGTAAATCCACTCACAAGTAGGCTATGAAACTTATAAAGTTGAAGCCTGAGAAGGGACATGATAAACGGTGTTGCATAAGCCGTAGATAGATTTCAGAGTCACTTGGACGTTAGGTAATTCAAACAAAATAATAATAATAATCACAGTCATGGGATCACTTAAACAAGCCTTTGTCAACTCGTAAGCCCTGTCCTTTTTTTTAAGAAATAACCCGCAAAGCGTTTGCATTCAGAGGCTTATCTGCGGATGGGATAGTAAGGATAGGGAAGGTTAGTGTGAAAAATATATCACAAACACCCAGACCAATTGAAAATAAATCTTTCTTCAATTTATTTTGCACTTGGAATCAAACCCGCGACGCCAGTTTTGGAGTCGAGCGTTTACCTAACTACGCCATGGTACTTGTCCTATACTTTTATATTCTTCTTCATCTTTGTTGAGATGTCATTACAAAGAAGATTATTGCATATAATATATGTAAGAATATTTCTTTTTTTACATATTATAAATTTACATAATAATCTTACCTTTTCAATTAATTTTCTGGCGAATATAAGTGTTCTCGCATGTGAAGCGCTTTTTCCAAGACCAACGGAAACACAAAAAATGATGAGACCAAACGAAATGACCAAAACGGGCAAAGCGGGTCGCACACTTACCATCTCAAATATAACGATAATGGCAAATCCGGTGTATAAACTACCCAGCCCTGAAATATAAACTTAAATTACTAAAAACTATAGCAATAAAATTTTGAAAATATGTAGGTGCCTGAGGTGAATACTGGGTATAAAGTAGTACGACTTCGTCAGGAATGACGATGTGAGGAGAAGAACTCAACAGCCCCTCATACTGGAAGTCCTAAAGAGAAGAAGGTGGACATGGTTGGGACATGTCCTTAGAATGCCACCTGAGTGCATCAACCCCTCATGTCTCTTCTTCCAACCCCGAGGATTCCGGCGCCCCGGAAGGCCGCTGACGACCATTCACCGACTATACTCAGCGGAACTTCGAGACGCCGGACTGACCTGGGAGGAAGCCAAGGAGATGGCGCGTGACGGAGTGACTTGGAGACGTCTCGTGTTGGCCATATGCTCCACCTAGGGAGCGAACATGGAAAGAAGATGAAGAATAGCAATAAAAAGGACATAGGAACTTCAATGCAATCTATATGCAGAATTTGGACCACCAAGAGGTGACAATGGTATGCAACAGATTCTACATATTCTATACAACAGATTATGAAATAAATAAAAATAAAAACATATTTGACAAAATGTTAGTAATATTATTAATACACTGTGTAAAACTTGTTGACCAATATTTTAGCCAACAAGTTTTACATAACCGTACCCTGTCCGGACAATCACTATACCAGAATGCAAGTAATTTTGATAATAGAATTTTAGAGCATTTGAGATATCGCTCACTCCTTTCAACAACGTCATATATCAAAAATCGACAATTTTCAGTTGTGCATGTTTTCAGAATGTCCCAGCAAAAGCGGCATATTTTTAACATAATATATACCCACTACAGGGCAGAAAGTGTTGTTTTTGCATTTTGAAGAAAAGGTTTTGTTTAATAATTTTTTTAAATATACTAAATATTTTTAAAATGGAGAAAAAACCTTTAGGTTTTACCTAAAAAGATATGTTGCACAGCAAAAAGTTTAATAATTGGCTTGATTTTCAATACATTCCATTATATTTTTAAACTTTAAAAACGATCTCCTGAAAAATCAAGGTTTTTTATTTATGATGTTGTTGAAAGGAGTGAGCGATATGACAAAATGTTAGTAATATTATCAAAATATATTATTGTATAACAACTAACCTAAATTTTAGTCAACCAGTTTTGAGACATAACCGTACTCCGTCCGGATAATCACTATACCAGAATGCAAGTAATTTTGATAATAGAATTTTAGAGCATTTGAGATATGTACCTCAACAAAAAAAATTCTATAAATTTGACCATCATCATAGTCTTAAAAAAATATTTTATACTAACCTAACCATCATGCTGCTTCTCCGCAGGGATGGGCAGAGAGAATAGAATGCTACACCCAATAGTGCATTAGTATTAATTTGGAAATAGATATTGATTTAATTTGGATACAGAATGTGCAAAAGAAGGTAAACAGACAAAAATTAGTAGGGCAATAGGACATAAAGATCTTTCAGATTTAGTGGTGTCTTATTTAGAAAATATGACAAGACGAAGAGGACAAATAATTGTTACAAATCTTGATATAAGATATGGAATCCATTGTGTCTATTTTATTGTTGTTTCTATTATATGCTTTTTAGTGATCACCTTATTAATTTTTTATTAACTATGCACATCCGCTAACATTTTTAAGATATATAAACTAATATGCTATCAATCCTTGTATGTGTATAGTAAGCAAGGAGAATTTTCTAAGGCAACTAATAAAAATTCAACAAAAATAGTAGTAAAGTAGTAGTGCATAGTATTGTTTGTATACTGGTGTAGCAATTCTCCTGATGGGGACGTCTCAAAACTAGCAAATTAAAATCTTGTTGGTTATATGCTAACATAACATGTTATCAAAATGTCTGACCACAAATATAATGTGTAAAATACTTGAAAATGTCTGACCACAAATACAAAAATACTTGAAATATCTTTTCATAATTGATTTGGCAATCACTTTGTGGTAAAATCTATCCATTTTTTATTTAAGTTTTACTTAAATACCACTATTTCTTAAAATCTATTGTAACACATGTTTCGATGCATTCCGCATCATTTTCAAACACCGTATGTGAAGCTAATTCTAAATTTTAGAGTTCAGTCATTGGGACATTGAAGGTTGAAGAGGGGGCTGTTTCTTATTTTTATTTATTTATCCATTTTTTTTAATATTTCTTATCAGTGGGAACATAGACAATAGAGGCGAGGCTTAGTTGAATGCATCGAAACACGTGTCACAATAGATTTTAAGAAATAGTTGTATTTACTTAGTAAATCTTAAATTAAAAGCTTGAAATATCATTAAGATTGTATTACTGAAAAAAATTGGTAATTTTACCTCCGAGGCAAAAAACTGCCCAGCCATATATTAACCATAGAGAAGAGTAACGAGCTTTCCATACCGGCCTCCCATCCACTTTGCGTTTCTCTATTGTTAACGGAAGTACTCCACCAAAACGACAGATTATCCAAAGTATTACGACAAATCTGCTGGACTCGGTGATTTCTTCAACATTTTCCGCTTTAAATGGAGTTACTTTCGACTTCCCCCTTTTTTCAAACATCATCGCACTTCCGTATTCAATTTTAAATACTCTGACTCTGTACACAATGGATTCTTCAATTCTTTGGACACGTTGTGCGTGGCAAAAAGAATAGCCTGGTTGTGATTGGTAGCCTGGAGGGTAAGAGAGGGAGAGGAAGATCCCACAAGATGGACCAATCAAGTTAAGGTAGCAGCAGACACCACGGTGGTTGAAGCGCTACATGCGGCAGTCAGGGGATAACTGGAGAAGAGTCATCGATTCGACAAGGGTCACAACCCTCAGTAATGAGGAGTAAGACGGAGAAGAATTATATTGATTAATATAAATTAGTGGTTTCGTACACTTGATTAAATTTCTGTTTTGTTTAAAAATTTATTTTTATGTTACTGCTTTTAATGTTACATCTTTCTTTTACTTTGTATACTTTATCTTGTTATACCATATATTTTTCCTGTTTAAAATTACCATAGTGAGTACTATGCTTTTATGGAATTTTAATTTGTTTTTTTTTAAATAAAAAAAATCTGGCATGCACTGTATAATGCCAGGTTCCATTTAATGGTGTTATTATCTGAATCAGCCTATTATACTACAAAAGTTCTTGTCCTCAAAAAACACATATTTTATCAAATGATTATTATATGTCTATCGCTTTTATTTTTAATTATTCATTAATGCTTTTTAGTTGAAAAATTAATTCTGAAAAAATCTTATCAGATTATCAGAGCTCATTAGAAAACACTTAGCTAGATTCTTGTGATTTATGAAATATAAATAGGTTTAATATTGTATTTTTTCATGCTAATTACTGATACAAATCATTTATGATTGATGCTAATGGGGGATTTATTCCAAATACAAGTCTGGGTGGGGAAGATGGACAGTAAGGGCAATAAAAAACATTTCAAAAATGAACATCACATTTATTGATTATTTATACAACAAACAAGATTCTGAGATACACATATCATACCGATTTGGTAGATAAATCCTTTGGTCTCATTTATATTTATTACCTTATAATAATAATAATTAATTTGGATAATTTATATAGCGCCATTTTCGCAAAATTTTCAATCATTCATTCAAACTCTTATCCGCACCCCTGTGGTGCATAGGGCACTGCATCATATAAACGCAGTGTTATCTTGTTCGTTAATACATGAAGGAAAGGTGATCAGCCTTCTGCTTCCGGTAACAGTCCAAGATAATATTGAATAAACATAAGAGTGAAAAAATCACTAATATTTATTTGACCCCCCCTGGGAATCGAACCCGGGACCTCCAGTACGGTAGCCGAGCGTACATTACACTACGAAGGCAGACCTATATTTATTACCTTATAATAATAATTGATTTGGATAATTTATATAGCGCCATTTTCGTAAAATACCTTTTAAATATATTAGTCTTTTGTGGTTCTGTGGTAATGAACCCACCATCAAATACCCACTCTGCCACAACTCGATTCCTATTTGCAAACACAAGGTGGTCAGCCTAATCTAATGATAGTTTTAAAGTACCGTAAAGTGGGTATACTTTGCACCATGGGTGATACTTTGCACCACCTTCTGTAAAGAAATTGTGGAGCTGGTCATCCCTGATACATGTCATTTTTCATTCTACTTTCTTTTGTTTCTGATAGATGGCACTTCAATCTACTTTTTGGTTTACAGAAGTAACAGTCGGTCGCTATTGCTTCAATGCGTTTTTCCTGTCCGAATGTAAAGAAAGTTTTCTGTCTGAAAATTGTGTCCGAAAAAATCCAATGTAATCAGTATACTGAAACAAGTTACAACAAGTGAGTGGTCTCTAAATCGTAGGTAGGTAAGCCCTGCTTTTCTCAAATGCTGTATTTTTTAGTTACGTTGTCAAGTTTATGTAAAAATAATATTTTTTTAAGAACTGACTTGTATTGACCACATTTGGGGTAACATTGCACCAGGTGCAAAGTATCCACAAAAGGCCATAGTTAATTAATTTGATGAAAAGTCTTAAAACGGCTAATACAACTTGACATTTTTGCTAAATATCTATAGGTTTTGTGTACTTACTTAATTCCTGATGGTATATTTTTTTCAAAAATCTCAAGAACACACAAACAGCGGCCTTATGCCAGACGATACTGCGATTTTACACCGAAGAGAGTGGAGCAGTGTTTGGAGGCCATTCGAAATGGTACAATCAGTCAAAGAAAGGCTGAAGAAATTTTCAAAATCCCCAGAAGGACGATTAACTATAAGCTCAAAGGACCTCCGATATGTGACAAGGGCGAAGAGCAATCCTTCGTAAACTGCATAGTAGACATGAGTGAGTACGGTTTCCCAGTGAGTGTTTTTAACATTCGCTACATTCTTATAGCCTATTTGGATAGATTTGGCAGAAGAATACGAATATTAAAGAACAACGTACCAGGCTCTGAATGGATAAGATCATTTTTGCAAAGACATAAAACCTTGACTGTTGCTAAAACTAGTCAGTTGCTTAATCGGTTGCCATTAAAAGCGTATGACGATGACGTGCGCCAGAGTTTTCAACAGTTTTTGGAAGAAAACAGATTCAACCCAAAGAATTCAGTCTTAAAACGCAGGAAAACGATACCGATAGAACCAGGTAAGAGCATTACTCACGATCCAAATGTCGAAATGAACGTTGACGAGACACAAATGCTACCTGAACCAACTACATCAATGATCCCATCTTCCGCATCGAAACTTCCAGCATATTTAGCATTAACTGATAATAGTTCACATGGAAGCTTTGAGGAAGAGGGAGAAGAACAAAAACGATGACTGAAACCAGTTATCGTATTTGTTCTTCCGTTTCATTAGGACCAGTAAAAAAGAAGGTGTGAGAATATGTTGTATTTCATTATGAAGGAGAACAATTTCCGGGACAGATTTTGAAAATAAAGAAAGACAGAGCTTTTAAATCCATGCAGGAGAGTCTCAAATCGTGGATGTGGCCGATGAAGGATGACTTTCTTCAATATTCTTGGAAGGATGTAGTGGGTTCCATAAAAGAACCGAAAATGCAATCCAAAAGAGGTTTCTTTACCGTCCCGGAACTTGACTATATTTAGACCTAATTTAATTTTAATTCCTATTACCTATGTAGTACGATATGTTTAAATATCCACCTTTTATTTTATATAATTTTGAACCTTCAGTATTGGAAAAAAATATCATTTTTGTTAGATTTTTCAATATATTTTTTTTAAATTTCTATCAAGTGTCTTATTTTTCCATAATTATACAATATTATAATCTGCTTTTAGCGAACTGTGAGCCAAAACCCTTCATAAGTTGCAACGAAACTTGTAGGATAGCCTTAACTTTGCATCAATTGGGATTCTAGTACGAAAAGTGTAGAGAAAATATCATGGTGCAAAGTTGTACTTTACCCGGGGATACTTTGCACCAAAATATAAATATAAAAAAAAATACAGGCAAAATAGATAAAAATTTAAAAATGTATCAGACATGTTACAGGTATATGTGTTATTACATTGCAATAGTTGAAACCTCAGAAAAAGTAAAAAACCTGATCTGAATAGACAATTTTTTGAAAAAATGCAGTATTTTGGTGCAATGTATACCCACTTTACGGTACAAATATTTTTTTATAATTTATAAAAATATAGAGTTTAAATATCTGTGAACAGAGTGTAACCATTAGATCTGCCTGGCCAACCCAAATAGCATCCCAGGCCACATCAATAACTTAAAATTTTCCCAAGGGCCGCATACAGATATTTGATTTTTTTTATAACAACGAATTTCATACTTATTGATTTTTTGTAAGTACATATTATAAATAATTTGAATGCGGAGGTAATCAGAAAGTAACTAACTAACTAACCATCACGCCGCTTCCCCGCAGGGGTAGGCAGAGAGAATAGAGCGCCACACCACTCTGTCCTTGCAAACATTCTTCGCCTCTTCCACGTTTATGCATCTCCTCATACATAGCCGCCGATTGTTACGACTCCTAATCTGACCACTTTCAAGTATTTGGCATACCTGATCGTGCCATGTTTTTCTCGGTCTTCCTCTGTTTCTTTTCCCGCTAACATTCGCCTCATAAATTTGTTTTACCGTTCTTTCCTCACTCATTCGTTCTACATGTCCAAACCATCTCAACACACCTTTCTTAATTTTATCGATAATGCTTATCTCAGCTTTGAATTCCTTCCTTATTTCACTATTCGCACATCTATCATACATCGTTTTGTCGCACAATCTTCTGAGAGATCGCATTTCGACTGGTAATTGTGAAGAAAGAAAACATTACTACGACCAGAAGTGAGCAGAAAACATACAATGAACCAACAAAATATGTATTGGTATACTGTAGTTATAAACATTTGGAAAAATTTTAACAATCAAAATTATTAATTAGGACACATAAATCAAACGATGTTAACATTTTTATTTTAACAAAAAACAATTTTTAACCACTCAGTTTAAGATTTGAGTTTCTCTTCGCTTACTTAATTTTTCTAAATCTATTTTAATAGTTGAAGTTGCACATTTTAACTGGTTTTTAATAGATTTATATTATCCACTGACACTTCTTAAGACACTTATTAAGTGGTTTGCAAAAGTGGAGTTTCAAATCATGATTTTGATAAAAATATTAATGTAAAAATCTTACACAAATGTAGTAAAGGTAAAAAATTAGATAGGCTCGAAATTTTGGAAATAAATAGGTTAAAAAATTGTCCCAATAAAGACATATTAAATGATCAAGTAACGTACCTTACTTTACCCGTTAGAAAAGAAACAATAGATGCCTTAATATCTTGTCGATGAGAAATGACTGCCGGGAAATTTACATTTCAGAGAACTTCGGACTTCCCCCGGACAACCGCAGCATAGTGGAGGGAGCCGTCAACCAGCAGTTCCTGATACTTCGTTACATAATTTAAATTCATTTACAAAAAATGCAAATCTTTTATAACTTTATATAAAATCGTGCTCTCAATACAAAAAAACCTTTATAAAAAATATTTTTAATATCATACAATACTTAAATTCACTCAAATTAAATTAATTTCTGAACAAAATTATATCAAATCATGGTTATCAACTCCTGCCTTGTTTTATATATAACATAACAATTTGTATAGCCTTTCACCAGTTTGATGATGTCGGTAACGACGAAACCCGGTCGCTGGTCAAATAAAAATAAAGTGGAAAAGCTAAAAATATTGGTTTTAATCTAATAATATATTTTAACTAGTTTTCAAGATTTTTGAGATTGCGTTAAATTGGCAATGCTGAAGAGCGTGCAAAGGGATATTGTTCACTGTTTTCATAACAACATGCATGACTTGGCTCATAGAGGGCATAAATTTTGTCAATGCATCAAACCATGTATCACAAATATATCACTGGTTTGAAAATATATTCTTCATACATGGCCGCAGGCCGCATGCGGCCCGCGGGCCGCGAGTTTGCCACCCGTGCATTAGATAGAGAATTTTTTTCAAGGTCTGTTGGAGCAGATCGAAGAAGGTCGCTCATGACAATTGAGAAGGAATAATGTTTTGCAGAATGTTTTCCTTAAATATAAGTTTAGCTATATACTCAGTGTTTTTCAATTCAACATTCACATAATAAACCTGTTTCATTTTATATCATTTTAAATCAAACAAACTTCTTCGCACATCTTTTTATTGAAAAAATTCCAATATTATACATTTCCAAATAGATTACAATTATTAATTTAAATAAAATTTAAATACTTTTTTGCAACAAATCTGGACTATCTCCAATTATAGGAGTATTTTTCATATTATTTTTTGACATCTCATCAAGGATGAAGAAGAATATGGAAGTCCGGAACCTCCAACAATTTGAGTAGTGTGCTTGTCAATAATGGGTAGAATTGATGAATGTTACACGTGTGTAAAGTGATCACTTAAACCAGCCTATGACGGTTGTCAGCCCCGTAATGCCCAGACTTCCATATTCTTTTTCATCTTTGATGAGATGTCAAAAAATAATATGAAAATTGAAATAATTTGATTTTATCAGGTTTAAAGAAAAAATATTCTTCTGGCCCCTATCCACACCTAGGTGGCGCATTGGGCACTGCATCAGTGTTAATTCAATCGTGATTATATTTAACGCAATGTTATCACAGTCCTGCATTCCAGGTCCTTGGATATTGAAGTATGTTTGATGGAATACAGATGATGTAAGTGAAGAACTTCAAGGTAAAAGAGATTACTACATTGTAAAGGAAGTGGAGGAGGAATAGTAGGTTTGATAGAAGAGAAAAAGGAGAGTGGTAGTTTTGACTAGAGCATTCAGTATTATTCATACTTGGTTTTGTAAGTTGCACACTTTATAGGTATTTGTTACTTGAGGATAACAGAATTTTCATTAAACTCTTATTAATCTTATAAGTACCAAAGTATAGTTTATAAAGATGAGTTACGAAAACTGCAGTAAAACGATTAGATTATTCAAAATAATTCCAAAAGTCTGAAAGAAAAACCATTAAATGTTAATTTAAATGTTACTTACAAAATTATTAACAATAAACAGAAAAAAAATTTAAACCCTTATCCGCACCCAATGGTGCATAGGGCACTGCATCATATGCAGTATTAACTTGATTGTTAACACATGAAGGAAAGATGATCAGTCCTCCGCTACAGGTACCAACCAGTCCAGGGTAATATTTAATAAACATTAGAGTGAAAAATCACTTATATTTATTTGATCCCCTCCCTGGGAATCGAACCCGGGACCTCCAGTTCGGTAGTCGAGCATGCTGACCATTACACTACTGAGGCAGACAATAAACACAAAAGAAAAAAATGATTGTATGTCCTCCTATTAACACATTGTAGTCGGGCGCTTCGAACAATAGACTCTAGCCTATAGCGGGTGTTTTTCGCGATTAGCGCAAAAATATATCGCTTTCTTAAAATTGACACAATTTCTAAACCAAATAATATTTTCGATTGAAATTTTCAAAGAAATCATATTTGACATTTGATCATCAAAATTAAATTAAAATCATAATTTTTAATTAAGTATTCCATATTTCACAATTTTAGAAGCATTGTAAACTATAAAAAATAGTCTTCCCCTCCGAGGTATCATTCCCTATACAATGCTAATATATTCAAATAATAACACACCAAACACTAAACAAAACAGTGCGAGGGGTATGAAAAATAGTCCAATACGTGAAATGGCTCAAACTAAACTTGAGATTGAGATCGCATAAAAACTCTAGATTTCTGGGGATACCTTTACAAGCGACACACTAGCCAATCTGGACAAGACATCTCAAATAACGTCAACAGACTATCTTCTAGCACCCAGGTAGCAGATTACCCTTCAACGCGTTTTATTTCACGCTGATAACAAACCCGTATATTGCCGTTTCCCGCCGATAACCGACAGTCGACAAAAACGGCGTTTGCCGTGTCCCGCAGTTGACCGACAGTCCGCGAAAAACGGCAAATGCCGTGTCCCGCCGACAACGTGTTAATGTAAAAATAAATAAACATTATATTTATTGTTCCTCCTCAGATTTTTCCATATTGTATGTCAATTGTATATTATACTCACTGTTACAATAATTTCTCTGTTTACTGTCCAAACATCCAGAGCTGTAAATTCAATTGGCTCATCGTGTGTTTCTCTGAGGCAATATTTCATATCATTCCGTAGTCCAAATTCCCATATTGCGGAGATCATTTCTGTGAACTCATATTTTGCATCCTTAGACTTAAAAAAAGTACATAATATATGAACAGTCACATCAATCAATTAAAATTTGTACTTTAGTATACACTTATTGGTAAATTAATACAAATACACTTACCATTTTAGCGACGGAGTGACAGTTTTCCACGATAAAGGCTAGTTTAAATAGTTCAGTAAAGATGGACATTAGCTGGAAAACCATCAGAACTGTAGATTGAAGTATTTCTGTTTAAAAATATAAAGTATTAATGTTGCAAATATGATCACTAGGGATCAAATCAAATTGAAGGTCAGCATATAAGCCTAACATGTAAAGTAGGTGGTGTCAAGTGAGTGATACTCGATACTAGCAGACAAAATTTTCATTATCCCGAGTCAACACCCTAATGATCAAGAACCTGTGTTACAGGTATTTTTATTCCAAATAAATTTTAAAAGTTTGTACAGTAAAATCCGGTTTAATGCAGTGGATATGTTCCAATAATATCCAGCGCTAAATGAAACTACTTTAAGTAATGTTATTTTAATAGGAGCTAAGGACAGAGCAACATACAATAGAAAAATAAACAAAAATAAACTAAATAAGTTATATTAATTTTAAGTTATTTTTATATCTTTGGATTATGTAGCATATATTATAATTCATTTACAACATTTTGAGTGTGTCCAAATACTTGTTCACAAAATCTGGATTATCTCCAATTACAGGAGTTATTTTCAGAGTGAAAATAACTCCTGTAATTGGAGATAATCCAGATTTTGTGAACAAGTATTTGGACACACTCAAAATGTTGTAAATAAATTATCTGGTCAAATTATAAGCTTAATAATAAAAATGAAAATGGTATTTTCTGGCGTTTCTCATGTGTGTGATTATAATCCAGGATTCGGATCTCACATACTAATATATGAGTTTCTGCTTAATAAAAAGCTTCTTTACATCTCACCAATAGATGTCTCTAGTGAAGTTCTAGTGATTCATGAACAAGGTTTCTAAATTGGTTCATATATATAGAACTTCCAAGAATTTGAGAAGCGTGGTTGTCAATAATGGGTAGAATTGGTGAATGTTACACGTGTGTAAAGTGATCACTTAAACCAGCCTATGACGGTCGTAAGCCCCGTAAATGCCCAGACTTCCATATTCTTCTTCATCTTTGATGAGATGTCAAAAAATAATATTATAATTCACATAATAATATATGCTACATAATCTAAAGATGCTCACTCACACGGAAATATAAAGTTGAAATATTATTGGTAGTTTGTCATTTAGCCCTTGCACTTTAAAATAAGGAGGAATATTTTTTGTGCCATTTTTTTTACTTTATGTCTTCGTCGTTCATTTTGAATGATCGTAAGGATGAATTTTTAGTGTAAATTATTGGTTTTCTGATACAGTTGATGATTAAAACACATAGATAGATAACATTTTATACAACACGCATAAACTATGTAAATCATACTGATAACATTGGAATTTTTTCCACTGTTAATAAACACAATAGATTAAATCAAGCGCTTTTTTATTGAAAGCTCTAGAGATTTAGAGTTTTTAGGCTTTTGACTGCACCATATCACATCAGTTTTAATCAAAGAGGCGCTATATTAGGTTAAACTTCACAATACGTACCTGTCTCGTGTATAAAATTGTTTAAGAAGACCACGGATCTCATAATGATGGAAATTATCATTATTAGAAGAAAGGGACTTTGACTTCTCTTGAGGACATCCCCGGCTTTTCCAATCAGGCGATGGGCTTCAACAACACAGGATAACTTTGTCCTAATATCTCCGATGATTTCTATTTCACAATAAAAAAATAATTAAAGATTTTCGATTATATCACAACTTAAATGAAGAAGTCAAATGAGTAATGATGGAAGTCTAGGTATTTCGTATTGAAAGCAAGTAACTGTGGGAACCTTTACACACTGGTTTAAACAGCATTGCTACTACCATTCTAAAGCCATGCTTATGAGTAATGATGTAATACTTTGCCAACCTTTTTTTAAAGTAAGAGAAATATTTGTGTTTTTATTATTTACAAAAATACTTAACTTTCATACTTTTATCATTATTAAAAATAGTTATCAAATTGTGGTAGAGTGGGTTCAAACCCAGAAACTTTGACTCGGGAGTCCACGACACTAACCACGGGACCACGACCTGACACTTACTAAAATGCTTTATTTTGATAAGGGAAATGAAAATCGTAAATGAAATTATTTAAGTTTAATTTATAAAAATAATTTTATACGTAGATATAAGATATGTTTAATCCCACTTTGAATGAAAATACCACTGTACATAATAGGTAGATACTTGTATTTTGCAGAAAAATAACCATAAAAATTTTGGCCAGAAAAGCCGCCATCGAATAATTAATGAAAGATAATTAATAAAGCTTACATTTTGTTTTTTACCTGTTTTGTTAGAAGTTAAATTCATTCGCCTCACATCTGCTGATACCAGCTTTAAACTGTAATTTACTTGAGAAAGGGCACGTCTGAGAAAAAATAATCCGTTGGTAACTTGGACGACCATCAAGTAAGCAATTAAATGTGACTCTGTGTGAAACCATTCGAACATCAGAACCCTGCCTTAAAGAACCAGAAAGAAAAATATTCTTACATTATTCTTGCAAATTCAGTCAAAGCAGATATAAGTTCCAAAATTAGTTATCTTCTTGATTCCACGAACATAAAAGATGTTTGTTCTAAAGGTTTATAAAACGTAGCACATTAAGGTGGAGACTGACCGGAGATTTTCGTCGTAACGTAACACGTTACGATGCGAGCATTCAGGCAGTCAGTACACCGAGCCAAGCGCTCCATCCATAGTTTCGGATGCTCGGTGATGCTCGCCGCGAGCGATGTTACGAAGTTACATTGCGATGAAATGCTCCAGTCAGTCTCCACCTTTAAGTGTCTCTTCCCTGCTGATAGCTAAGGGATAAAAATTTAATAACACAAAAGATTTGGTAGATTTGAAGACAGCTTATCAACCTTTCCGGGGTGTCCGACTTTCTCTGGGGAGTGGGTTCTTTTTACATTAAATATGTATTTTTTTTCCAATAAAATCTTTGTATTTTGAAGAGAAAAAATTATGTAAAAATTATTTAAATAAAAAATAAAGCTCACCATCTCTAGGTTTTATTTTATGACAAAGTTAAATACACAACCACAAATGTCATTACTATACAAATTACATCATACCAATTGACAGAAAGACTTTGACGTTCATTAACGTCGATACTCCTTTGAGGAAAATTCGCACCGACGTTCATTTATGTCCATACTCCCGGTCCATACTCCATGTCCGGAAAGGTTAAATAAAATGTCTTAATTTTTAAATATTTGTACCTATTTAAAAATTTTATTTTTTTGTTTTGGTTTTCTCTGTACTTGATTAGACTACATGTCATCAATCCTTTATTTATTTTTTTTTTTTTAATTTAAAATGTAAAATCAAAAAAATATGTACTTTCTTCTAATTTGTTGTAAAATATTTATTCAAATTTCGAATAAACAATCTTTTTTTAATTATTAACTATCGAAAGTATTGCATAAAAATTGTTAATGGGATCAGAGTTTCTAATTCCATCTGACCAGACGTAAGGAAACAGGAAGGATCCTGAAAATGTGAATTTACTATTTTCTAGTGCCTATATAATGAATTCATATTGTTAAAATGATTTTATCTATGGTTATTTTTTATTATTATAGATAAAAGCATTTTTAAAACCACATTTTAATTTTTAATTATTATATCAGATTTTTTTATACTTGAACTGTAATATTGTATAACCACTCCAAAAATTAAATTGGTCCCACAGAAGCTGAGGAAAAAAAATGTGACTATTTTGTATGCTTTGTCATCTGTTTTGCTTGTCTTCGAAGTAATCATGGATTGGGCCTGGAACAATACATTAAAATCAAAAAATATTACGTGACTTATAAAATTTAAAGTCATTTTGTCTATCCACACATTTTTATATAAATCAACATTTAGTATAGGTTCCCATGTTCAATCACATAAAATAATACTGAATTACATGATATTTTTCACATAGTCAATATTTAAAGCACTGACTTTGTGATGTTCTATTTTACAACTTACAAAATAACTTTGTTATGAAATTGGTATTTCTCTTATTAAATGATAGTTATAATATTGACAAACTTGGAAGTAAACTGGTTCTATCTCAAAACTAATTAACATTTAAAACCATGTACTTTAAAAAATATATGAAGAATTTGCACTTAGCAGGGTTTGGGTAGGAATCTCTAATGCACCCATACCTCGCTATACGGCCGCTCTTTCTACGGCATTTCGCTATAACGGCCCTCTTACCCTCTTAATCACTGAGAAACGAAATAGACAATAACGTTGGACGTTATTTTTAAGCCAGGCTGATCCTTACCAGCGAAAAAGATGACGACAGTGATCTGCACGTTACCATTTCTCCATCGTCTTCAGATTAAAGCCATTTAAAAAATTATGTATGTATACATACACATATTTTATGTTACATGAAGTTGTTTCATTTTTATTCATAGATTATTGTTTGGTTTTTTGGAGTCTGTTATTATTTTATGTGCAAATGTATGTCCTTGTTATGTATGTATTTTTTAATTAAATTAAATAAAACAGTTTTAAATGATAAACCATGTTACATATTTAACAAATTTGGAACCAATCCCATTGAATTTGTATTAGATTAACTGATTCTTTATACGGCTTTTTGCTTTGAGGCCAAGTTTCGTGGAATGTATCTAGGCCGTAAAGCAAGGTATGGGTGTATTGATAGAGAACTACACATGAAGGAAGCAGGAGTTATCATTAAGTGGATTAATTTTTAATAATGGACTTTTATATAAATTATTAATAATTGCTTTTTATAAATTCCTAATATTTCATATTGTTAAATTTCTGTGTCTATTTTTTATGGTGACAGCTGTTTATGATGTTATGTGGGGAAGATTACTTAATTGTGCACAGGATGACACTGACTATAAAAAAGATAAGATGGGAACCTTTACCCACTCATTCATTCTAGACATACAGCAATACAGCATTAAAATTATGGATGTTACCTTTTCCAGGAGCCTCATTGTCTTAATAAAACTTTTGGCATATATTGTAGCGCGTCCGAGGAATACTATTTTATATATAATCATATTAACAATATTGAGGAATATGTTTATAAATAAGGCTGATGATTCAACTCCTGTGACATTGGATACTGTATGATAAAACCCATAAACGCTCACAAGTACTGAAAAATAAAGCAATTTAACTTGATTAATATGAAATATGTAGAGTCTCAGTTGATTGTATACAGTGTATAAGCGTTTTATTTGCTTACTTTTGGTACAGCGCAAGATGCCAAAAAACATTGACGTACAGATTAACGTTTTTGGGTTAGAGTTGGGTTTGCGGTTACTTGCGATTAGTAAACGACCCTAATTACTAATTGGGGTCGGGGTTGATGAAAAAACCGCCTGTCAACAATGTATTAACAAAGAAAAAGTTGAATTTAAAAAACTCATTTACCATTTAACAGCATCAAGACCCAGCTATAAACCGCCCAATACGGTGAATAGGACGCACTCCATATTTTTTTACCATTTTTCCGTTCCATTCTGGTTTTCAATGGCAGCAATCCATGTCCACGACACATACGCCACATGACTATCATAAAATAGCTATCTTCTGTTATTTCCTCTTCAACATTTAGCTTTTTGGAATTGAAAGGAACTGTTTTATTGGTTTTGAAAGGAACTGTTTTTTTATTTTTAAACAACATTTTTATACCTCCTGTGGAAAACTCTGTGGTTTACTCTCTCCTGTGGTTTACTTCTAAAACAAACTGAAATTATTATACACTTTTTGATAGGTAATTGGTATGTAGTATGACTAGTATGTTATTTAATTTTCTGGTTTATGTTCATTCCACCTTTGATGAGCGTTTTCTAAGAGCATTTGCAAGACTAAATTTATGACAAATGTGTAAGTATTATTCTACAAACAATAATTTTAAATTATTTGACTGCACTCAAACACAAGATTTAACACCTAAATGTCATACATTCAGGTATCTTGCATGCCTAAACAGAGACAAAGCATATTTTATATGAACGAAATAATTAACAAAGTCGGGGTATTATGCAGATACGGCTTTATGACCTTGCATTGGCTAGCTTATGTGATCACTTTATAGACTGTAACATTCACCATTCTGTCCATTATTTACTAAACTTAGTAACTATCACACTGCTTCTCCACAGGAGTAGGCAGAGAGGATAAACGCCACATCTCTCTGTCTTTGCTTTCTTTGCCTCTTCCACATCAAGCATCTCCTCATACATACCCCCCCATTATCGAACATGCATATTGCATTCATTCTTGGAATTTGTATACAAAGAGGACTTCAACCGACAAGCAACTGAGATACGAAAAAGAATAGATATGATACAAAAGTGGTTACAAAGATGCTTTATGTATACAACATCCAAGAGTTGAGGTATTAAGGATGTTCAATAATGGGCATAATGATGAACATTTCACTGTGTTAGCTTGGCAATGTAAGTGTGGTGCCTCATCCGGCCCCGACCCGACGAATGTGATGCGAGCGGCGTCCAGAGAACAAGAGAGCATGGATAAGTAAACCGCGGATGAGCTTGACATCACCACGGTATCGCGGACCAGCGTGACGTCACCACGCGAAGAACGACATGGGATCTTTAAAAGGGACTGACAACTGAAGGTACATCCTCTCTCGTCCCTAGCCACCGGAGCGACCATACCTACCTTCAGTTGCAATTTACCGCATAGTCGTAATAAAAAACTATGTAACATTTAAAAGTACCAAGTGATCAGTGATCAATTTCTTTTTTTAATAAAATGTAAACGTAGTGATAAGCATTCCATGACATTTGTTAATATTGCAGAATAAAAATGTGAAATCAAGTAAGTGGATTCATTTAATTTCCATCTTTATGTAAACGCAGCTTCTGAGGATAAATAAATGGTGGACTTGAGCCCATAATAATTCGTGCGATCAATATTCCGTCCCCATACTAGATAGCAAAACCTAAAAATGTCCAGACTTCCATATTCGCATGATATAAATAGGTGCTTTGTCTTTCTTAAGACTCTTTGTAAGAATGTGGGTATATTGGTGATATTTAGTGACAATAACATAACCGCAATCGTGTGCATACCCGCATAGTCTGGCAAGCAGATTCTAGATTTGTTTCTTCTAGAAACCAGTCACTTACTTAGAGCTACTTAGTGATACTTATTTACAATAAACCAAAGTCAAAGTACTATTGAGTTTTTACTGATCTTTCACCACCTTAGTACATAACACATTAATAAGTACAAAAAATACACTTGTTTAGGGAATGTTAAAAATCAATATAGATATATAATTCATTTACACAATGAAGATCATTAATCAAATGCCTATAAAATAATTACTATTTTATATAATGTATACATCACATGTTCTTAAACTTTTTGGTCAAGCACCCCTCTGCCAGAATTTTTCATTGACAGGGGGAAGAAATGGCTATTATAGAATGTCGACTCATGATAAAGGTAAAATTTAATTTCAACCTCGGCTCGTAACGCATGTCTGTGCTGAAACCTTTAGTGCATGTTGGTCTTCGGGTCGACCAAAAATCGCATGTGTTAGACATTTTGTGTAGTTTTAAGTGTGTAAATGGTGCTATGGTGGTGAAGGGTGGTATTGTTTGCATGCTGTGGTAGTGATTGTCCTGACAAAGAGACGGGTACGTCTCGAAACCGGTAGACATAAAAATCTCGGTGAGTGGTTATATACTATACTAACATTATGAACATTATTGTAAAAAATAAGTAAAAATGACTAACCACAAAGTAAATGCTTTAAATATTAATGATATTGAGAATATTAAAATATTTTGCCTATTTTCAAGCCTTCCTTTCACCATCTCCTAGAGCCTCTGTACCCCGTAGACTTCTCCACAGTCCATTGGAGGCGATACAGCCCCCATTGGAAATCTGTGATGCACATTAATGAAAATGTGTTATTTATGATACACCTTTAACCTATTATTTTTGACATCTCAACATAGATGAAGAAGAATATGGAATTCTGGGCATTTACAGGGATAAAATTAAGAAAGATGTGTTGAGATGGTTTGGACATGTAGAACGAATGAGTGAGGAAAGAACGGTAAAACAAATTTATGAGGCGAATATTAGCGAAAAAAGAAGCAGAGGAAGACCTAGAAAAACATGGCACGATCAGGTATGCCAAATACTTGAAAGTGGTCAGGTTAGGAGTCGTAACAATCGGCGGGTATGTATGAGGAGATGCATGAACGTGGAAGAGGCGAAGAATGTTTGCAAGGACAGGGTGGTGTGGCGCTCTATTCTCTCTGCCTACCCCTGCGGAGAAGCGGCGTGATGGTTAGTTAGTTAGTTAGTTAGTTACGACCGTAATAGGCTTGTTTAAGTGATCACTTACAACACATGTAACATTCACCAATTATATCCATGATTGAGAACCAAACTACTCAAATTCTTGGAAATTCTTTATATCATCTATTGGTGAGATAAAGAAGCTTTTTTTTATTGAACAGAAACTCTCATATTTGTATGTGAGGTCGGAATCCTTGAGTATAATCACATACATTAGAAACTCCCGAAAATATGCCTTTTATTTTTATTATTTTGGCTTATAATTTGACCAGACAATTTTTTAACATTTTGAGTATGACACACTCAAAATGTTGGAAATAACCGTCTCTAGCAGGCAACAAAATTAATATGCTGATATATAAAGACGTAGAACTCGCAGTATTGACTGATTTTTTATTAAAAACAATATTTCGAAACATTTAACGATTTGAAATTATAAAAATAAAAAAAATATTTGAATTTATTTTTGAGATCACAAAAAATATGAAGTTAGTTGCTCTTACAATACTAAAGTTATGGAATTAAAATTCATATACGGGGGATTTCGATACCCCTGTTCGAGCCAGCTAGGTTAATGAATATGATTCATTTGACAGGCGCCGTGGCGTAGTTGGGTAGATGCTCGATTGCGAGACTGGCGTCGTGGGTTTGATTCCCGCCAATTGCAAAATGAATTCAAGAAAGATTTATTCCAATTGGTCTGGGTGTTTGTGGTGTATTTTTCACATTTACCTTCCCTATCCTTACTATCCTACCTGCAGACAAGCATCTAAAATAGACGCTTTGCAGGTTATTCCTTTTGTAAAAATAAAAATTTTAAAATATTACAAACCAAAGAAACAAAATATATTTTATAAATGTGAAGAGCTTATTGGTACTGTTAACTTTTCTCTTAACAAATTTGAGGGTCACTAATTAAAATATAATGATCATAGTACAAAATTTATTTAACATAAAAATATAAATATATCTTATTTCATTTAATAATACAAGGCAGGTATGAAACATTGAAACGCCATCATTCCCTCATTTTCTATAAAAAGATTAACAATTTTCTTGTGGTCCATTGAACATATCACATTGGAGTGGGTTATTTGGTCCGCACTCAGGAACATTGCAAACTTCTTAATATCCACCCGACAGACTATGTACGATTCATCTCTCTGATCGTCATCATCTTCCACCACTTTATTGTCATCTGAAAATGATAATATGTAATTAAATTAATTTTGATCCTCCATAGTATAATGGTCACTACACTCGGCTACTGAGCTGGAGGTCCCGGGATCGATTCCCAGGTGGGGGAGTAAATAAATATAAGTGATTTTTCACTCTAATATGTATTCAATATTACCCTGGACAGATAGATACCTGAAGCGGAGGGCTGATCACCTTTCCTTCATGTGTTAACGATCAAGATAACGCAGTGATGCAGTACCCTATGCACCATCAAGTGCGGATAACAGTTAAATATTTTTTTTAAATATCTGGGTGTCTTTTATTATGGCCTAACTATTTGGCTTGCTGTAGCATTACTTTTTTTAATAAGCATCTAGACTCCAGCCGTGCTTAAACCCTCGTTGTTCCCTATACACATAAAAGTACACATTTCGCATATATTCATCTTCTTCTTCAAACCCCTTATGGTGCATAGGGCACTACACCATATAAATACAGTGTTATCTTGATCGTCACTTACTTGAAGGCAAGGCGATCACTCCTGCGCTTCAGGGACCAGTCCAGGGTAATACTAAATAAATATTAGAGTGTGAAATCACTCATATTTATTTTCACCCCCCCCCCCACCTGGGAATCGAACCCGGGACCTCCAGTACATTATTATTCCACCACGGAAGCGGACCATTTTAGCGGCGGCATATACATACCATTAAAATGCTTCACAGTCATATTTTGAAACCTGGACGAAACAGTGGCCATATCGGTTTTAATCTGAAGTATAAATTGTCCCGAGTTGTTTGCTTTGATGATCAGCTCCGGAGACATGCTCTTCATCCTATCCACGGTGGACCTCAACTGCTTGAGGGCGGGCATCACAATGGAAATGTGATAGTTTGGTATGTGTGGTTCGTTGTAGCTCCTCCAGCACTTTCTGGGGATGACGGTGACGGGAACGTCGTGCGTCACCTGCCGTGTGTGCATCAAGTTCAAGGAAGGCAACTCGATTTCTAGCGTCAGACACGGGAACTGCTTATTTGTCAGTTTAATCTTTACACTCTTTGCAGTTTGCTTCAGTGATAATAACGACCGTGCCAAATTGCCTAAAAATATAGTTATAATACAATACAATAATGGAGCCGCATCATGGATGGTGATATTCAGTTTTCACCCTCTATATCTTCACCTCTAAAAAAACTAACTAACAATCACAGCGCTTAAAATATAAATTTTTATAAAAATCATAGTTTTCCACGCCTGTCTTGTTGTGTTTATAGCCTAGAATTTTACCTAACCTCCCACCAGTCTGATGTCGGTTATCTATCACGCTCGCTGCTTCTGCATAGGGGTAGGCAGAGAGAAAAGAATGCCACACCAATCTGTCTTTGCACACAATCTTCACCTCTTCGACATTCATACATCTTCTCATATGTACACGCTGATTATTCCAACTCCTGACCTGATCACGCCTAAGTATTTGAAATACTTTATCATGCCAAGTTTTCTTCAGTTTTCCTCTACTTCTATTATCAACCACATTCGTATCATAAATTTGTTACTAAACTATCCTTTCTTCACTCATTCGATTCACATACCCAAACAATCTCAACACACCTTTCTTAATATTATCAATAATGCTTATTTCAGCCTTCCATTCTTTCCATAAATCATCATTCGAACATCTATCATATATAATTTTGTCCCACACTCATCTGAGAGAACGCATTTCTACGGCATTCAGTGTACTTTAATCCTTCTTTTGCCATCTCCATACTTCACTTTGATACATCTTTTAATATAAAAGAAAATCATCATTTATGATTAAACTGAATTTGTTTATTTTTGTGACAGCTGTTATGGCACAAGACAAGTTGAAGACGAAAAATGTGACGAAAGATGTGTTTTTTTTTTAATTGTTTTTTGAGATGTTAAAAATTGATTTTTAACTACTTTTATACAATAAACCCAATGAGTTACTAAAGTGGCATTTTAACACATTGAGGACGAGAAAGGTATTTCTACCCGTTGGGTGGATTGATGCTTAAGGAGGGGAAGGGTATATTTTTACCTTCTGCGCCGGCCTTATTTCAATGTCAGAAAAAAATAAATTATTTAATGTTTTTATATGAATAATATGTACCAATCTCTTTGTTGAGGTTTGAGCTACATGTACACCATTATCAATTCCGTTGCCAGCGGTCCGCAGGCGTAATAAACACCCATCCGAAATGCGTTAATATATAAAATTTAAGAACTAAACAAACCAACAAAAGAATAATTGTAAAAATAATAGTTTGTTATTTTTATCAAAAGATAATATATAATAAATAATAAATAGCAACAAATATAAAATGTATAAATAAATTACCTGTACCAAACCCTAAGTAAATCTCTTTATGTGTATCATCGACCCCTTCCATGTGATATTCTGAGAAGAATGATGTCTGGTCGAGGTAGCACCAAACCTTAGGCGGCGTCGGGCTGGAATTTTCATCGGAGACGATGAAATAAACTTTATCGTGCGATAATCGCAGTATGCACTCTTTGGCTATCTTCGATAATGTTGTCACTATGTCTGTAAACACAAATATCACATTAAAATCATGAAAATAGAGAAGTAACCAGGTAACTGAGCACGAGACATGTGTCCACACGGATAACTTACAGTCCCAAACTGACTGTAGCCGATTTTTATTGTTATTTTGTAGTCCTAAATTGTATTGTTGGGTAATATATCCAAAATTAAACAAGGTTTAGTTGGTTGAATTCTACATTTATTTATGTATATGTTAATACGTGACGCGTTTCGTCTTCTTAGGACATTATCAAACACTCGAGCGTTTGATAATGTCCTAAGAAGACGAAATGCGTCACGTATTAACAAATACATAAATAAATGTAAAATTCAACCAAATAAACCTTGTTTAACTTTGCATATGTTACCCAACAATTCAATATGGAATTCTACCAACTGTCTGCAGTTACAATAAATAATGTCCTAAATTGTACCAACTAATCAGAACAGGATATAAAAATTTGTAATTTACTGTAATATCATCACTGACCAGGGCAAAATCTAAAAAACAGTATGATTCGGCACCTCACGATACACGCACTGTTAGAAATCTCCATGATTTACGAAGTAATATTTGTAAATACTACATTAGAAATAATGGAATACATACTTGTAAATTCTCGCATAGGAACAGAATCAACCATAACAGCTCTGAACTTCATAATAACAAAGAATATTCAATAACAGGCTATAAAACTTGCAATTGCATGCCATAAAATCAAATAATCAACACAAATATTTGCAATAACATCGCCGAAGTAATGCGCGACATTTTTGACAACTCTAATGTCAGAATCGTAGAATAGAATATTTTCCCGCTTGGAATATGCGCAAGCGCACAACCAAAATTTAATGCTTTTTGAAGTGTACGCATGCGTGTCATTTGGTTATATCGTACTTCTCATTTCCATCAAGAGATGTCGGGCATCGCGCTATCGTTTTACTAATTCTATCGCTAGACTGCGCTACTTTCGATGAGAATAGAACCAAAATAAACGTTTTCTGTTCTATAATCGTGTCGTATTATCTATCTCGCTCTTTCTGGAGCGAATTCCGTCATGAATGAATGAAACGGCAGAATTTTCTTTCGGTGAACCCACTTCTGTGAAAATGAACGAAAAATGTCATTTTATTGACGATTATAAACAGAATTATAATGTCTAATAGTGATAAGTAAATTGCATGGGAATCGCTAAATGCAGTGTTAATCGTGGCTAAAAAATGGTGCGTCATGATATGGCTACAATTGCAGAGTAAGTAATCAATATCCTAAACGGTCGATTCGTTTTGAATGTCGAAACGTTAGATTCGGATACGAATTTTGTCCGTTATTTATTCATATCGAAATTTGTTATCGTAACACGTAGTTCATATTTCAACTGCCGACGTTTCAATCTTTCTGTGTATTTTTGACAGAAATATATGAACCTATTTTGTACTAGACGTCTCTAGCTTAAATTTTGACATGGCCTCTCCCCGGAACTAATTTCTAACAGACATTGCACTTCCATGGATTCTATTTACGTGCATAAAATAAATATTTTCTTTATTTCTAATCTATGCGAAATTTCATGTGGTTATTTATATATTTATAAGATTATTTATTAAGTATTTACTGGCTCGTGTGCTCATTTGTAAAAATAATAACGTAAAATAATTTATTCTAAGGCCGTTACGCGTTATCTATTGCCTATCACGTGTTTAGTTTATCAATATTGGTTAGGTGCTACTATTGCAAAGGTTCTTTTATTCTTTTCGATTCTTATTTACGTTTTGAGGTTATGATTTCAAAATCCAAATCGTTATTATTCGATAATATTATTATGTAACTACCTGTCGTAATATTCTTAGTGATGCGAATTATCACTTTTGACACTAATTTGATTTTAATAACCGAATGATACTTAATTTTACTAATCGATTGATTGACTCTCTTCTCTCGTTTTTCCCGTTATCCACCTAGTAGTACATAGGGCACTCAAATAGCGAGTGTTTTTGCCTAGAATTTTCACTCATGAATTACATGAAATTATAGTAACTTTAAACATAAAGAGTAAATCCACTCACAAGTAGGCATAGGCTATGAAACTTTAAAGTTGAAGCCTGAGTAGGGACATGATAAACGGTGTTGCATAAGCCGTAGCTTGATTTCAGAGTCACATGGACGTTAGGTAATTCAAAAAAAAAAAGGGCACTCAAATATTGATACGGTTTTATTAAGTATATAGTAAATAAATACAAGTGTACAATATGTCGACATGTTTTGTGCATCTACTATTTGTACGCTTGACCCCACGTTTTTGTAAAACTTACAAATTTTTTTACTACTCAAAAATAATAATAATAATTACTGCGCAGATTAGATTGATCATGTATGTGTCACATGACAATATAGTATAAGTAGCTACATATTCACGCGGCTGCGTTCGATCGATTAGTTTTAAGAGGGCATGCGGAATAAATCAATAATGATTTGTGTTTTCAGGAAAACATTTTATCCCATGTTTATTTCTGCAGAAGTTCAGCTGAATATAGATTTTATTTTTAGAATATCTCCCAAGAATTGAGATCTCTCGACGAACGTTTACGAACTCTTCAATATGTGGGGGTCCTTTTTGAAACGACATCGTTGCATGTATAAGAACATTGTTTTCTTTCTTCTTTGGCCCCTCTCCGCGCACACATGGTGCATAGGAGACCGCATCGAACGATGTGATTGAGACGTTATATTAAAGCTGCATAATACCATTATTTGTATCCACTATCAGTAACCGAATAATTGATATTTATATGGAATAATTCACACTGTCAAAAATTTGTAATAAAATGTAGTTTTCTTGCGAAATGTTACCTATTTTTTATTTAATTCATTTGTTTACGGTTTTAGCTGTTAATGCATGAGGCGATCATTTTAGCCTGCCAAAAAAACCTGATATAGATCTGTCATCTCTATTTTTTTACTAATTAGTATTAATTCAGGCATTAACTTTGTGGTCAGGCATTTTAACAAAATGTTAGTTATGCTAGTACACATATATACAAACTCATCGAAATTTAAGTATACCTGTTTCGGGGCGTGCCCGTCTCTTCGTCAGGACAATCACTAGCATGCAAACAACATTATACAATATATTAATCACATGCGTCTGTCCGAATACCAACCTACTGTAATGTGTGAGTAGTGCTATGATAGTAATGTATTATGCTGTTTGCAGACTAGTGTAGAAATTGTCCTGACGAAGAGATGAGTACGCCTCGAAACATTTAGACTAAAACCCGGCGAGTTGTTGTACGCTAACATTTTAATAAAATTGTAACTGATGTAAAATTTGAATATGTAAGTTTTTGCTGCTTAAAAAATTCGTGGAGGGTTAGTCTTCAAACAGTCCGGTTGACCGGGTTCTACGAAGTATCCTACAATACCGTTTGCACCTAAATTAGCACAATACATTATTATGTATCAAAATCAAACCGGTTTCTCCGTTATTATTCCGGTTATTTTAGAAATTCGAAAGTGCATTCGGACAATCGGTCATAAAAACAGTAATTTAGGAATTAGTTGCCAGGAGCATAGCAGGTAATCGGATGTAGGCACTAATTATTTCGCACTCCCGGTGATCAAAAGTTGTCGGAAACAGTTGATGGTGAATTATCTTTATTTTTTACACGCTTCCTCGGGATAATAACATACCTACTTTCTGCGGACAAACATAATAATGTGTACGAATATGCATATAAAGTGTTTAGGTATACATATATGGTACACCTTGCAAAAGGGCTAACACGGTCGGCCATGTAAAAATTGTTTTAGGTCCAATTTCTTAGAAGTGGCCAATTAGTGAATGAATAAATTACGCGATTTGTTAGTTGAATATGAAAAAATGCCCGTTGTCCGTAGTGCAATGGTCAGCACGATTGACTACCGTACTGGAGGTCCCGGGTGGGGTCAAATGAATATTTTTAGTGTTTTTTCACTGTAATATTTATTCAATATAACCCTGTACTATGGTACCTGAAGCGGAGGGCTGGTCACCTTTCCTTCACGTGTTAACGATCAAGATAACACTGCATTTATATGATGCAGTGCCCTATGCACCATCGTGTAAGGGTTGAAGAAGAAGAAGACATAGAAGAATGGGCCTTAACAGGGTCTACGACTTGTCATTGGCTGGTTTTCGAAATCAATTTATAGGTCATGTAACATTCGCCGTTCCACCTTCAATTGAGAAAAAAGATGTTGTCGAATTTCGATTTTCGATTTTCGCTAAATTCTGACCATTTTCAAGTATTTGAAATACTTGCTGCTCATGACAAGTTTTCCTTGGTCTTCCTTTGCTTCTTTTACCAACCAAATCATCTCAACACACCATTCAATTCAATGAATAACGCCTGATAATGCCTAGCATTCTTTCCTTATTTCACCATTCGAAAATCTCTAATACGTCGTTTTGCCGCACATTTGTCTGAGAGATACATATAGATTTGATTTCATATTTATGTAGACGAACACTGTTCTGCAGTCATTATTGATACGTCCAGTGATCTCTACTTTACCTCGATAGTTTTTCAATTATTTCCTAGATGGCGCTAGTGTAAGGTTTATCAGTTATTTTTCACCTAAATTTTATTTATTCATCTTAAAATGCACGATATCGTAATATCTTTTCAAACCCTCGTTCGCACCCGACGGTGCATAGGGCACTGCATCATATAAACACAGTGTTATCTTGATCGATAATACATGAAGGAAAGGTGATCAGCCCTCCGCTTCAGGTACCAGTCCAGGGTAATATTGAATAAATATTAAAGTAAAATAATCACTTTTATTTTTTGACCTCCTATGGGAATTGAACCCGGGACCTAGTACGGTAGCCGAACGAGATAACCGTTACACTACGGAGGCGGACAAAATCGTTATATATTTAAGGAAATTAGAAAACCGACTTCCACTGTATTAAATGTATTTTTACATATCGCTCACTCCTTTCAAGAACGTCATAAATCAAAAAACTTGATTTTTCAGGATAACGTTTTTCAAGTTTAAAAATATAACACCATGTATTAAAAATAAATATCAAGCCACTTATTGAACTTTTTACTGTGCAAAAAATCTTTTTAGGTAAAACCTAAAAGGAAGGTTTTTTCTCCATTTAAATAATATTTAGTATATTTTTAAAAATAAGTAAACAATACCTTTTCTTCAAAATGCAAAAACAACATTTTCTGCCCTGTAGCTGGTAAATATTAAGTTAAAAATATGCCGCTTTTGCTGGGATACAGTTCATTTTCTGGGCACAACTGAAAATTGTCGATTTTTGAATTATGACGTTCTTGAAAGGAGTGCGCGATATGTGGAGGTCCTCGCCAAAAAGTATTCCCAATATTGCACAAAATATCATTTAAATGCAAATCTGTTCTGTTTTCTGTATTCTTTCGAAATCTTAATTAAAGTTGCGACAAAACGAGATCAATTCTTTGTTAAACCAGTATGAAATCATTAAATCGCACCAAAACGTAACAATTTTACAAGCTAGAATTCCTGATTACTTAAAATCATTTATAATGGGAATGTAACGTTTTGGCGAGGACCTCCACATACGAGTATGTTACGTAATTTAAAACAAAACGAATTCCACTGAATTACATGTATTTTTACATACAATACATTTACACCATTTTGAGTGTGTCCAAATACTTGTTCACATATCTGGATTATCTCCGATTATAGGAGTATTTTTTATATTATTTTTTGACATCTCAAAGATGAAGAAGAATATGGAAGTCTGGAAGTTCTAGTGATTCAAGAACAATGTTTCAAAATTGGTTCATATATATATATATATATATATATATAGAACTTCCAAGAATTTGAGTAGTGTGGTTATCAATAATGGGTAGAATTGGTGAATGTTACATGTGTGTGTAAAGTGATCACTCAAACCAGCCTATGACGGTCGTCAGCCCCGTAATGCCCAGACTTCCATATCCTTCTTGTTCCTTGATGAGATGTCAAAAAATAATATGAAAATTGAAATAATTTGATTTTATCAGGTTCAAACGAAAAAAATTCTTAAGGCCCTATCCACCCTATGGCAAAGTATAATACATTTAACTCGACATACGAAACTTCGACTTGCGTCCACCTCTTCCAAAACGTAAGACGGGGTAGTGGCACATCAATAGGGCGCAAATTACGGAGCGTCCAGTTCGCTAATTACTGGAGCATGTTACACATTTAAAAGAAGTAATGAATAATTTATTTTTTAATTCCTTCCCCCGTTTAGCTGGGGCGTTGGCATTTCCAACCCCGTCCGAGTGTGGGAACACTCGCGGACCGGGCGATGCGCTGGGCACCCTCTGCCATCCTGCCTTCATTAGCGAATCGCAAAAACATTGAAATTTCTACATTGTCATTATGCGCACCTGCCTCTGCGTACTCGTATCCCGCCAAGACAGTGCGCGTACCTTGTATGATGGACTATTAAATTTAACATACCATACTTAGGCTCATAAATAAGATATGAATTATCGACAAAATTAAGAATGACTAAGATAGTGTATTTGGCAAATGTCACACGGTGAGAGGATGTTTCTGCTAGTGTCAAGTTGGCAAATGTCAAGCTGAGCGAGGACGGCCAAAAAAGGCGCGATCAGATAAATCAGAACGTAAAATGATAAAATGTGATGGTGTCAAAAGTCTACTCTCGGAGTGGTGGGGAAATCGCATGTCTCACTATATGATGAGCTATTATGTTTTGACCGTCGTAGGCTGGTTTAAGTGATCACTGTACACACGTGTAACATTTCTATCCATGATTGACAACCACACTACTTAACTTCTTGGAACCTCTAGATATATTGATCAATCTTGATACACAGTTCTCGAGCTGAAACTTTTTCATTTGTATGTAAGGTCCGGATTCTGGATTATAATCACACACATGAGAAACGGCAGAAAATATCAATTTAATTATATTATTTTAGCTTATAATTTAACCACTTAATTTAATTACAACATTTTGAATGTGTCCAAATACTTGTTCACAAATCTGTATTAACTCCAATTATAGGAATTATTGATTATACTATTTTTGGTGAAAAAATAATATGAGAAATAATTCCTATAATTGGAGGTAATCCAGACTTGTAAACAAGTATTTGGACACACTCAAAATATTGTATCCGATGAGCTAATTAAAATATATTATTTATTGATTCGGCATTAACTTTGTGGAATGACATGATTATTTTATTAAAATTAAATACTTGAATATACCACTTTAATGAGTTTTATTTTTATTTACGACTAGTTTAGAAAACGACAGATGTTTTCATCTTCTGGTACAAATTAAAACTAACGAACAAAAATATAATTAGGTGCATATATAGGTTAAAAATATAGGGAGGGGGGTTAAGGAACAAGATATATTTTTAACCTATATTATTATAACCCTTATCTGCACCCAATGGTGCATAAGGCACTGCATCGAATTGACGCAGTGTTATCTCGATCATTACTTACATGAAGGCAAGGTGATCACTCTTGCGCTTCAGGAACCGGTGCAGGGTAATATTAAATAAATATTACAGTGTAAAATCACTAATATTTATTTTCACCCCCCCTGGGAATCGAACCCGGGACCTCCAGTACGGTAGCTAAACACGCTGACCATTACACCACGGAGGCGGACCTAACCTATATATACACCTTAATATATTTTTGTTCGTTAGTTTTAATTTGTACCAGAAGATGAAAACATCTGTCGTTTTCGAAACTAGTCGTAAATAAAAATAAAACTCATTAAAGTGGTATATTCAAGTGTTTAATTTTAATAAACTAATTAAATTATGTAGGTATGTGCCTGCCTACGATCTATGATCGTGCGAATTGATGGTGACGATTTGGTTACAGGGAGGAGGGACCCAAGTCATATATCCAGCTGAAGATGGACAAACTGAACGCGGGGAAGGAGCAGAGAAGGGCCAACTTTCGGAAGTTCATCGAAACGCAGAAAATGTAAGTGCCAATCTGAGAAATCAAAATTATTCTTATAGGAAGCGAATTATGGAACTGGCAAAGAAAGGATGAAAGCAGAGTGAACGCTGTTGAACTGTACTCCCTCAGACGAATGTGTGGAAATTCAATGTATGATAGAATTAAAAACGAAGATATAAGAAAGGAATGTAAGAATGAACTAAGGATAATTTAAAAGATTAAGAAGAGTTCACATGTGGAAGAGTGGACATGTGGAACAAATGGATAACATTTTTTTCTTTCTCACTATGTGTGTATATTATATTAAAATACATAATAAAAAATGTATATATATATATATATATATATATATATATATATATATATATATATATATGTATATATATATATATATATATATATATATATATATATATATATATATATATATATATATATATATATATATATATATATACATATATATATATATATATATATATATATATATATATATATATATATATATATATATACATATATATATATATATATATATATATATATATATATATATATATATATATATATATATATTTACATATATATATATATATATATATATATATATATATATATATATATATATATATATATATATATATGTGTATATTATATTAAAATACATAATAAAAAATGTATATATATATATATATATATATATATATATATATATATATATATATATATGTATATATATATATATATATATATATATATATATATATATATATATATATATATATATATATATACATATATATATATATATATATATATATATATATATATATATATATATATATATATATATATATATATATATATACATTTTTTATTATGTATTTTAATATAATATACACATATATATATATATATATATATATATATATATATATATATATATATATATATATATATATATAAATATTTAAATAACAAAGTAGAGAATGACAACACAGTATATATGGCGAATGTGATCGGGGGAACAGAACGAGGACGGCCGGAAAAGACTCGGCACGATCAGATCAATCAGAACGTAAAATGGACCTAAAATATGGTGGTATCAAAAGTCTGCGTAATCGGAGGGCATGTATGACTAGATGTATGGATGTGTAGAAAGCAAGGAGTGTATGTATGGCGTTCCATCCTCTCTGCCTACCCCTGCGGAGAAACAGTGTGATGGTAGTAATAGTAGTAGTATGTCTGCCTACTAACTAACTAAACTAACTAACCATCACGCCGCTTCTCCGCAGGGGTAGGCAGAGAGAATAGAGCGCCACACCACTCTGTCCTTGCAAACATTCTTCGCCTCTTCCACGTTCATGCATCTCCTCATACATGTCTGCCTACTTCTACGCAAAAATATGCTTCAGACTCTCGCACGTTAAAATTGTAACTTTTTAAATTCTAGAAACTGTTAATTAACAAAATTAAAACGTCCTGTTAATATTATACTCGTACACACTTAATTCGATATCAAATAGCTACACTGAAATAGAATTTTGTTTACGTTTTGAGACTTTATTCATATCTAAATACGCTGTTGTTTATTTATATCATATTTTCAAAAAAAAGTTTTTTTAAATTTATTTGAAAAACTATTTTAAATATTAACTTATTTTTACATAACGGACTTTAGGCTTTAAGGGACACCCCCTACCCCTAACAAGTTCATTATATCGAGGTTTTACTGAAACAATGTATTCATTCGAAGCATGTGTAAGACGGAGGATATCGTGAGGTGGGGACGACAACGAAGGCGATACTGGAAGGAACATATAAACAGAATGTCAGAAGACAGACTTCCACGTATCGCCCTCCAAGGCAACCCTGAAGAACGCAGACCCCCAGGCAGACCTCCGAAAAGATGGAAAGACAGCTGGGAGTCGACGTCCCAAGAGTGACATGCGGAGGCACAAACAGATCCCGAGGATCTACATAAAGAAGAAGAAGAAGAAATATCAACACAGATAATGTGCCCTGTTATATGCAAAAAAAAACTAAAACAGTTTCACTTAAAAAATCTGGCGATAGTATAAGAATGTAAAGATGATCTCGAACCAGCGCCAGCGGTGTATCAACAAACGTGCCTGAGTTTTATTTTCTCAATTTCAGTTTTGCGTTCAACCCTCAGTCTAAGTGCATTTTTATGCTAATCCTCGTCCATTGTCCACTTACCGCTCGTATTTTTCATTGTTACTCCTTTTCTTTTATATTTTATTGAAAAGATTCCTCGAATCGGACCGTTCTATAAAATTCTTTCCGTTTTATTATCCTCGAACGAGAAGTCATATTTCGTACGGATGGGAAACCCTTTGTTGTATTTTGTTTATATTTCTACATATTTCATTTATTTAATCCTTCCTTTCCTGCCTTTTCTCTACCATTTCCGATCGTTATGGTGCTTATGACACTCGCCTTATTGGTTCGTCAGTTTTCGAATGCTATCTATATTAAAAGTTTATTTTATTAAAGACAAATAGGTTTATTATTATTATGCCGAGATAGAAACAAATATTACAGGAAAAATATGTAAAGATGTATCTCGCCAATAGATGTCTCTAGTGAAGTTCTAGTGATTCAAGAACGAGGTTTCTAAATTGGTTCATATTTATTGAACATCCAAGAATTTGAGTAATGTGGTTGTCAATAATGGGTAGAATTGGTGAATGTTACACGTGTGTAAAGTGATCACTTAAACCAGCCTATGACGGTCGTCAGCCCCGTAAATGCCCAGACTTCCATAATCTTCTTCGTCTTTGATGAGATGTCAAAAAATAATTTAAAAAAATCAATTACCTAAAATGTTACCTTGATTTAGAGCAAATTAAGTTGAGACTTAACTAATACTGGGCCTTAAAGCTTGCTACTTCTACTAAAATACATTTAGATGTAAAGGAAATTTTTTATTTTATTTTAAAAAAAGATTGCAACACAATAAAAAAAAATATGTATCTACCATTCGAACCTTTAATTGTGTTGTCCTTTCCCATACTTTTGACCAGAAATAAAAAATACTAGGCTTTAAGAATGAAAATATTTAAAGTTCCTCTGAGTAATACCTATTGCAAGGCACCTGGGAAAATGTCGGGAGTTGATTGAAGAATTTAGCACGTCTTCAAACAGCTTTTTGTCTTATTTATTTTGTTCTCGACTGTATTACATGTAAAACTGTGTATACATGACATCAATACTGTACACACGCCAAACCATAACTCGGTAGTGTAAAGGCAAAGGGGTATCTGTCTCAGACCAAATTTTGCAGCAAAAACAAACTTGTGAAATTAAATAACTCGTTAAATAATTTGTTTTGTGTATTTATATATGTACATATCGCCCACTCCTTTCAAGAACGTCATAAATCAAAAAACTTGATTTTTTAGGAGAACGTTTTTAAAGTTAAATAATATACTACAATGTATTAAAAATAACTATCAAGCCACTTATTAAACTTTTTACTGCGCAACAGATGTTTTTAGGTAAAACCTGAAGGTTTTTTCTCTATTTGAAAAATATTTAGTATATTTAAAAAAAAAAATAAACAATACCTTTTCTTCAAAATGTAAAAACAACACTTTCTGCCCTGAAGCAGGTAAATATTAAGTTAAAAATATGCCTCTTTTGCTGGGATATAGTACATTTTCTAGGCATTCCGAAAACACGCACAACTGAAAATTGACGATTTTTGATTTATGACGTTCATGAAAGGAGTGAGTGACATCTTAATAAAACGAAATAAGTATTGCAACTACAGCTATATCCTTTTGCCAGATTATGGAATACATACACTATTTCAGACATTTTATGGAACAAACTTAGAAAATGAAAATTTTGACAGAAAAATTACACTACCAAACTATGACGAAAAAAAGTTTTTTTTTTATATCTTAACATAGATGAAGAAGAATGTGGAAGTCTGAGTATATACAGGGCTAATGAAAAATCATGTCAGTAATTACTAATTTCAGTAATTGATTCGGCAGTCACTGTGTGGTAAAATCTATCAATTTTTAATTTAGATTTTACCCAGTAAATACTACTATTTCTTATAATCTATTGTGACACGTTTTTCGATGCGAATAAATGAAATTTGGTATATTTGATAAGTACATATTTGGACACACTCAAAGGGCGATTATGCACTACTCGGAATTTTACTGTCCGGCAGTCCGGTTAGCATGATAAAACGGATGATTGGCTTGTGCTTTTGACCGTCTTTCTTCGGATCGGTGCGCGTAAATTTGATCACGCTTTTTTTTTTTTTGAATTACCTAACGTCCAAGTGACTCTGAAATCTAGCTACGGCTTATGCTACACCGTTTATCATGTCCCTACTCAGGCTTCAACTTTAAAAGTTTCATAGCCTATGCCTACTTGTGAGTGGATTTACTCTTTATGTTTAAAGTTACTATAATTTCATGTAATTCATGAGTGAAAATTCTAGGCAAAAACACTCGCTTGATCACGCTTAACTGTCGTAGTCGCTTTTATTTAAACTGGACTGCCGGACGGTGAAATTCCGTATAGTGCTCAAGCGCCTAAAACGTAATTTATTTGTCTTCATTCGAAACATTGAGTTGAAGTGTATAGGTAAGCCTCTGAGGTTCACATGGCATATACAAGAATGTAAGATTACATAACATACGATTAAAAAATAAAAAGGAAAAGATAACATAAATCGCTCACTCCTTTCAAGAACGTCATAAATCAAAATACTTGATTTTTCAGGAGAACGTTTTTAAAGTTTAAAAATATAATACAATGTATTAAAAATAAATACCATGCCACTTACTGAACTTTTTACTGTGCAACAGATCTTTTTAGGTAAAACCTGAAGTTTTTTTCTCCATTTGAAAAATATTTAGTATATTTAAAAAAATAGTTAAACAATACCTTTTCTTCAAAATGCAAAAACAACACTTTCTGCCCTGTAGCGGGTAAATATCATGTTAAAAATATGCTTCTTTTGCTGGGATATAGTACATTTTCTGAGCATTCCGAAAACATGCATAACTGAAAATTATCAATTTTTGATTTATGACGTTCTTGAAAGGAGTGAGCGAAATGTTATCTTATCCTTTTCATAAAGTAACCTTGTTTTGTTGCTGTGTTTATTATTGATACATCACCATGGTATATCCTGATTTACATCTGCTTGATAACCATGTGTTGTTGGGAACATGTGTGTATGAATGGTCTCCTTAGTCATTTGGTGGGGGGTATTATTATTTTTGATATCGTGGGTATACTGGCAAAAAACGTTAACTCTAAAATTCCCGTTTTAATAATCCCTGTTATTAAAAACTTTTAGCCTTCATAAAATACCCGTTATCAAACTTAATGGTCAGCACGCTGGGCTACCGTACTAGAGGTCCCCGGTTCGATATTCAGGGGGGTCAAATAAATATAAGTGATGTTTTCACTCTAATATTTATTTAATATTACCCTGGACTGGTACCTGAAGCGGAGGGCTGATCACCTTTCCTTCATGTGTTAACGATCAAGATAACACCGCGTTCATATGATGCAGTGCCCTATGCACCATCGGGTGCGGATAAGGGTTTTAATAAATAATAATTAAACTCAGAGTTGAATTTACTTTTAAAACCACATTAATATGACATTTCTACCTACTTAGTGTACATATACATACCCGCCTATTATTCCGACTCCTGACCCGACGACGCCCAAGTATTTTAAAAATACTCGATCGTGCCTCGGTCTTCCTCTGCTTCTATTACCAACCACATTCATTATTTCATTAGTCGTTCGATTAACGTGCCCAAACCAATAAGATAATGCTTATTTTTAGTATGTAATTTAACCTCTAAGTCGACGATATAGGGTAGACTGGGTACGGTTGAAACAAAGGACGGTTGAAACAGAGCAAATATCTTGCAAACCGTATGCGGTAGGGTGAAGGGTCCAAGGGACGAACAAAGCGGACAACAAGTTCAAACACGAATATCAGTGTTGCATCGCTCGCCGCACGGTGCAGTTGCTTGTAGGAGGTCTTATTGTATTTTGGTAACCAAAAGTAAGTATTTTTGTTCTGAGAATTTTCCTTTTATTACGGTTTCTATTGAAACGATATTATTGAGTATGATTTCGTGTTTAAAATTAAGCTTGTAGAACACGATATAGTGATTAGTTTTAATGTGCCATTATTGTTAACATTACTATTTTCTGTTTTTCACCTAAAGGAGGGGTTGGGGACGGTTGAAACATTTTTTGTGGGTACGGTTGAAACAACATATTTTTTCAGTTTTCCTGTTTTGTAGATGCCGAGAGTACGCGCAAGAAAGACTTCGAGAGGGGAGGTCGACTTGTCGAGGTATACATACGCTTATGAGGAGGTTAAAGCAGGAGATTCACTGCGAAAAGCGGCGGAGAAGCATGGATTAAACCACTGTTCGCTCATTATATATATATACGAAAGCGAGATGCATCTGGTGAAGAAGAAAATGGAATATGAACCCCACAACGAAGTTTTTAATAAAGAACAGGAGCAGGAGATTGCAAAATACTTGCTACTAAAAAAAAACAGAAAAAAGTGATAAGAAAGGAACATGAAATAAGGTTGAAATGGATGAAAACTAAGTAACTCAAGAAAAGATTGGATGGAGGAAAAAGTAGAAGGATCGTTAAAGGAAAAATAATCATAATACGCAACAGGAATCATCATCATAAGAGGACGAGTGCTATTGTCTTGTTTGTCTGTCACTGTATTCAGAGAGCAAATCCGGTGAAAAGTGGATACAGTGCACCACTTGTAAACTGTGGACTCAAGAAGACTGCACAAAAGGTGGTCTTAGCTATGTTTGCCACAATTGCGACTCGGAATGATCCCAAAGCTAGATTTTCGCTTGATTTATGACTAATCAAAATGAAAGAAGTGTTTCCTTTTAGTTTATTCACAGATTATTTTCGTTCGATTTGTTTTTTTTTAAATGCCATTGTTTTTAGTTGTTTTTGTTCATTACATATCTGTAAACTGATTAATATTGTCATGCGGTGCCATAATTATTTATAAAACAAACATAAATAATGAATAAAATGTCTTACAATATTAAATATTGATTTATTTGCGTGTGTTTCAACTGACCCCAATCACTGTTTCAACTGCCCCTGGTATGGGGACGGTTGAAACAAATCGGATATATTTTTTAAATTTGATCTGCCACTAAAAATAACACACCGGGTACTGAAATAATACTTCCCATTAGTAAACAGAAACACACTCTTGTATTTAATGCATCTTCATCATCGCTTGACTTGTTAAGAACAATTCTATGGACAATATAAGCAAAATTGTTTCAACCGTACCCAGTCTACCCTACGTACAGTATATTTCTATTGTTAGCACTACTTAGTTCCTACCCCACGCGTAACGTGTATCCTTGCGTAGGAAATTTATTGGGCAAATACCGAGTGTGTGGTGTGTGTGCTCGGCCGATTAGTGTGTAGAGCATTCTACACACTTGCGCTTCATTCACCCGTCCCACGCAACGTCACTGGACGGACCGTGCGTGCAGAAGGGGAATGTCATGATCTCAAGGAGTCTCAAAAAGAGCGATGGTCAGCAGCTTGTTGAGCTCCATTGTGGATATTGTGTGTAGGAGACGCATGAATGTGAAAGAGGTAAAGAATATAGTACAGTAGGTTTGTTTCGATTTGAAATTTTGCTTAAATTATTTATTAAATTTATGTTCCTTTTTTCTTTTAGACGTATCACTCATGTAGTAGGTACATGTATGCTTACTGTTTTCTTTTTCATATTTTTTATATAAGTGATTTTTTCACTGTCATATTTATTCAATATTACCCTGGACTGGTACCTGAAGCGGAGGGCTGATCATCTTTCCTTCATGTACAAACGATCAAGATAACACTGCGTTTATATGACGCAGTGCCCTATGCACCACTGGGGTGCGGATAAGGGTTTATTATTATTTTTTATTTTATTTTCTAATTTTTGTTTTCTGTTAAAGACAAGTACATATTTGTAGTTTAATCTAATTTTACTTCTTATAATATCTATTGTATTCTTGCCAGTGCCTTTTACTATGACCTAAAATATAATGTATATCCACACACAGGCCATGCCTTTGTGGTATATTTTTTTGTATTTATATATTTTTTGTACTTATTATGTTGTGAAATACAAAAGAATTTAAAATAAAGAAAAATAAAATATTTCTTAAATGTTTTTCGCAGATACTTATAAACTTTATAAAATAAAACAACTTTGTTTTAACCACTTTTTATTGGTACACTTTATCCAACCGGTTTCGACAAGAACCTTGTTGTCATCATCAGGGTATATGTACTAAATTCTAAAACATTTGCTAAGAATAAAATATTTGCTTAGACTATTCTATCCTCTCCGCTTACCCGGAAAGCGGCTTGACGATCAGTTATATTGATGACGAATCTAGCATTGAGTAATATTGAAGAATCCGAGAATTATTTATTATTGAGAGTCGTTTATTATTCAGATGATCCCGAAAGCTCGTTTCGCGACTAGCGAGGCTTTTAGGCGGATTCGGTGAATTGTGATTGTGAATTCAGTCGCCGTATGGACGTCGGACTGGCGAGACGTGTCATATTACGCTCGAAACTGGCAATACAACGACAAATCCACTCATCCGCGACATCGGATCATAAGGCATGGATGTCGCCCTGATGCCCTTCAAGGTGGAGACTGACCGGAGCCTTTGGTCGTAACGTAACACGTTACGATGCGAGCATTCAGGCAGTCAGTACAGCGAGCCGAGCGCTCCATCCATAGTTTCGGATGCTCGCTGATGCTCGCTGCGAGCGATCGTCTCCTTTAGATACCTTTAGATGTAAACACAGACTTTTTTTAAATTAAAAAAGATAAATATTTTTGTTTTTATTATTTACACAAATATTTCAATTTCATACTATTTCTGTGAGCCTAAGCGGCTCATTATTAGAAATAGTATCAAATTGTGGTAGAGTGGGCTCGAACCGAGAAACTCTGACTTAAGAGTCCGCGACACTAACCACGGGACTACAACCCGACACTTACGACGACTTAACTAACTAACCATCAGAGAGAATAGAACGCCATACCGACCTGTCTTTACGAACATTCTGCGCCTCTTCCACAATCATGCATCTTCATTTCATGAATCACACAGCTGGACCTACCACACAGCCCCCCCCCCTCCCGCTCCTGAATCCTTCGTAGTTATAAGAACTACTGTAGTAATAATTAAGGTACATATATAAGTTTTAGGTAAATGAGTATACTTCTTCTTCAAACCTTTATCCGTACCCGATGGTGCAAAGGGCACTTCATCTTTTAAACGCACTGTTATCTTGATCGTTAACACATAATTCTTAGGTACCAGTCCAGGATAATATTAAATAAATATTAAGAGTGAAAAATAATAATAATACATAATAAAACCCTTATCCGCACCCCAATGGTGCATAGGGCGCTGCGTCATATAAACGCAGTGTTATCTTGATCGTTTACACATGAAGGAAAGGTGATCAGCCCTCCGCTTCAGGTACCAGTCCAGGGTAATATTGAATAAGAAAAAATCACTTATATTTATTTTACCCCCCTTGGGAATCGAACCCGGGACCTCCAGAACGGTAGCCGAGCGTGCTGACCATTACACTACGGAGGCGGACATAACTTATATTTATTTGAAAAATAACTTATATTTATTTGACCCATCCCCCTGTGAATCGAACCCGGGACGTCCAGTACGGTAGCAGATCGTGCTGACCATTACACTATGGAATCTGATGAAAAACCTTGTAGGCTGTAATGTTTGAAACAAATTTATGTATTTCCGTTGACAGTATAAATTTTTTTATTTTGATGTAATATCATCGGAGAGTCTTCTTCTTCTTCGAACCCTTTCCGCACCCAATGGTGCATACGGCACTGCATCGTATTGACGCAGTGCGATCTTGATCGTCACTTACATGAAGGCAAGGACATCCCTCCAGCGCTATATTATTAAATATATGTATATTAGAGTGTAAAATCACTTATATTTATTGTCACCCCCTCCCCCTGGGAATCTAACTCGGGACCTCCAGTACGGTAGCTAAACGCGCTTACCATTGTTTGCATGATGTTGTAGTGATTGTCCTGACGATGAGACGGGTACGTATCGAAAACGGTGAACATAAATATCTCGGTGAGTGGTTATATACTAATATTACTAACAACATTTTGAGTGTGTCCAAATACTTGTTCAAAAAATCTGGATTATCTCCAATTACAGGAGTTATTTTCGTATTAATAATATCTGCATAATAAAGCTTTTTTACATCTCACCAATAGATGTCTCTAGTGAAGTTCTAGTGATTCAAGAACAAGGTTTCTGAATTGGTTCATATATATATAGAACTTCCAAGACATTTGAGTAGTGTGGTTGTCAATAATGGGTAGCATTGGTGAATGTTACACGTGTGTAAAGTGATCACTTAAACTAGCCTATGACGGTCGTCAGCCCCGTAAATGGCCAGACTTCCATATTCTTCTTCATCTTTGATGAGATGTTAAAAAATAATATAATATTACTATCATTTTTGTAAAAAAAATATAATTAATTATCTTTGATTTAATTTTTCCACCAAATGAATGATGGATTGGCTGCCGATGAAGCTGGTGATGATCGGCATCATGTTTTATCTCAAAGAGAGCATTGTTATAGAAGAAAAAAAACTAGCTTATTTGCCAACGCCGACCGGTGAAACTAGTTTCGTCGCTTTACGACTGCGAATTCATTCCTCTTCTTCTTCCAGCTGCCTTGTTAATTCTTCCGGTCCATGTGCCTATGTGTTTGTATCCATGTATGCATATGTATATGTGTGTATATTCATTAATAAATTGTTTCTCCTTCGAACGGGTAAGCCTCTTTAGACAAAATCAACAATATCTAATATAAAAATACTTGAAAGCGGTCAGGTTAGGAGTCGAAGCAATCGGTGGGTATGTATGAGGAGATGCATGAACGTGGAAGAGGCGAAGAATGTTTGCAAAGACATAGTAGTGTTGCGTCAGTTAGTTAGTTAACAATATCTAGCATAAGATTAACGACGATAAAAGATTTCTAATTTAAGTTTTTTCAGTAAATACCACTATTTCTTAAATATCTATATTGACACGTGTTTCGATGCATTCCGCATCACTTTCAAACACCGTATGTGAATCTAAATTTAAGTAATAATAAATAAATATAAATAAGAAACAGCTTCTACCCCTTCTTCTACATCCAACGTCTCAAGTACACAACTCTAAATTTTAAACTGAGCTTCAAATATGATGTTTGAAAATGATGCGGAATGCATTGAAACACGTGTCACAATTGATTTTACGAAATAGTGGTAGTTACTAAGTAAAACTTAAATTAAAATGGATAGATTTTACCAAAAATTTACTGCCAAATGAAAATAGTTTACCATAAAATTTGCAGTATCCAGAGAGAAGAGTTAGGGCGTTTGTGCACTACACGGAATTTTACCGTCCGGCACTTCAGTTAGCGTGATAAAGCGATGATTGGCTTGGATTGGCTTGTGCTTTTGTCCATTTTTCTTCGGATCGGTGCTCTTGATCGGTGCGTGAACACGTTGCGCGTAAATTCGATCACGCTAAACTGTTGTAGTCGCTATTATTTTTCAAAACCGGACTGCCGGACGGTAAAATTCAGTGTAGTGCAGAAGCGGCTTTAGGGCGACACATTCACCCACGCAACTCAAAGCAGTTCTGCTTCTAAATAAAATTTAATATACTAGTGTATTACCAACATATTTAATCATTTAGGATTAGAATTCGATTTGAGTTCTTTGTACAAAGCCCTCGATGTGATAATTCACAAAAATGGCGTTTAACAAATCAGCCAATTATGATTGTGTGACACCAATATATACATATTTACATATCTACCATATATTTTATTTATTTATTTAAACTTCATGTACAGAAAAGAAATAAGTACATTGGCGGGCTTATTGCCAAAAAGCAATATCATCCAATCAACCAAAAACAGACTTGTCATATTGGTCAAAACTTTTGATACCATATATAGCTGTTAGCAATCAGAGGGTAGAGGGTAGAGCGTAGTAGTCCATGAACATTAAAAAAAACGTAAATTACAAATTGATGATAGTAACGAAGGATTCTTATATTAAAAAACTAAACTAACATACTAACTACCACGCCGCTTTCTCGCAGGGGTAAGCAGAGAGAATAGAACGCTGCACTACTCTAAATATTGAGAGTGAAATGATCTTTATAAAAAAACTAAAAACGCATTTGTTTGTTAAATCGTTTCCTCTTTATCCTTTTCCCCAATTCGATCACATTGAAGCGATCTTGGGGTAGTATTTTACGATAATGGTACTATATAAATTATCCAAATTATTAAATTTTCCCACCAAATTTTATTTTATCACATAAATTCATAAAACACGACATCGGCAGAAATCGAACCCTATTCCGAGAAGTTCCACTTGTGTCCACACATGTGAAGTATGCTTCCGTCTCTACTCTAAATCGTAGCGGTCGTGCTAAGCACATTGGGGGTATCTAATTAGTAAGGGACTGGAAAAAATAATCCTTGAATTATTTTTCCTTTAGTGTTCAAGTGGTGCTTAGGGTACAGCATCGGACTGACGCGACTGACTTTTTTAAAAATAATTTATATAGCGCCATTTTCTTAAGGGCGTTTCATCGTGGACATTTACCCCCAAGGGATAGGCAGAGAGCATGGAACGCCACACTATTCTGTCCTGACATACACTCCACGTCCATACATAAAGGTACGTCAAATACTTGAAAGTGGCCGGTATGTATGAGGAGATGCGTGAATGTGAATCAAGAATTAAAATCATACATCTGCTAACTTAGAATTAATGAAATGTATAAACTCATGCCTCTAGCGAGATAGCGAGTGTTTTTGCCTAGAATTTTCACTCATGAATTACATGAAATTATAGTAACTTTAAACATAAAGAGTAAATCCACTCACGAGTAGGCATGGGCTATGAAACTTATAAAGTTGAAGCCTGAGTAGGGACATGATAAGCGGTGTTGCATAAGCCGTAGCTAGATTTCACAGTCACTTAGACGTTAGGTAATTAAAAAAAAAAAGTGTATGTGGAAGAGGCGAAGAATGTTTGCAAACACAGGGTGGTACGCAATGAAAGCAGACTGAATGCAGCCGAAATGCGATCTCTCAGACGAATGTGTGGCAAAACGATGTTTGATAGATGTTCAAATGATGAAATAAGGAAAGAATGCAAGGCTGAGATAAGTATTATCGATAAACTTAAGAAAGGTGTGTTGAGATGGTTTCGACATGTGGAACGTATGAGTGAGAAAAGAACGGTTAATCAAATTTATGAGGCAAATGTAGTTGGAAAAAGAAGCAGAGGAAGACCGAGAAAAACCTGGCACAATCAGGTATGTCAAATACTTCGGCCGGGTCAGGAGTCGTTATAATCGTCGGGTATGTATGAGGAGATGCATGAATGTAGAAGAGGCGAAGAATGTTTGCAAAGACAGAGTGGTGTGGCGTTCGATTCTCTCTGCCTACCCCTGCGGGGAAGCGGCGTGATGGTTAGTTAGTTAGTTAGACAGCGTGGTATGGCGTTCCATTCTCTCTGCCTACCCCTGCGGGGAAGTGGCGTGATGGTTAGTTAGGTAGTTATATTCATGAAAACTGTAAAACTCACACGAACGTCAGTTGCCCCTTATGCGTTTAGTGATTCGGTGTGCCGTTCTGCGGTCGCACACATGACACAGTCGGGTCGTGACGACCAGATGGCTTCACAGCGACGAAATCGAATATCGGCCAGAGGACTGAACGACAACAAAAAAACACCAAGCGATATTACGTACAATATATCGCTCACTCCTTTCAAGAACGTCATAAATCAAAAAACTTGATTTTTCAGGAGAACGTTTTTAAAGTTTAAAAATAAAACACAATGTATTAAAAATAAATATCAAGCCACTTATTGAACTTTTTTCTGAGCAATAGATATTTTTAGGTAAAACCTGAAGGTTTTTTCTCCATTTGAAAAATATTTAGTTTATTTAAAAAAATAATTAAACAATACCTTTTCTTCAAAATGAAAAAAACAACATTTTCTGCCCTGTAGCGGGTAAATATTAAGTTAAAAATATGCCTCTTTTTCTGGGTTATAGTACATTTTCTGGGGATTCCGGAAACATGCACAAATGAAAATTGACGATTTTTGATTTATGACGTTCTCGAAAGGAGTGAGCGACATCTACTAACTTAGAATTAATGAAATGTATAAACTCATGCGTCTAGCGAGATAGCGAGTGTTTTTGCCTAGAATTTTCACTCATGAATTACATGAAAATATAGTAACTTTAAACATAAAGAGTAAATCCACTCACGAGTAGGCATGGGCTATGAAACTTATAAAGTTGAAGCCTGAGTAGGGACATGATAAGCGGTGTTGCATAAGTCGTAGCTCGATTTCACAGTCACTTGGACGTTAGGTAATTTTAAAAAAAAGTGAATGTGGAAGAGGCGAAGAATGTTTGCAAAGAAAGGGTGGTATGGCGTTAGTTAGTTATATTCATCAAAACTGTAAAACTCACACGAACGTCAGTTGCCCCTTATGCGTTTAGTGATTCGGTGTGCCGTTCTGCGGTCGCACACATGACACAGTCGGGTCGTGACGACCAGATGGCTTCACAGCGACGAAATCGAATATCGGCCAGAGGACTGAACGACAACAAAAAAACACTAAGCGATATTACGTACAATATATGTGGAGGTCCTCACCAAAAGTAACATTTCCAATATTTCACAAAAAATCCTTTAAATGCATTCTATCGAAATCTTATTTAAAGTTACGACAAAACGTGACCAATTTTGTGCTTAACCAATAGGAAATTATTACTTTTTTTTAATGTTAATAATACTAGTTTCGAGACGTACCCGTCTCTTCGTCAGGACAATCACTACCACAGCATGCAAACAATACCACCCTTCACCACCATAGCACCATTTACACTACATAAAATGTTTAACACACGCGATTTTTGGTCGACCCGAAGACCAACATGCACTAAAGGTTTCAGCACACATACATGCGTTACGAGCCGAGGTTAAACATGCACTAGACTAACCACAAAGTTAATGCTTTAAATATTGATAATATTGAATATAATAATAATAAAACCCTTATCCGCACCCCAATGGTGCATAGGGCACTGTGTCATATAAACGCAGTGTTATCTTGATCGTTGATACATGAAGGAAAGGTGATCAGCCCTCCGCTTCAGGTACCAGTCCATGGTAATTTTGAATAAATATTACAGTGAAAAAATCACTTATATTTATTTTACCCCCCTTGGGAATCGAACCCGGGACCTCCAGAACGGTAGCCGAGCGTGCTGACCATTACACTACGGAGGCGGACTAAATATTGAATATAGGAAATCATTTAATCGCAGAATCGCAAAACGTAACAATTTTACAAGCAAGAATTCCTGATTTCTTAAAATCACTTATAATGGAAATGTAACGTTTTGGTGAGCACCTCCACATTTTATATCTAAGTATACCGAACCCGCCAGCACTGGATTCAAAACGGTGAATCCATTAGGAAGAGTACCATAAATCTACATGACATGTTGCTACAGGAATTGTACAATCTTTGCCAATGTCGGATCGCCGATTGTAAATTGAATCGCTTCGTTTGAAGTAAACGGAACTTTTAATGATTTAAGGGTGAGATCTGATTAACTAACTAACTAACCATCACGCCGCTTTACTTTGATCGAAGCGATTCAATGGCGATCCCTCAGACGAATGTGCGGCAAAATGTATGATAGATCGGTAGTGTAATGGCAAAGGGGTATATCTGTCAAATTGTTCATTTTCTAAGTTTGTTCCACCAAATGTCTAAAATAGTATATTCCATAATCTGGCAAAAGGATATAGCTGTAGCTGCAATACTTATTTAGTTTTATTGAGATATGTACATATAAAAATACATAAAACAAATAAGTTATTTAATTCCACAAGTTTGTTTTTGCTCTCCTTTAAAATTTGGTCTGAGACAGATTTACCCCTTTGCCTTTACACTACCGAGATGTTCGAATGGTGAAATAAGGAAAGAATGCAAGGTTGAGATAAGCATTTTTTTCTAAAATTAAGGAAGGTGTGTTGACATGTTGTGGACGTGTGGAACGTCTCAGTGATGAAAGAACGGTAAAACAAATTTATGAGGCGACTGCGTTGGAAAAAGGAGCAGAGGACGACCGAGGAAAACTTGACACGATCGGATATTTCAAATACTTGAAGCCAGCCGGGTCAGAAGTCGAAATAATCGGCGACTATGTATGAGGAGATGCATGAATGTGGAAGAGGCGAATAATGTTTGCAAAGACAATGTAATATGGCGTTCTATTCTCTCTGCCTACCCCTGCGGGGAAGCAGCGTGGTGGTTAGTTAGTTAGTTATAAGACTGAAATGTCACTGATATTTATATTGACCCCCCTGTGGGAATCGAACCCTAGGTCTCTAGCACGTTAGCTGAACACGTTAAAAATATTATATTGACATTATAATGTATAAGTACTTTTTTTTCATAATTTTTCAAGCGGACGTGTTTATTGAATATTATTTTTTTTAAATGCTAACGGGATAGGGTATAACCGTGCATTTTTTTGCCGAACATTCCTCCAAAATATCACATTTCATTCCCTTCCCTTCCGTTCCCTACCCAGGCCTTTCATGCATCAGGGTTGATACCGTGTCTACTTGGAAGTAATTTATTTTCAGAGAAAAGCATTCTCGAAATCAAATTTTTTGATCCAATCACTCAACGCATTATTATGGCTCGTTCTTTGCTCTCAGCTTTCCGCTCTGCACGCACAATCCAATATCCGCGGGGATAATATAATAGCATCATCAGGGCTATTCTCCTACCTATCTGTGCTTACACAATATCAACAACAAAAAATAACTACCTATGATGCAGTGCCCTATGCACCATCATGCGGATGAGGGTTGAAGAAGAAGATATGGAAAAAAATGGACATTTACAGGGTCTAAGACCTGGCCTTTTGGTCATTGGCTGGTTTACGTGATCATTTAAAAGGTTGTGTAACATTCTCCTTTCCACCTTCAATTGACATAATGGTTGTCGAATTTCGTTTTTTGCTAAATCCCGACTGCTAACCTGGGTGCGGATAAGGGTTTGGATGAAATGTATGCATCCGTATAGTTTGGACGTATCGGCCCCGCACATATTGTATAATGCGCCCGTGTTTTCGTTGTGCACTTCTAGTTTTAGCACCACAGTGGGTAGGAGAATCGGACCGCGCGCATCCACAGGGCAAAGTGGTCCGCCGAGATGCACGCCACTCCGCTAATCAAGGCGTAGACATGTCCATCAGGCGCGTATATCTGCGGTAGACCGTCCTCGTCTCGCTCCCTTTGGGGAAACAGGTTTCTGGTCCGAGCGCGCTTTTCTCACGGCTCCGCTGCATTCTGCGCTTGCGCGGGGTGCATCGTGCAGACCGGCCCGTCTTGTACTGCAATCGTTTAGCGCTTTTCTTTTCTTTTCCTTTACTGTTCATCTTGAAGGAGGGATCGAGAAATGATGGCCTCTCGTCTTGTTATGACGTGCGTGGTACAATCCGAGCCGCAAGGTTGTACTCGTCATCAACCGTGCTTAATTAGTTGTTCAGTTACTGAATGAGGAGGCTGCTTCACCACAACTTACGACGTCTTTGTTGTACATACTAACTTGCTACTTTGTCCAAATTCTTGGGTGTCCAAATACTTGTTCACAAATCTGGATTATCTCCAATTAAAGGAGTTACTTTTCATATTATTTTTTGTCATCTTAACATCAATAGATGTCTCTAGTAAAAATCTAGTAACTCAAACACAATGTTTCGAAATTGGATCGTATATATAGAACTTCCAAGAATTTGAGTAGTGAGGTTGTCAATCATGGGCAGAATTGGTAAATGTTACACGTGTGTTATAAGTGATAATCTAAACCAGCCTATGACGGTCCTAAGCCCCGTAAATGTCCAGACTTACGTATTCTTCTTCATCCATGTCAAAAAATAATATAGTTACTACAATATCTTTGCAACTTTTACGAGGACATAGGCTGTTCGACGTATGAGAAGCTAAATAATGTTTCTCAAAATAGACTGGAATGGCGAAGGAGGTGTCATTTGTTGCTGCAGACCAATAATATGAAAAATAACTCCTATTATTAGAAATAAACCAGATTTACGAACAAGTGTTTGGACACACTCAAAATGTTATTAAAATAATCTTTACTCAATGGTTATTCGACTCATTTTAATTTGATCTTAGATTAACCATGATAATCTATTTTAGATTTGATCTGAAAAATGCATCCATCCTCAAAATACTATTCATAATGTCGCGTTTCCAGAAAAATGCATTTTTTTTTTTCTCTGATGAATTTGTAAAAGTAAACGTGATTAATTTCGAGTCGATTTATTTGTATAGTGCGACTGATGGAATTCCTCGCAGATTACCTGCTTGCTAACTTTTCTTCTCCTTTTTATGATGTGCGCAAATTGCGATCCAAAGTGCACATTGAAGGCGTGGAACTAGTGTGCATCCTTTCAATGCCACATGTACTTACTTCAGATATAAATAATGCTTTCATTTATAAATGACTACGTTGGAACATCCCTCCATTTACGCGAATATATGGTTTCAGAAAAAAGCTCGCAAAAGGAACCGAGGACAACTTGGTTAAACTTAATCTAATTATAGCATTATTTTCTTGACTTTTTGTGATACTGGACACAACCATTATATAGACCCTTTCGTTTTATTTTTATTCAAGCAAATTAATTCATATGCCCATTACAAAGATTTGATACTTGCCTACTACTTACTTGAGCCTTCTTCTTGTGTCCAGTATTGAACAAAGCCTCCCTCTTAGACGCGACAGTCGCCTCTTGGACGCGACTCTCTTCCAGTGCAGGCCCGCCACTTAATGTCATCGGACCATCTTGCCTTGTTCTACTACTCCAATCGAGCATCTCTTTCGTCCATCTATCCTCAGACATACGTGCCACATGACCTGCCCAGTTCCACTTTTGTTCGGCGATTCTTTGGGCCACACCTATTACCTTGGTCTTTTCTCGTATCCAAACATTCGTTTTTCAAGATTTAGTGCTCAAAGGGAATATAAGACACATTTGTAAAAAAAATCGACAGTAAAAGTCGTGTAGCAAAAGAATCCAACTTTGAAAAACCCTTTTGGTGGCATAGAAGAGATCCTGCTCAACATATTGGTAGCTCTTCCTTCCTACATGCGTATCTATCGGCAGGTGGGTCCTGTAAATTAAAATGTGAAGCAATCTTTCTCACTATAGTCTTTAAGAACGTATAAACTTATCATACTGCGCGATAACAGCAAAAATGCATAATCTAATATATATTCCTTCTAGTCGGTCTTATACCTGCCTCAAACATTTTTTAAAATAATTTTACTATTCTTTACATACTCATATATCTCTCAGTAATCTCATTTCAACATCACTCTCTCTGTTTTCATCCATCTTATGCTAATTTCATGTTTCAAGCGCCCTTGAGGTATTATTTTACAAAAATGGTTATCCAAATTTATTATTATTATTATTATTCACATCTGTATAATATGAACCGTGTCAAAGCGAATTCGCGCAAATTAAGACATTACTAATTACCACCACATTTCAAAGTTTGAAGGCGCAGTCGGTGTCATTCTCGCTTTCAATACATAAATACCATTCAGCGCACTCTATGGATGTATTAAATGAAGAATATTGTCACCGACGCACAGTGATTCACCCAGAACAAGCTAGGTGGACAAAAACATTTTATTCTACGATTTGATTGTTCTGGTATTGATGAATATTATTTCGTTGATTTTTCGAATAATTATGCATTGTTTGATAATTCTGAAGCTTTAGGAATATTTTAATTTAAAAATCTTGAGTATGAAATAAAAAAAGTATTAAAAAAAAATCAGTATTGTTATTACAAGAAAAACATAATATACACAATTAAACACAGCATTAATTATACAAATAAATTTACTCTTAATACTATAGAATCAACTTGTAATGGCCTCCGATGGTCACACATCAATGGCATTTTATGACAAAAATCGCGTTAATTCTTAAAAAAATGATTAAATAAAAAATTAAACCTGTGGTAGGCAAACAATTATTTCCCTATATTATTGTAGAATTATAGCAATTTTTATCATAAAATGCGATTAAACTGTCGCTGTCAGAAGCCGCCTTTAGTTATTGTTATTGTACCTATATACTTTACATAAATAATTTAGATTACAGAAATAAACATAGAATTACATTAATAAATAATACACAAGACTAATAATCAATATATTATTTTTTGACATCTCATCAAAGATGAAGAAGAATATGGAAGTCTGGGCATTTACGGGGCTGACGACCGTCATAGACTGGTGAAGATGTCTCTAGTGAAGTTCTAGTGATTCAAGAACAAGGTTTCTAAATTGGTTCATATATACAGAACTTCCAAGAATTTGAGTAGTGTGGTTGTCAATAATGGGTTAAAATTGGTGATTGTTACACGTTCGTAAAGTGATCACTTAAAAAATTAAATTAAAAAAATAATATGAAAATAACTCCTGTAATTGGAGATAATCCAGATTTTGTGAACAAGTATTTGGACACACTCAAAATGTTGTAAATAATCATTATCACGACTCATCATCAATCTCACAATCAGACGAATCAGATACTAAATAATCACCATCGTTACGTGGATGAATATTACTTGCCACCTGATGTTCTGCTATTGAAGGCGGGACAATTCAGTTCAGAACTTCCAACGGTAATTTATCGGTTCTCTTTCTAGGTACTTCTCTGAGTGAGTTAATTACAGGATCGGACGTTATCAAAAGCATATTCAATAAATCTGTATTCATGGAAGTACGTGACGGTTTCCTAGTATGGTGCTCGCGGAATCTACGACAGTATTTATTTCGGGCCTCTTGAGATTCTTCCGAGAGCTGCCCGATTGGAAGAATGAATGTTTTAATAACCACCGTACTGTGTACTAGACTTGAGGCCGACTTCCTCCAGATGATGAAGAAGCACAGGGATGATGCATTTTTATATTAAATTTTACATCTACGCCCTCTAACCAATTTTTATTTTTGTTTAAAAAATGGTCCGTCTTCATATTAGCTGCAGCCCACTTTTCAGAGAATTTTGACGAAACACTTGATCAGTAAATGCTTCTTTGAATCAAAAATCATATCCGTAACACTAATTTTTTAAATAATAAAATCCATTAGATAAAAATTTCGTTCTTCTTTCGCATGTTTCCGCCATTCTTCAAATAGTTCTAATTTCGAGAGAGAGAACTCACGATCTGAAAAAAATGAATAAATGAAAAGTGCTACTATATGTCTTATAAAAATTATATATCGTTGTATAGCTAAGGAATGTAGCTACACAATATTAAAAAATTAGCCTGGATACATCTGGGGACAAAAAGATGCATACGTTCAAAAATTTAAAACGAAAAAAAAAATTACAATTTTTACGTAGTTTTTCAAACTCTATCATAACTCATACTGTCGTGTATTTGAACCAAATTTAAAATAAAATAAAAAAAATCATACCCTCTTAAGTAAAATCCATTACAGCAATAGTAATATTCTTCACTTCAAGACTTGTAAGATGTTATTGAAAGCACTGCAAAATAGCAACTAAATTGTTTACAAAAAAGGAATAACCTTATCACTTCATTTCAACCGCTTATGACTCATCGTTCTGGAATATTTGCCATAATAATTACCTGGAATTGTGACTAATGGGGAGTTGTTATTATCATGTTATCATCAATAAGTCGATTGATTGAATTGACTTTTGTCTTGTTGGCTTGTTCTGGGCGAATCACTGTGCGACGGGGGTAGCTTTAAGCTGTGTGTTCCTGCACCAACAGCACTAGATATTTGTATCTAAGATCTCTGATACAAATATCAATATTTCTCATAATTCCCATGTCGAGTTATCTCGCGCTTTTCAAAATCGGATATCGATCTACGTTCGTGCATTATGAATTTCCAGCGCCTCTTGGTCGAGCCTTTTTTCTTTCTTTTCGCGTGATTACCCTCTGGACTGGTAGATTACTGTCGGCCGTGCAGCGGTCGGCGAGTGGACTTATCGTAACCGCATCCTGCGAACCTGAGTCAATCACGCGATACGTATTATATTCTATACATACATGTTCTTAAATTACCCGAGTTTTTAAATATTCATATCCCTGGAAAATATCACGTTTCCCTGGACGTAGCGAATACTCCACAAGAACTAGTTTATTTTTGTCATCCTTTCACGACTACTACTTTTATCAGACCACTTCTCTGGTAGAGGTAGACAGAGAGGATGGAATACCACAAGCGTCTACCCTGATTCTGAATGATTTAGTCGTAACGTCTTTCTTTGCTGCCCCGTTCTGTTCTAACCTTCACATTTGCCACACGTATGTATACTCTTTTATTATTGGTTATTCTCTCGTCATCCATTCGTTCTACGTGTCCAAACAGCTTAATCTTTTCAACTATCACTAATTCAGCTTTACATTTTGATGTCTAACATATTTTTTATACATCGATTCTTCGACACAGTCGTCTATGGGATCGCAGCATTCCTACTCTCTTTTGTCATTTACGTAGGTATTCGAAAACTACTTGGTTTGGCCGGTACTTATCGGTAGTACGTTTTGAATTTCGAACGACGCCCGACTGCCAAAATAAAAGACAAAAACAAAAGTACAAATAGTTGCAATTTGACTCTTCACGCGGGCGCTCTATATATTGAATTGTTGTGAATACCTCGCTGTATTTTATTGAATTGTTGTGAATACCTCGCTGTATTTTGTGACCCCATCACCACCATCAAGAGAGAATCGCCCTGATCCCAGCGCTGGATCAAGACCATCTATAAGAATAAAAGGTTAGTTCTTTATTCATACGTGCTATTTGATATTTATCGAACTCGCCTTCCCTTGGTACTTGAAAGTTCGAGCATAAATCATCGAACTAACTCGGGAGAGTATCACGACTCCAAATCGATCTAAATATTTCTATCTTGTAGAATCGTCGTCTTATTGTTAATAATATAAGACTGGTCCTTCGAATAATTATTTTTTTTGAGTTTCATTTCGCACTGTGGCGAAACCACTACTGATTACCAAAATTCGCACGACCATTCTCAAAAAAAATGCTTGCTTTATAGGACAAAATTTGTCTTTTTAATATTATAACATCGATACAATTGGGCGTTATAATTATTTTTCATTGCATCTTCATTTTCAAACAATTAAACATGAATATAAACGATAATATGTTGTGTTCATATAATGAATAATGGTTTATTGTGATCCCAACAGGTTTTGCATACATAATTTCCCCGCCCAACCATGAATTAAAAACGTTCATTCATAATTGTACAACATACCGGGACAAGCGAGGAAATTGACATTGATAATTTGTCGAATATTATTTATGCAGACTCCATTATCCGCTGTGCGCATTGTTCTGCTGAGAGTGAAAGTTGCGGTAGAAACGTGGAGCGACTTGTCTACGGACTGATGTGGTTAATATGACGAGCGCGGGTCTGCGTGCATGACAAGTAGGGTAAACGCACCATCGACGGACACTGACCCAATTATCGACACTTAAAATTACGGCATAAATAGGTGCCTTGTACTTTACGAATAAAATGCATGCTAATTTTTCTTTTATCTTCTCATTTGACCCATATCTTGCTTGCTTTTCTTATCCTTGGGGGAGGAAAGTTTTAATTTGTCAAATAAGCACGTGATGGATAATGAAGGGATGTGAATGAATATGCCGAATTATGGTTGTGAATTTCGAACAAATGATTCGTTGACAACTCGGTTTAAAATTGTCGTTTTCATTTAAAATGTATTGAAGCATTTTTAGTATAAGACTTTATTAGGTAGGTACTCCAAATGTTTATCAATACTCCAAAAAAACGTGTGCCTCCGTTGTGTAATAAACAGCACGCTAGGCTACCGAAGTGTAGGTCCCGTGTTCAATTCCCAGGGGGGGATCAAATAAATATAAATGATCTTTCTCTCTTAATGAAACGGAGGGCTGATCACCGTTCCTTCATATGTTATCGATCATGATAACACTACGTTTGAATGATGCAGTGCGCTATGCACCATCGGGTGCGGATAAGGGTTTGAAGATGAAGAAGACTATATCTTCATAGAGGACTGACTGGTAAGAAGTCGAAACTGATTTTAAATTGATTTGAAAATCGCAAAGAATTATTACAATGATAGAGTGGAAGTGACGTATCTGCAAGCTAATTATTTGATCAGGAATTCTACGATGTGCTAATACCACCTCCACAAATATTTTTTTGAATGAATTAATTGGTTTGGATATAGGGCTGAACTGTTCATGAATAACAACATTTTGAGTGTATCCAAATACTTGTTCACAAAATCTGGATTATCTCCAATTACAGGAGTTATTTTCATAATATTTTTTGACATCTCATCAAAGATGAAGAAGAATATGGAAGTCTGATAATTATGTGTGTGATTATAATCATGTATGTGATAATAATTCAGGATTCGGACCTCACATACTAATATAAGAGTTTCTGCTCAATAAAATGCTTCTTTTCATCTCACCAATAGATGAGATGTCTCTAGTGAAGTTCTAGTGATTCAAGAACAATATTTCTTATTTGATTCACATATTTAGAATATTCAAGAATTTGAGTAGTGTGGTTGTCAATAATGGGTAGAAATGGTGAATGTTACACGTGTGTAAAGTGATGACTTAAACCAGCCTATGACGGTCGTCAATTCCAGAAATGCCCAGACTTCCATATTCTTCTTCATCTTTGATGAGATGTCAAAAAATAATATGTTCATGAATAGTCTACGCACCCTACACGTTGGTCTACAAAATGCATTCCAGATTATTCCTGTTGATAACCATCGCCGAAGGGCTTGCTCTGCGCTGATGGCCCCATCTCACGACGCTCCCACTACCCACTACCATCACGATCCTCGAATGCCCAATCTCGACGCGAGAATTCAAATTATATTTGCGTACGAACAAAATACGCCTTTTTTGCTGCACAACGTCAACTCAATTAGAATTTCATAAATGCCCATCTTGCTCACTCCTTTCAAGTACGTCATAAATAAAAAATCTCCAATTTTCAGTTGTGCATGTTTTCGGAATGCCTGGAAAATGTACTATATCCCAGCAAAAGACGCATATTTTTAACTTAAATTTACTCGCTACAGGGCAGAAAGTGTTGTTTTTGCATTTTGAAGAAAAGGCATTGTTTAATTATTTTTTTAAATATACTAAATATTTTTCAAATGGAGAAAAAACCTTCAGGTTTTACCTCAAAAGATCTGTTGCACAGTAAAAAGTTCAATAAGTGGCTTGATATTTATTTTTAATGCATTGTATTATATTTTTAAACTTTGAAAACGTTCTCCTGAAATATCTGTTTTTTTATGACGTTGTTGAAAAGAGTGAGCGAAATTCCCATATCTCATTGTAACAATACTCTGTTTATTTTACAAACGGCTTAATACCAATGAAATTGATTCTTTCGTTAATTGATTCGGCAGTCACTTTGTGGTAAAGCCTATCCATTTTTAACTTTCGTTTTCCATAGTTAATACCACTATATCTTAAAATCTATTGTGACACGAGTTTTGATGGATTCCGCATCATTTTCAAACACCGTATGTGAAGCTAATTCTATTTTTTTGTATTGGGTCCTTGGGACGTTAAATGTTGAAGAGGGGGTAGGAGCTGTTTCTTATTTTTATGTATTTGTTTCTTTTTTTTTTCTTCTTGTCAGTGGAAACACAGACAATATGGGGGGAGGCTTTATTCGTCCCAAGGAATCAAATGAGTGAAGAAAGGATAGTGAAGCAAATTTATAAGGTGAATGTGATAGTAATAGAAGCAGAGGAAGACCGAGGATTACTTGGAATGCTCAAGCATTTTAAATATTTGAAAGTGGTCAGGTCAGGAGTAGAAATAATCGGCGGGTATTTATGAGTAGATGCATGAATGTGGAAGAGCCGAAAAATGTTTGCAAAGACAGGGTGTTATGGCGTTCTACCTGTGGGGTGTGAATGTTAGTTACTTAGTTATGCAGTTCCACCAAAAAATATCAGTACAAAACTTATGTCTACCTAAGGTTTACCTTTTAGAAGCCAAGAACGCAATTAAAACTACTACATCCGCCACGTGTGCTTTAAGCTCGTTTTTTCTCTCCCTTGGATTCAAATTGTCAATATAACTGTTAACATAAGTGTCGGTCGTCAATAAAGTCTAACGTTTTAATTGCGTAATTCCCTGTCATTACATTTCTTTTGAATAAACCAGAATTGGACACGCGATTGTCCGATTTAATCATTTCGGCACCAAGTTTCCATGCCCGATCCACCGGCAGAAAGTACTCGTAAGTAATAAGTAGTCGTAATTCGTACCCATTATTCCCTCTCCGGCTGGACACCGAGAGTCATCCCACTTCCCAACCTGCAATTTGACCCTTTTACCGAACAAAAGTATGACCGCAATCTGAGTTTGCAGGGATTCCAATTCGCGGTATGCGGTTTTACTCGTCCAGCTATTTATACTCTCGTTGCTCGCTTTTGGAAAGTATTTCTTCTCTTTCCACCTGTGTAAGGCGAAAGTTCCGTGCGGCGGATGCGAAAAAAGTCAATCAGTGTTATATAAATGCTTCGAATCGGTAAAGAGCTGTTTTGATGGAGCTATTCTCCACTATACCAGCTCAGACTCTATAGTCTGACATCTATAGTCAGACCCTATGGTCTCCGAACTAGCTCTATACACAGCTCTTTACTTCTGTGATATCTTTCGCGTCTCTGATCTAGATAGATTTTTAGATGCAATGATAATATTCAGAGAACTTGAACACATTTTTAGTACATCAATAAACATCTTTAAGTCAAAATTTACAGACCACTTTTTGGATCTCTTGATTTCTTTGCAATGCTTTGTTTTTTTTATCTCTTGGTATGAATTTTATTTCGATTACTAACCTCCCTAATTTGTACCAATTTTTACATTTGTTTTATTACTAATACTTATTTTTTCGTTTTCCATTATTGTTATTGTTATTTTTATTTTATATCATTTATTATTGTTTTCTATTTAATATGTCTTATTGTCTAATTTCTATGTTATTTTTTGTAAAAAGCAGTAATGCCGTAAATAAATAAATAAATATTGTAAACCAAGCGATCACCATACATCTTCCTCTAAAGACATCCATTAAATTCATGAAAGATAACATGATTCGAAGGCATATCTAGGTGACGTTGTATATGATATGTTGTAGGCCAGGAAGAAGAAGAAGATAATATTTAGATGAAAAATTCCTTTTGTCAGGCAAAAGCATCAGCGTTACGGTATTTCCGAATTTTCCACAATAAATCAAATTTCTAGCACCAACTCTTTAACAAACCTTCTCTTTGACAAAATGTTTAGGACCCAAATAACAACAGTGTGTTTGGATACTTTTTTTGTTGTTTTTTTTTTTTAAATCTTCTTCGTTGATATTTCGTAACCCAGACGGTGCATAGAGCACCGCATCGGATTAACTTAATTATTAATTATATGAAAGCAAGATGATCCATCAGTCCTTGGCTGTCCAAACTTAAAACACAGTAAGGGATATTTTTTTTGCAGTACGTTTTTTTGCAGTTTTGGATTAAGTAGAATCTACTTAGTCAAAAAATTCAAAAAAACGTACTACAAAAAAATGTCCCTTACTGTATTTTGAGTTTGGACAGCCGTCCTGCGCTTTAAGTTCTTGGGTTCAGGATCGGAATCTATTTTAAAGAAAGTGAAGGTATTCAGGATGAAGGATCACTATGCAAAGGGGAATAGTAAAAAAGTATCTAAAAAAAGTGAATAGCAGTAATGTAATGGTTAGGGCCCTCCGGGTGCATAACCGTACTCGGACTTCCACGTGTAACTTGTGACTGATGCTAATATTTACGAGTTTTTTTTTATATTTCTTTATCATTAAAAAGGAAGGCAGGGGAATAGCCCCATGAGTGACTTAAAAATATACGAGGATGGTTGCTTTTACTGTAACTCCTTCAGGTGTCCTTTTATGGTAACTTGGATTGCCTTATCCATATAAAACATGCTCTTTTTACATTATTCCGAGAGTGATTGTGCTCAATGTTTGTAATGCAATTAACTCGAGTTATTTAATTTATTTAACAGATCTACGTTTGTGCCAACACGTTTATTAATTCCGATCCGGAATCGTCGAGACATCCGGTCTCCGAATATATTTTTTCCGATTATGTTATTTTTATTTTTTTTTAATTTTTATGAGAAATCCTGATTTCCGTACCAAATTTCTACCCCCATTCGACTTTTTGTAAACGAAATTTATCTTTACCGTTTTTTATTATTTTCCAATATCTCATGTTTTTAGTAAATTTTATAAAATATTTTGTACAAATGTCAAAAATGTCAAATTTTGTATAAAATTTTAGTTTTGTATAAATGTCAGACCGTAACCAATTCACTTAAGTTTATATTTGACCTGATGATTTTTTTTGAAGAGAAATATTTGTGTGTTTATTATTTACACAAATATTTCAATTTCATACTATTTCTTTAAGAAATATTTGTGTGTTTATTATTTACACAAATATTTCAATTTCATACTATTTAGGCGGCTCATTATTAGAAATAGGTATCATATTGTGGAAGAGTGGATTCGAACCAAGAAACGCTGACTTAAGAATCCGCGACACTAACCACGGGACCACAACCCGACACGATGGAATGATTATTCCGAAACCGGTAGTCACGAAGTAGTGATTTTTGTTGTGGTATTACACAAAGTGAACGATGAATGATAGGGATAGTGTCTATTTTTCCTTTTTTCTTTTTAACGTTTCACTCAATATGCTGTGTCATTTTGTAAAGATCACTCGGGAGAATTCACAAGAGAAGGATGTTACTGCTTTTGGGAAAAGAAATGCAGAAGAAATCGTAGGTAGAAAGAACGGAAATAGCCGTAATGGTTAGCATATTTAGAATTGCATACCCATACTTGTACTAGTTTGTGTAACTTGCATATTGCTTATGTGTATGAGTCCTTTGAGTTTAAATTAATTATAAGATTAAATATTGACTTATGCCGGAAAAAAAATTCTCCTAGAAGCGCTTCTTTATTGTGTTTGGGGAAAACCACTTCGAGTGAACATGCGCCCTCTGTGACAACTACCACCATTGTCTCCTATTTGGATCTCTTTAGGTTAGCTTGATGGAGATCACGTCGGGGTCACCACTTTAGGTGTCGTAAGATAATATCGCCGAGTAAGTTTGACTGACCCCACATGAGGGATGAAGCTCATCGATCCAGGTCATCGCCTTCTCTTGACATTCCTTTATGATAATAAATAATAATGTCACGATGAATTACCAATGAATTGAGACGTTCAGTTCGTGACCCGAGGGGTGGGCCGGAATTGGCGGGAACGTGTACGAGATGAATTTATAGCCCCACATTGGGCTAGCAGTGCGCCTGCTGCCCACACGACCGCGTGTAATCTGAAATGATTATTATTATTCTTTTTCTCATGCCACTCCTATCGGAGGTTGACGACCATCTCCTTAAACTACATACGCTGGGCCAGTCTGATAAGAGTTGCTGCATCCGGTATTCCAAACCACTGTCGAAGATTTTTGAGCCATGATGTTCTTTTACGCCCCAAGCCCCGTCTGCTCTCTACCTTTCCCTCTACTAAAAGCTGTAGAAGGGCATATTTTCCTCTACGGAATATATGGCTTTTTGTCTTTTAACAGTGGTTTGCAGTTCTTTATCTTTACATATTATTTTAAGGACCCTTTCGTTGGCCACGCGATCAATCAGTCTATAAGATAAGCAGTATTTTCCTATATAGCCACATTTCAAATGCCTCTATTTTACTAATCGTGGAGATTTTGATAGTCCACCCTTCCACACCATAAAACAGCAGGGTAAAACATATGCTTTTATACCTTTCCATCTCGTGCTGAACTCGAGGTCTCGGTTGCACAAGAGTTTTTGCATTTTGTGGATGGTTGACCTCGCCATCTCAATTCTGGATAACAAGAGGCAGCAGACCCCCAGGAAGACCACCTAAACGATGGAAAGACAGATAGTCTTCCACCTCCCAGGAGTGGACTCCGAAAATATAGGACACAGTCCTAGCCAAAGAAGAAAAAAATGTCTGGGAAGAAGAAGAACTCATCATTTAGTCAGCTACCCAATTATTAAAACGGCCGACTTGTTGTATTGCACCACCGTCAATATAAAGATTGGCGTTAATGGCATGAATTTGGAGTATGATTTTGACAATAGCCTTTCTGTCTAGCTAGGTGCTAAATTTAGGCCGGCAGGCCGCACGCGAGAGCCGAATCGGAGGCCCCAGCGTCGCGCATTGTTCCGCCCCGTCTCGGCGCGCAAACCAGTTCCGAGCGCCATTCGCCACCTTTGTCGGCCCGCTGGAAGTGCTCATTGTCCGGCGCGGACTGTGCCCACAGGCGCGGGGACAGGGTACCGCGTACCTCCTTCCGTCTATGGGATCCGAGTATGCGGACTTCTTTTACTTTGAGAGAATTGGCGGTATAATTTCAGCAAAATAGGAAACATTATCACAGAAAAATATGTACATGAACCTCTTAGATACATATCGGCTGTCCAAACTTAAAACACAGTAAGGGACATTTTTTTGTAGTACGCTTTTTTGCATTTTTGGACTAAGTAGCATCTACTTAGTCCAAAAATGCAAAAAACGTACTACAAAAAATGTCCCTTGCTGGTTTTGAGTTTGGACAGCCGATATACTTCTTACGTCTGAAATATTATTAGATATCCCCATGGATATAATAACGATAAACGAAAAAAACATACATTATAAGGAGTTGCAGTTTGATGAAAACGAGTTGCCATAAATTGATGATAACAAGGATGAAGGAGAGAGAAGAATCGGAGTCGAGGAAGGAGAGGAAGAAAATCCAATAAAGAGATGATATGATGGATATAAAGAGTTCCACAACTCTATATATCCATCATATCATCTCTTTATTGGATCTTCTTCCTCTCTTTCCGCGACTCCGATTCTTCTCCAAACTTCATCCTTGTTATCATCAATTTATCGCAACTCGTTTTCATCAAACTGCCACTCCTTATAATGTATGTTTTTTATCGTTTATTGTTATTTCTTTGCTTACTATTTATTTATCAAGACGTGTCTGATGTCTAAACGGAGACGAAGTCTATTTTTATACGACGATGGTGACCTGAATTCTTGAAAATTGTATATATTTATGGTGTATTTCAACAACCGCTTTCTTATGTAATATATCTTGATATATTTATATGTCGCTCAGGGGTTAAATGCAATGTTCGAATGCAATCCTCAGACTTCCATATTACATTTGAGCAATATTTAGTAGAAAAGATGCTCGCGCTCTTTCGTTTAAACTGCCGGTTGAATTCGGAGAAGGGAAAGAGTTTCTCTTTTTCGTCTGATCCAGGCAAATTTGCCCTACCGCGCTTAAAGAAGTTTCACCAGCTCTTCTTTTTTTTTCTCTTTTCATAGCTCATCCAGCCACATTGAAATGCCTCCTGGGCCGTACGTTGTTTGTCTATAAGGTTCAATTTTCCTTATTCATTTTTTTAACAGTCTTGCAAAAACAATTTTTTTTCAAAACAATCTTTAAATCAATCTGAATTACTTCTGTTTTACAACATTTTGAGTGTGTCCAAATACTTGTTCACAAAATCTGGATTATCTCCGATTACAGGAGTTATTTTCATATTATTTTTTGACATTTCACTTAAACCAGCCTATGACGGTCGTCAGCCCCGTAAATGCCCAGACTTCCATATTCTTCTTCATCTTTGATGAGATGTCAAAAAATAATATGACTTCTGTTTCATTATTAAGGTCATTTTCCCATGTCGTCTGTCTGCTTTAACACTTTTAACTCGCTAAATGGGTAACCCAAGGCTTCTGTGAAATATTGGATCTTTTGATTATTGTAAATTATCGACCACAAACTGCGAAAGAAAACGAAAGTGTTTGCAAACATTTGCTTCTTAAACCACTCAATCTGCGCAGTTATTATTATTACCGTGAGAAATAACAATCATTTTTTAACGTGATTTTCTTTTACTATGATGGAAATTTCACATTTAATATCAGTAAATTGACTCCTTAAATCATGTCACATCAACTTTTAAGTAACAGATGTACGATTTTTAATTCTCAGCATGTTTTTATTTTTATTTTGACGATTGGTGTGTATTAGGAGCCCATCAACATCTCCACAGTCAATATCCCTGTATACCAAAATCGTGACTACTCAATATCCAAACTTATCAAAATCCCAGCATAATAGTAATAACTTTATTTTTAGCTTTTGAGCTGTAGAGATATTTGGATTTTCAGCTTGTAAGGTGTTGAGATTTTGTCGTCGATATTTTACCATAAAACCACAAAAATATCTGTATTTATATGAGTTTTTAATTCTTTCCTGTGAATCGTCATCATCTCGCTCTCACAGTTTGTAACTGCTGGTGGAAGAGTATTCCAAGCCACTACGCTCGCAACGGGGAGAAAAATGAAAATCAAGATCAAAAATGTTCTCAGTAAAGACAAAAAATATTTAGCAGGAGTTCCGCAAGGTTCGATTTTAGGACCGAAACTGAATATTGTATATTTCTCATTGATGAAAAAGTTATTTAAATATGTAAATAGATTTCTATTTGCCGATGACACAGCTTTTGTTATAGAAAATGAAAATGTATTAGAAACGGAAGAAAAATTGCAATATGATTTTAAACATATTCTTAATATTTAAAGCATTCACTTTGTGGTTAGTCATTTTTACCTATTTATTTTTTTACAAAAATGTTAATAATATTAGTATAGAACCACTCACCGAGATGTTTATGTCTACCGGTTTCGAGACGTACCCGTCTCTTCGTCAGGACAATCACTACCACAGCATGCAAACAATACCACCCTTCACCACCATAGCACCATTTACACACTTAAAACTACACAAAATGTTTAACACATGCGATTTTTGGTCGACCCGAAAACCAACATGCACTAAAGGTTTCAGCACATACATGCGTTACGAGCCGAGGTTAAACGTATTATAACCGAGGTTAAATTTTTACATGATTTTAATCAGCTTTTAAAATGGCCACATGATTTTGGTCTCAACACAAAGAAAACTAAATGTATGTATAATATATAAAATCACCTCACACTTCTAACAAATTCACGGTATCTCAGATAATTGCATATAATTTTTACTTTTTGTATGATTATATTCTACCATTTTTAAGGTTTACTAATCAGTTCGTTTAGTAGAAAAGTATTAAGATTGAATTTAGAAATTCCAAATTTTACGGTAAAAGGTGTTTAATTAAGGCTATGACAAATTTCATTACTCCTCAAGTTCCTTCTTTACACCAGCTCTCTGAGCCAATCACTTCTGTGTCAATACAGTTTCAAATCTTTTACACGTGTTGCTATCTTTTTTTTCTTCAATATCATGGTGTACATAAGTGTTCACTCTCGTTTCGATAATATCCTCGCGCTCGGAGCGTCGACCTTTCAACCAAAACCAAATAGGATCAGCTTCGTTTCCTTATATCTCTCAACCTGCTCCTAAACAAATTAACTGAGCTCTGTTATCTCACCCCGTGCATTGCGGCGTGTACACACATCTAAACCAATATTGGATGGCAAACAAACCTTCTTTAAGCGACACCCACAATGCATGCTTACATGCTTGCAGGAATAAGAATCCTTTGCGTTCTTTTTAACGTAAACGAAAAAAATATCTTCAACATTTTGAGTGTGTCCAAATACTTGTTCACAAAATCTGGATTATCTCCAATTACAGGAGTTATTTTCATATTAATATTCACATACTAATAAAAGAGTTTCTGCTCAATAAAAAGCTTCTTTCATCTCACCAATAGATGTCTCTAGTGAAGTTCTAGTGATTCAAGAATAATGTCTCAAAATTGGTTCATATATATAGAACTTCCAAGAATTTGAGTAGTGGTCAATAATGGGTAGAATTGGTGAATGTTGTATGTGTGTAAAGTGATCACTTTAACTAGCCTATGACGGTCGTCAGCCCCGTAAATCCCCAGACTTCCATATTCTTCTTCATCTTTGATGACATGTCAAAAAATAATATGAAAAAAAACATCAACTATTTGTTCATTTATTTCCTTCTCTCTTCGAACTTTCTTATGTTCTTTCTTTGCTTTCTACCTATACCTTACATTTCTCTGTAATCTCTTCTTCTAACCTTTATCCACACGCAATGGTGCATAGGGCACTGCACCGTAAATTTTATCTTGCTCAATAAATACAACAATGAAGGTGATCAGATCTACGCATTTGGTTCCAGTTCAAGATCATTAAAGTGAAAAATCACTCATGTTTATTTTGACTCCCCTGGAAATTGAATCTGGGACCTCAAGCACGGTACCCAAACGCATTGACCACTACGCTACGGAGTTGGACAACGTACATTTGCGACCCTACATTACAAAAATACATCAATTGTCGACGTAAACTGTGTAGGTCACATTATAGGGGAGAGTGCCCATGAGTGGGACAGAGGATGAATGGGACAATCGTCCTCCAGCCCAAACTATTGTAACAAAAAAAAATTAAAAATTACCCAACATGAACGCTACGATATTAGACAGATTAATCTTCAAACCTCAGTTCTCGACTGACAGTGAAGCGAGTAAGACGTGTTACATTTTTTTTGCGTCTAAAAGTAAATTATATACTGCAATTCGATTTTGTTTGTACATATAGGTTATGATAAGTGCTGCAATTGATATAAACAATTATTTAAGTTGGTTCTCTCAGGATGTTATAAAGTATGTTTCATCAAATTTACTTTAGTATAAACGTATCGATTTATCTATTTTTCTAAAAATCACGCATTTCCTTGAATGGGACGCGCGCAGTGATCATGAATGGGACGGTCCCACTCAAGGGAAAATTTTCCCATTCATAACGAATACTTTTAATTTACATTAAAAATCGTTTGTACTCGTTTGTATTACACGCATTGTAAACATTATATTATTTTTAGCTTATAATGCCAAAAAACGCCATTGTTCACCAACCATCAATCACCAACGTTCTAATTGAAGCTGCTGTAGAAGAGGTTTTAAATAAAAGGAAAATATTAGGTCGGTTGCAAAGACATATGCAATAGGAAAATCTTATCTTTATAGACATG